>NW_020447764.1:396814-443950 GCF_003343035.1 Apteryx rowi | reverse complement strand
ACCACCTTGCCTTCCTGGCCTGTCTTTCCTAAAAAGCACATAGCCATCCATGACAGCATTCCAGTCATGAGAGCTATCCCACCATGTCTCTGTAATTGCAATGAGATCATGGCCCTGCGACCGCACACAGATCTCTAGTTCTTCCTTTTTGTTCCCCGTGCTGAGTGCATTGGTGTACAGGCATTTCAGAGAGGTGATCGAGCATGCAGGTTTCCCAGGAGGGGTAAAGGAGGGTCCTCCATAGCCACATCCCATGTGCACTTCCCTGGCTGTATTCACCTGCTGGAGGCATCCCGACTTGAGCAGTCTTTTGCCAGCCACCCTGGCACTATAACTCTCCCCTTCCCCCATCTTTCCTAGTTTTAAGCCCTCCTTACCAGGTTGGCCAACCTGTTGGCAAAGACACACGTGCCCTGCCTTGTGAGGTGGATCCCATCTCTCCCTATCAGTTGTTGATCTTGATTAATTGAGGTTACACAGGATTTCACCATAGATGCCTTGTAGACCCCCTGCTCTGGCTTTGCAGTCAGAAGGCAAAGACAAGTGTAGCACACTGTAGCTGTGTCACAAGGGTACAACTGAGCACCCTCTTCAAGTCCATCACCAGTTTCCAGTCTGAGAAACATAAAGCAGGTCAGCCTCAAAGCTGCTAGGTCAGGTCTAGAGCCAAGGTAACACTTTTATACCTGTTGGTTATGGTCATCCAAATAAAGGTAGTCCTCAAATGAAACTCATTCCATCTAACAACCGAGAGGTTCAGAGAGCTGAACGGGGGTGGTTATTTGATGGATTCCCCTAGTTCAGTTATGGAAATAAACATTCTTACCATGTTTCCAAACAAAAAACCCTGAATTAAATAAAATCCAGTTGCATGCTATTAATATTTGAACTACGGCTATAGTACAGGCTGGATTTAGGACTGCGCTTGATGTACTGCTCGACTTCCCATAGAGCAAATAAATACTGCTTTGCAGAGCTGAGGCCAGGGACATCACCCAGACCCAAATGGCCCCTGCCTTCACTGGACAGGAGCTTCACTTTCCACTAAGCTCCGCAAAGCCTGTGCCTGCCTGAAGAGCCAGTGTTAGCACAGTGTACGATCATTACTATTTTTTCCACGCCAGAGGTAGGCAGGACAACTCATAAATACTTAGAGTACAAGTTCACATTAAATTGACTTCAATGGCATTATTTTGGGCTGCCAAATGACATTATCAAGGCTGCCCTGCTTCCCTAAGTTCCTGTCAGTGCTGTGCAGGTGGCCTGGAGAGCTCCAGACCCAACTGGGGTGCCCATGGCCTGGGTGTCCCCCCCTGAGCCACCTCCACACAAGTGGCTGGCTGCTTCGGGAGTCTTGCGGAGCAGACTAAAACGCATACTAAAAGAGATTTGGGAACCACATGGTCCGGTGATGGAGTAAGTAAATGTATGTTAAAGGCATCCCTGACTTAGGTTCTCTGGATTCAGACTGTTGGTTATTTGGATTTACTCCCAAAATTCCAGGATTTACATTTTTTGTGACTATGATTTTTTTATGACACTTGAATTACCTGTTTCAAATGTAGGAAGGGCTTCAAATCTCTCTCTCTTCATTATATTTATTAGATGTGTTTAAGCTTGATGCTTTTGAATCTTGGCTATTGCTAATCAGGCTGTGTGAACTTACAAAAAAACAATGCCACTTTATTCCTGAATAATCAGGGAGAAGTTAGTCTCAGCTGCAAGGAGGGAAAAAATAAGTGATGGAGGATTTTTGAGAGAGGAGACATTAATTCCCGAGGAAGGTTCCTCGCGCAGAGCTGCCAGTGAGAGTAGTTTGGAAATGATCAACTGAGAGAGACGGAACGGTTTTGTCTTTCTTGGTGTCAAATAAATACACCTCTTGCTCCAGCTGGGGACCTGAGCAAGGGCAGGTTTTCGCTGATTATACACTAACTGGTTTTAAAATGCCATTTCAGCCTCAGGAGGGTAAAAACCAAGGGCAGCAGCTCTTGAGAAGAGTTGTAGCAGGACGTGGTGTCAGGCAATGAGGGGGAAGGACCGGCCAATTTGCATCTTCTCTAACAACCAAAAACCAGCACATTTATTCGTTACTTAGGAGTTTGAATACGAAGGGCACAGCTGCGCACAACCTGATGTGTTGCCACCCCAATAGATTATGAAATGTAGTGCGCAAGGATAAGTCTTTCTCATTGACTTTTTGGCTGTAAGCCACAATAATGAGCTGCTGTTCGCTGCCTTTGGCGTGCCACGAGGCATAAGGCCAGAGGCTTCCTCATTTCACCCAGCTGAGAAGTGCATTAGCGCTGTACCAGTGCGGACTGTGCAGAGTGTTATTCCAGGATGAACTCTTTTTTCTTTTTCTTTTTTGGCCTTAAAAATCCACATTTTTCAAAATTAGAATGAACGTAATTGCTTCTACGTGCTTGCTCGGGTCTTTCTCTACTGTGGAAAGCAGGGGGAAAAAAGGGAAAAAGAAAGGCAGGCAGTCTACTCACCTATTTTTAGTTATTTTCTTTTGCTTCCCCTACTCCCCAGTTTTTCCCAACATATTTCCTGGAAAAGAATACTTTTAACAGAGTGCAGATCTTGATTGGACCTTTTTCTTGCTCTAAAGACACCTTGTACTAGTTTCAGCCCAGAATATTTCAATTTTGGGATAAAAAACAGTTACTCAACAGTACTGAGCCTTCCGGCTATTTTAAAAGGCCAACACATACCTCTCACATTATGTTCATTCTTTTTTTCCATTTGACTTCTTGTATGGCCTTTAGTGAAGAGGGAGAGAGCTGGGAATGCTTCACCTGTTGCTTTGAAAATGCATTATTATGAGGATTAGTAAAACAAGTACAAAAAATAATAATTAGGGAGTGAAATTCAGAAGCATGGAAGTGTGTGAAGGCTGGGGAAGTCTCCAGAGCAGAAGACAGAAAGTCTGAGAAGCAACTCAACATCTCCACTGACTTCCCCAAGCTGCGTCTAGGCTCAGGCGAACCACACATCAGCTGTGTCTCACCTAGAGCTGCTCAGAGAAAATGATAATGAGGCACACATGGCTTCCCGATTTCTAATTGATGTTATTTTTGCATCAGCTTATTAGATACCTTTATTTTGTGGGCATTTCTTCAGAAAAGGCAATGGCCACACGCTACCTTGGCAAAATACAGTCAGAATTTGTGCTTTGCATGGCCATGCTCATAGCCATATTTGAGCCCACTTTGGGATAGATAGCTATAAAAAAGTAGCACTGCTGCACAGTTTTGACAGTTTATTCTGGAACACAGAAGTGAAGCCCCACCTGGTCTGCAACTTTACTGCTAGAGCTGGTTAAAAGTCCTCTCCTGTGAGAAGCTGAGCTTTCATCCTCCCCAAAAATCAAAATCACAAAACTGTTACAGACTGATGATTGCAACATGTGTTGGATTAGGTCAATTTAAACATTTTGTTGTAAATAATGCAAAAATACTTCATTTTGATTTCAATTATATTTATTTTTTAAAATCTAAATACAGATAAACTTAATATTTGAAGAGTTATGCTGACAAAGTCAGATTTTCAGCAGTCTGGAAACTTCTCTAACTGTGTATTGAATGGGCAGAGTCATTGGAAACAACCCTTTTTGCAAACAGTTCTGGTTTTAACAAATTGACATTTTTTAAGGAAAAAGATGTTTCACAGGAAAAGTTCCCGGCAGTTCTGCTCTTTGCTCAAATTATTCTATAATGGCTTTCACAACACTCAAAAAGGTCAGTTTGTTTTCTCAGGGAAAGAAAGTTTTCATATTTTCTTCCGCTCTCCTCCTCCAACTAAAAAGAAAATAAAAACAGATTAATGCTCCCCTTTCGGTAGTAAAAATACCATATTATACCTCAATAAGGACTTTTTACATTTGAAATACTGTAAAAAATAGAAATTATGTTGCTTAAAGCTTCTGTAACTGAGCTGGTGAACCTGAAGTTTTGAAAACGCTAAATTCCTGACTCTGACAAATCTCACACTTCTTGATTTTTAGGAGTCTGCAGCAGCTGAAGACTCTCAGGAGGTTTTGTGTTACGCCGCTCTGTAAAGGGTCACTGGGTACGTTGCTATATTTTAGTCTGTGGTAATCTGCCAAGGCATGTTGACCTTTCAGGAAATAGGAAGTGAAACTCTTGGCGTTTACTGTGAGATTTACCAAAAGTACAAAATCCCAACGTTTACCTTGAACTCGGAAGTCTATTCAAAGGAAATCAAATTCTTCTACTGCCAGATTTATGGTTCCTTTTCAGAGCCAGAATTTTGTCCCGGCTGGAAAGGCGTTACTTCGAAAAGGCCTTAAAGGTCACCAGCAACATCCCACTGAGCACCTGGTCCTGGCATGATATGGCCGCGAGCCAAAGTCCACACGCGCGCCCGGTGTCCGATGGGGCAATAGGGCAGAGGCAAGTTTTAGCCCGTCAAGGGAAGGACGGGGAAATCACTGGCAGCATGTCTGTAGGAGCTACCTGGGGAGAACATATGACATTAAAGAGGACTCAGACCAGCACAGTCAGCCCAGCAAGGCATGATGCTGGGATGGTGCTGGGACCAAGAAACCCCGCATGCAACGTGAAACAAATTTGCCGGGGGAGTTGTTAACCACGGGGACAAGTGATTAAGGTCATGTCTGAATCCCTGGCCAGGAGGGTGCCTGTGGTGGCTGGCAGCCCCATCCCCACCACCCCAGCTGGAGGCCTGCACTAGCTCCACGTCACGGCTAAGCAGCACTGCTGTCACCTCGCCCAACCCAAGTGACACGTCTCTCTTCAACCATGTCTTGGTTGCACAAGATGGTCTCTGCTCAATGAATGTTAAAATTCTAGCATAGATGGCACACTTTGGTTTGCTTAAGGGGAGTCCTGTAGGTTATCACTGTGACTTATCTGTCAATCAGTTAATTCATCTTCTTTTTACACCACACCAGTGCTCAGGATCAGGCTTTCTCTGTGCTCTGGTAGAGGAGAAGATCCAAGGCACATTATAGCTAATGCAGCAGAGCAAGTAGTAGAGGAGGGAAGAGGGAAAGAATCAAACTGCCCTTTGGGAGGGCAGTGCACTGTTAACGGTGTCGCAGCTGTCAGGAGAACTGCATATGTCCGTGGACTTTGTTAACATCTGGATTGATGCAGAACACATAGAACATATAATCCAGTGTGAGACACTTTGCACTGAAACCACTGAATCACCAAAAGTTGGATCAGGAATTATGTTCCTTGCTTGAAGTGAGAAGTTGCTTGCTAGCTGATCAGCCACAGGAGATGACATCCAATCTCCAAAGAGACTCCGCTCATTTAACAAAGTGATCACATTTGGTTTTTATTAAGAAGAATGGCTGGACTTTTCCTGGGTAGGAAGGGGTAGAATGAGAGTTAGGGCAAAACTGCTGCTGTGGCCGGACAATGTGGAAGGGACTGTGGGAGGCAGCTGGCTCTGGCAGGCGGGAGCGGGGCTCACTCAAGGTGTGCACTCAGACGAGGCTGGCCCACTGTGACGTTGCCTGTGGGGAACATGTTGGACCGTCATAGCACGAATGGTACATCTCCCTTAACGTCTCTTTCTGTTACTGCCTTTGCCTAAAACTAATAATATCCTGGCACCCAGCTTCACTCGGAGCATCCTGGCAGAGCAGCATGTGACACAGCTAATTCAGAAATGCCAGAGAGGTGAACCTTGCATTTGGCTCTAAAGGCAGAAACACAGCTCAGCATGCTCTCTTTGAACTCCAGAACTGGGGAACTTCACCAAATGTTCCCTAAGGGATCACGATCCCTGTCTCTGGGCTATTATAGAGGAATTAACTTATTTACATTCCCAGTGAGTATCCATGCAAGGGTCTGATGCTCCACTACAGTTGCAATGACTCTAGCTAATATTTTGGCCCCGTGGATTTCATGCTTCCTGCTGCTCATGCTTATTCTCCTGTGTCTTAGAGTAACATCCTTGGGGACATTTCTGAAAGCATCCTTCATGCTCTGGATTGGTGATGCTCTGCAGAGTTACACTACTCAGAAAATGAATATCTTTTACTGGGTACTTAGAATCTGCTCAGGCCCTTGCTGGAAGCTCAGGATATGCACTCCTTCCAAAAGCATCATGTTCCCAGAAGAAGAGTCCTAAGTCACAAACAACTACAAATAGCAAAATGATCTCACAGATCAGCTGCTAAAAATATGGGGAAGAGTCTGGTTACAAACGCTGTGGTCTGTTGGTTTATTATTCATCCAGTAGAGGAAGGCGTCCGAGAATCCTGGATTCTACCACTTTTGAAAGCATTTTTCCTTTCTGGTGTTGCCTACCATCCTTTCTTGTCAGACACTGATCTAATACTGAGCCTGTTAAAGTGAAGTTTATTTAGAAGAAAGTGCCAATGAATACAAAACATTTAATGTGGGCAGCTGCCTTTGGTGATACCTACACATCACCCAAGGGTACTCCTGTCCCAAGCCTGGATCCATGGGATAGAAAAGACCTCACCCTCTGTCCTCTGGTCATTATACTTCTCTGATCCAGACCAGGTTTGGAACTAATTCACTGAGTTAAATTTTATATTGACATTAGTCATACATCCACTCTAAAAATGTCACAATCACGGATGTGCCACCAGCTTTCTGCAGACAACCAACCTCAGACATTAGTAACAGACTTCAGTGGCAGTAACAAGCTGCTTTGCCAGGCCATGCCAATCAGAACAAATCATCTCCTATTTTAGTTGTGGGACTCCTTGTCACAGCTGGTGTATCTTTGCAAGTGCTCATGCTCTAGTTTACAGTAGAGAGGGAAAATTCCCTTTTTGATAGCATGAGGCAAATACTAATGCTGCTCCTCAGGTCCAGTGCCCATGTGACCGCATTAGTGCTGCCAACAGCCTTTAGGCAATAATCCCATGCTGACCTCCCTGCACACTGCTGCCCAGAGGCCACTGGAGCATGGGAAATGAGAGGACAGGGTGGCAGGCCCACCAGCATGTAAAGCAGGAGGAAGGAGACTGCAGGGCTGCTTCGTGGCACTGGCTGTCCCGCAAAGCTGGAAAACACCCTGGGCAGAGCCCTTTGCTACCCCATTGGTGGCCTTCCAGCGTCAGGGAACTGAACACGGAGGCTGTAAATGTGCATGTGAGCACTTGGGAAGGAGAAGAAAGCTCCTGGCTCTCAGAGAGCCAGCTGGGCCAGATGAACCTGGAGATGCAACCATGAGAAGCCCTGGAAAGTGATGCATTTTTTATGGTGCACCCTAGATAATTCCTCCAAAATACAGCATACAATTATATCTGAGCCTCTCTGAAAATGCACTGCCACACATCCCAGTGAGGTCTGCTGTGCCACTGTGGGTGGTCAAGTCCTGGCTAAAGCAGTTCAATCAGTGAGATCTTCCCTGTGCAGAAGATCTGTCCTCTGTGCACTTACCTGGGCTCTGTGAGTTTGGGGAAAAGCAGGATTTTCTTCCTCAGACTCTCTGTGGATCACTGCTCCCTAGAAAAGCACAGCATCTATAGGAGCCAGTGTGTCACCTGGCTTGCTGTGCATTTGTGTTGTTGAAGGTGGTTATCTCGCCCCTGTGCCCACAGCATCTAAACACCCCAGAGCCTCGCACCCCTTTTCAAGAAAGTACCTAAGCTTGGATTGTAGTATTCCTGCCTTTCCTTGCAAGGCAGGCAGACCCCAGACTCATTCTTTGATGGCCAAGTATGCATTATCTTCAGGAATCTGTGCTGACAGAGAATCACCTGGGCCCTCGTGTGGGTGCAGCTATACACCGCTGATGTGACAGGGCTGGGGATGGTCCTTCCCACCGGAAAACAGGTATCACCAGTCTTCCCCAGACCATCTGTATCTCAAGGAATGAGATCCTCCTTGAAAATATTGTTCCCCGACCATCTTTTCCTACCTAATCCAGCACTGCTCACTATTTTGTGGTGACTTTTGACACATAAACGTGGGTGAACGTTACGTTTATGTTCCTTTCAGGGGGCCTTTAAATGTTGCCAGAGCAGTGTGCTGGGGACGTAGCATCAGCTAGACTCAGGCCCAGGGACGGACAAGGTGCCAGGTCAGAGGTGTGCCGGGAAGGGCAGGCCACAGGGTGACAGTCCGCTCTTCTCGTGTGGCTTTCCCTAGCTAACACACAGGTCCCCACTTCTCACCCGGGCGCAGGGCTTCCTCCAGCCAGAGAGTCCCAGCACATTCCTTCCCTAAAGATATTTCCTTTCACAATGGGAGTTGCAGGAGAAACCACTATTTGCCTGGCAGCATTTCCTGCTCAAAGCTAAAAGGAGGAGAGCGCCTATATCCTTTCAGCTCACACCACTTCATTGGCTACTAGGTCTGAAGTGAATTAAAGAGGGTGCAGGTCTAAAAGCTGTTGTTGTTTTAATGATGGGATTGCAGGTCTATCGAATAAAGGAAACTATCTTAACGTAATGTTAGTTTCTCCAACATTGTGTTTTGTCTTAAAAACTTGTGCAATATGGAATTAACAGGGATTAAAAACTGGTTCTTTCACTGATCTCAAAATATTGATCAGTGGGAGACATCAGTAAGCATGGCCACTTTTAACAGGGACCCCAAAGGGCTGTTCTTTTTTTTTGCTACAGTTTGGTTTGTTTATCAGTGAACCAGACAGTGACACAAAATTTCTGCTGGTAAAGTCTGCAGAGGACATGTAAATTGGAGGGTAGTAAAGACAGAGAAAGACAGGTTACTGTTACGCAAACCTGATTTGCCTGTTCATAGTCCCATGTCATCCACTGGAAGGTAGCTAAATACCAATTTATAAAACAGAGACAGATGTGCAGGTTAGAGCTGCAGGCTGTCTTGGCAATCAATAATTCAGACACAGATTCAGGAGAAACCATAAATGATCACCTTGACATAAGCTGCCAGTCAGGTGGTAGCTGATTACACAGCCCTTTCACATATAAAATGAAGTTATCAGGCAGAAATATGGCAAGGATCTGGTCTCTGTACACAAAGGTTATGAAAGATCATAGCCCATGAAAGATCACTATTAGAATATCCTTAGTCTTTATGGGAATTTCCTTCTGTATATAGAATATATATACATCTATAGACTAAACACATGTGTGCGTGCACACACACACACACACACACATATATGCGGTCATATGTATACAGTCACTCTACATAAAAGAACAATTGCTTATGGTCACTTCATGCCCAGCACATATGCCACAGGCATATGACCAGGTTTATACATCAATTTTCTGGGGACATGACACACGCCCACAAGGACTGCATAGGGGTCTAAAACAAATTGCTCTTTACTTAGATAGCATAAGACAAATATTTAGACAAAATAAAAAATAGGCCTACGTGCATTTTCTGGCTTCAATTTCCCAAGTACTTTTAGTCTGGTCAGAAGCTTGTGTTGAATACCAAGAACTTTTTCAGAGTCTAAGGACGAACACTGCACGAACTAGATTATCTCTGCATGTTGTACAGATCTATTTACTTGTGCAAAGGCTGGTGAGGAAAGCTGGTCTCTTATGATGACCAGCTTTCCTGTTCCTGTGACTCCCTGAGAAGCATCACCAAACTTAAGGATAAATTTGTCCTAGTACATAGCCGTTGTTCTTGTCCCTAGGTGAATAGATGACCATCATCTTATGAATAAAACTGCAGAATCCTGTTAGCACTGTGCCATTCACCATTCAGAATTTTATTCCAATATGGCAAAGACAGCAAGAGAACAAAGAGCAGTTTCATAAATTCCCTGAGTCTTCCTGAGTCAGATTCCCAGATTTTCAAAAGAGTTTTGATCTTGCTGACAAAGGCCTAAAAACGCCAAGAGGCTGGAATCTGAAGCTGGACAAACTTAACTTTGCAATAGCAGTGGTAGAAATGAACATAAGATTTTGGGGAAGATTCACCATGACTTTTGGAAGAGGAAGTCATATTTCACAGACCACAGTTCTTTGATGGAGTCAGCAAGTGTGTGGTAAGGGAGGTCTGGTTAATACAGCCCACTTCAGTTTCTCAAGAGCTATCAATAAGGTTTCTTATCAAATGTCTTTAAGGAAACTAAGCAGTCATAAGATATGAGGGGAAGTCCTTATGTGGATACAACATTGATCAAAAGATAGGAAACAGAGAGTAGGAAAAATATTCAGTTTGCATAGACACAAGTGGAGTTTTTAGTGATCTGTGCTGGAATGTATTCTGCTCAATATACTCATTAAACAATCCAGAAATGGATGAGTAAATAGGTGACAAAGTTTGCTGGAGATGCTAAGCTACTCAGGACATAAAGATGGGACATGATCATAAGGAATTGCAAAAGGACCTTATGAAACACAGTGACTACAATTCAAAACGGCAGATGAAATTCAGTGTAAGTAAACGTAAATTGATTTGCATAGGAAAAAATAACCCTAACCTCACACATAAAATGATGTGTGAGGTTATGAATCATCTACAACCACTTAAAAACAAAATCTTGGGGTTATAAAAGACAGCTTCAAAAAAAAGGTCAGCACAATTCTCAATAGCAGTAAGCAAAAAAAACAACCAAGCAAATCAAATGTTAGGAAAAGAACAGAGAATGTAATGCAGAGCATTAGGCCACTGTATAAGCCATGGTTCACTTGCATCTTGAATACTGTACACGTTTCTCTTCCCCTCATCTCATCACAAAGACTTGAGTTAGAAAAGGTTTAGAGAGGGCCAAAAAGGGAGAGATCAGAAGCATGGAAGAACTTCAGTACAAGGAATACCTGAAGGTTGGGATTCTTCAGCTTGGAGTGAGGATATGATACAGATCCATATAAGCATGAATGGCTTGGAAAAGGAGAAATGTATTCTCTCCTTTTTCCAAGGTAAGAATTCGAGGGCACAAGAAGCTAGCATTTGGCAGGGTCAAATGAAAGGAACTAGCTCATAACACAATGTGTAATTAAGCTGTGTTATTACCATGGTTTGTTACGGATGTTAAAACTTTACATGGGCTTAAGGGGAGACCGGACAAATTCAGGGAAGAAAAGTCCATTGATAGTTAGTAAATGCATCATGTTTCCTGTGGCTCAGGAAATCTATGATCTGTAAGCTGGTAGTGGTGGAGAAAGGGAAGCTACCACTACATGTTTCACTACCAGTCTTGAGCACTGGCAGGATCTTGGCTTCTGCATTTTTCTGGCTATAGCACACGTCACTTCAGTTGCCTGAGGACTGGAACACATTGAGCTCACTATAGAGACATCAGCATGAAACATGACAGTCTGTAATATGTGCAGGATCAGATGGCAAGGCATCAGAATATCTTGCATCAGTCTTTCTCATTTTGATGGAAAGATTTATAAAAAAAAAAATTTAGGAAAATTACATGTGGTTGCTTGGTGGGAGAGGCACTTTGCAAACTCAGTGTTTTAAGAGACTGGTGGATAAAGTCAGTTGGAAAAGAACTATAGGCAGCCATAACCCAACATGCATCTTGATACACTTGCCTTTACTAGAGTATTATAACAATCATCTCAGTGACAATACTTGTGTCTAATTGACTGACTTGCACAATAAAAAGAAAATTATTATTTACAATCATTTCACAACCTGTAAAGTCACTTCTTCTTGCCCTGCTGGTTTACTGTACACCACATATTCAATAACCATATGGGTTTTTGTCTCAAAATCCCTTTGGGCAGGACCAACATGTAGCATGGAAGAAACTATTGAAACTCCAGGTCTTGCATAATTCAGCATGGGCTGTAAAAGATAGGTCAGGAATTGAATGTGTACACGTTTTCTTATTGCACAACAGCCACAGGAGCTGGCTTCACAGCTATAAGTAGAACTGGAGCTGAATTTGGCCTGTTTAAAACTCACCAAAAGATGCAATTTTTCCTATTGGGTTCAAGATGGAAGCAGGACACATATTTAATACATAAAACCAAGAAGAAAGCGTGGCACTTTCTCAGAGGACATAAGACTCAGTGTTGCTGTCCCTATATACTAGAGTACATTGTCTTGCTCTTGTATGTACCCGAGTAGCCTCTTTGATGGGATTAGGTATGTGTGTAAAGCATGTGGACTCTTGCTGAGACTGGTGAGTCAAAAAGCATCCCCAACAACCAATTTAAAATGTTAGAGCATTCAGCTAAGTTTTATTAATTACTAGAAAGACTGTAAATGTAATTTTGTTTCAGTATAAAGAAGTTAAAATAATCCTGTAAGAGAACAAACTTCTCTTAGTTTTCCCAGACTTAGGTGTCCATTAACTTTTCCATGGTCACAACTGATGACACAGAAGGCAGCAAAGGGAAAACTCATTCTTTTTGTTTTACTGTGTAATTTGTTTTTGTCTGAAGGCGTAAAGATTGCAAAACCTTGTACAGAGGTGAAATCTTCCTCTTCACCTTGTGGAGATTTACAGCTGTAATAAAAGCAAACAATGGTCTTCAAGTAACAGTGCTGGAGGTGAGGCTGCAAAAACACACAATGTGTGGGAAGAACAGTAGCTTTAATGAAATTTGTCATTACCATTTGGTTTAGCAAGTACCTACAGCCTTGAAAAATGGATTAAGATTAGACTGGGGCAGGTGAACAGACCACAGCTTTGTCACAGGGACACTGCTACACTTTCTGGTTTGGTTGAACAGCCTCAATGGTCACAGCATATTATAGGACAGACCTGAACCTGCTCAGCTGGGACAGAAATCATGGGGAAGCAGCCTCAGCAAGGGGAGATTAGTTGCAATGCTCTGACTTTTCTGTGATTTACAGGCTCATCTCTACCCAAAGCCATTTAGCCCAGAGATTATCCTCTTCAATTGGCAGGACAAGTCATTCTTCTGACACACCCTACAATGAGCAGCAATTCCTTACTAAGGCAACAACTTTCAGAATATGGAAAACTGCCCCTTCTAAAGGGAAGAACACATTAGCCTTGTTTTTTACAATCAGAAAGCTGAGGAAACTACACTCCAAACACTCTGAAAAATTAATGCTTTTCTTTCCCCTTTTGTGGGGAAAAGGAAGGAAGTTTGAGACTGATATCGTTCACTTTTCCTTAGAAGATACAAATGTTGGAACACACATAAGCTTCCGAGTCCACACAGTTCACCTGACATGAAAATGTATTATTTTTATTAATCTTTTGGTTATATGAATACTCAGTCATGACAAAATAAGCCAATTTCCAAACTGAAAGCTTTTGATAGCTACATTAATACCTAAACTGGTGACTAAGAAGTGAAAATGTTCATCCCTTAGATCCTTCCAAGCATTCTTTATCTATTCTTTTGAACTTCCCAGATATTGTAATTATGGAAAATGTTGAAGCCATTTTCAATAAATTATAATTATCTTGCTATATGCAATGTAATATTTACTTGACACAAGCACAGGAAGAACAACTAAGTTGCTCTTGAACAACAAGATCTTCAAATCTCATGGGCCAATACTATCAATGAAACATAAGAAAATGCAAGTAGTTATACATACCAACAAATTACAGCATGCTTGCATAAATATATCTAATGATCTAGAGGCAATCTTAATTGATTTAGATACAATCTAAATTTTCTGATTTTTGTCTCTAACATAGACTGGCAATAAACTTGCCCTTCTACTCAGGAGAGTTGTAGCAGGTGAAAATAAAAACATTGCCAGAGGCA
Organism: Apteryx rowi; assembly: GCF_003343035.1. Classification (NCBI taxonomy): domain Eukaryota; kingdom Metazoa; phylum Chordata; class Aves; order Apterygiformes; family Apterygidae; genus Apteryx; species Apteryx rowi. The sequence continues at coordinate 430,311 of NW_020447764.1, read as the reverse complement.
TGATAACTCCTTATCTCTTCTTAAGAGACCTCTCTGCTCCAGAAAAATAGAGGACAACATTTCTGATTCCAGAAAACTTCCATAAATTTTAAATTCTAAAATTTCTATTCAAAAAGCAGTATGAGCATTCAGATAAAGATCAGTAAGGGAATGATACTGAACAAAATCCTACTGACTCCATTCCCATGTCCTTTGAGCTGCTCTGGATTCTCTCACAGCAGAAATCAGGATACCTTTCAACAAAATATTGTGCCACAGGAAAATATTCTTTGGAAATGCTCTACTACTAAGTGCTTTTCTTCCCTTACTATGAGCTATAAACAAACATATCTGAGATCTTTAGATAATTGTGATAAAAGGTGCTTTCAAATTATTAACAAGATCAGTTGTGCTATCAGTAAAAGAGGAAAAATGAACACAACATTTAGACTTAACAGCTATGACTTCAGTAAGCCTGATTCTATGGATCACCTTCAATCTCAGTATTTCCTTATAAAATAATGTTTCTTTCTGATCACTAAGCTATTTAGAAATCATACAGCTCTCCATGCAATGTGTCTCTGATGCCCTCTATCCATCAGGAATCAGACAAGGGGATCATCTTCCACTAAATTGTCTGCAAGTTCCATGCAGGAGGTGTGCCCCTACAGGACCTTCATATGGCTCTCACAGACAAGTGAAAACACATACTTCCATGTAGAGATATAATCACCATTGCTTCAGTACATCTTCACAGATTCTGCCTTGACTAACTCACCATAGATACTATTTTATTCATTACAGTAGAATTAGGGGGCATAGGAAGAGACACATTTGTTAGACCCTTGCCTTGGCCTGCAGTTTGAAGTTTGAAATTCCCCTACAGTCTGTTTTGTGCAATGATCTGGGAGCCTACTAAAGTACACTCAACATTCATAATCACTTTTAACCTTCACAAAGGCTGACTACAGTGAGAAAAACCTGGAGATTTGTAGCTGGATGCTTTTATTAGCTTGGAAAGGAGGAGGAAGAGGCCTCAATCACTTAGGCTGTGCGTGTTCTTTGTAAAAATAATGTAAAAGAGACTTCAAATCCAAATGTTAAAAGGCCATTATTGTAAGCTACAGAAGCCCCTTTTATGTTACAGTGTGACCTGAATGGACCAGCTACAACTGAAGATGACCATCTTCACACTAGCTGCATTTGCTTGTGTTTGTAAGCTAAATCCTGCAATTTGAAGTTAATAGGAATTAAAAGCATATTTTCTTCCAATTATGAAAAACCTGTCCAAAGGGACACAAGACAGTCTGTTTCATTAAGGAGCTGAAACTGTTGGGACTGAAGTGATCTGAAGGCTACAACATCTTTAATTAGGTTGCTTTCAAGCAAGCATTTTTATCAGCTTTAAAGGAGGTCAAATCTAAATAAATGAATAATTGTTTGACAAACGATTATGTGAAATATAAATAAAGGAATAGTCCTTGGGTTTCATTCAGTGGCTATACATCAATTTCAATTAAAAGTACTCCATTTTTGAGCACATGTAAGATGCTGATGTATAGATATGTTCACATCCTGCAAAAAGTAGAAAAGGATGCCTGTATTCTCTTCTCTAGAACTGAGTTGACTGTAAATTCAATCACTTAACCACAAACTGTGTGCAAACCAACGGAGCAGTTCTCCTACAGTGGATTATAATGACAGCACAGCTACGCTCCAATCTCTGTTTGGCAATGGAGAGCACACAACCGAAGTCTGATGCCCATCATCACAACTTTAAGACACAGTCAAATGGCTATTATTTGCACTGCCAGAACTAAACTTTATTTCCATGTGTATTACATACTGGTATTTGATGCCAAGTACATTAAAATTACTTTAACAGAGGATTTAAGTGAGGAATATTTATTCTTCACTAAACAGGTTAGAAAGGAATGTAAAAACCTATAGGAAAAACTGTTTAAACTTTGTTTTGACTTTTGGCAAACCAAACAGCAAGTACTTTTCTATTCTCTCAGATCTTTCCAGGTACCAAAAAAAGCATCTTTTCATAATCATGCATCTCCGGAAAAAATAGTCTTACAAAATCCATTTCTTATGCTAAATACTAGTTACAAATAAGAGTATTAACACAAAACTTCCAATTCCTATTTTTAAATACAAATACTGTATTATATTATGAAATGGGGATAATTAAAACATATCAATGGCTATGAATCTAATAATTTAAAGCAAACTGAAACATGCTGTTTGCTTTTACGTGGAAGAATTAAGATGTTATATGGTTCAAGCACTGCAATAATTTCTATCAACTTCTTGATGCCTAGAATGTCAGACTGCCAAACAGAAAGACATGTATTCAGATCTGAATAGCACCAGGTGTTTTTTTTTTAAAAAGATACTAACATTTATTAAAATGAGTGACGTGACTACTTTCTGAAAGTAACATGCACAGGTAGAGAATTTGCTTTAAGTCTCCAACTAATAAGCTAAGTTTTAGACAATACTGAACAATTATTAATGTATTTCATGGTACACAAGAAAACAGTGCTTCCACAGCATATCCCTAGTTCTCAAGTACAAAAATATCAATTATGGGTAGTCAATAGTTATCAAAATTTTTATTGGTACAGAATGAAAGCAGCATTTACTTTTATTTTTTAAACCATACATCATAAAATTTCCTAGTACACATGTGGAGGAGTGAAATAGGCTCTGTACTATTTACCAGCTACTGATCCTACGTCTGGATTTATTTGGCCTTTCCTAGCCAAGTACAAACAATATCATTAACAGCAAAGGGAAGGCAGTTCTTCAGTGTGAAAGGTCAGTATTTAGTCCTACTAAAGCACTATTTTTGAAACAATACATCACTTAAATCTATAATCACATACACTAAGAGTGGAAAACAAATTTTTATTAACAAGAACTATTGAGACTGGGCATAAGTGTCTTAACCACAAACCCTGGAAATATTATGAGTGCTTTGATGTGGCCCTTTTTGGTGAGAGAATAAGAACAATGAAGTATGGCTTTTCAATCTTCCTTTAAAAGCATGTTTTATATAATTTTGTAGGCTTAAATGATTTTAAAAGACCTCTCACATTTTCCTGTAAAATCATTTGTTAATTGGTATTGTTAATTACAACATCAGCACAGTAAGTCAAAGACTGACAGTTGATCATCAACATAATACAGAAGCCATTTGTTTTTGCTGTTGATTTTTGTTAAGGGAGGTATTCCTTTTGTAGTAAGAGCCATCCTACAGTACTATCAAACATCTCAGAGCCTATTACTACATAGCTTCTCAAATAAAATTCTCGACAGTTTTGTTTTCCAGCAGATATTCTAATCAAGCTTACGTAGAGAACAAATACAATCAAGTGCAGATAGTTCAAAAGCATCTCATACATATTCTTTTACAGTTATCCTCTGCAACACAAAAGCCCCTCCTCACCCCAATAAGATGGGGGAAGAAGGGGAAACAGGTCTGCCATTCATGTAGGAGTTTGGCTAGCATAAAGTTTTATTAAAGTTGTTAACAAAAATAGTTAAACATTTTTACAATTTAACATCCAGTCTGACAAAAGGCAAATCAATGAAAAAAATACAAAAAAGTAAAAAAAGTGCACTACCCAGTCCAGTATTTTGCTTTAAAGTCATGTCACTTACAGTATATGAAAAATAAACCCAGAAGTGTAATTACTTTAAAATACACCGCTTCCATATTTCAGTATTTTACACATATATTCTATAGTGGAAGAGGAGATCTCTTAAAAACTTTACTCTTAAAATATTGAGGTGCATATGCCAAGTAGAATAGACTTGGCAGGTTAAGTTGCAGTAGAGAATCCTTTCAAATTTGGCATTCCATTTACACACCTAACTGTGCCAGTAAGGTCTGTAGTACCTAAATCTTCTAGTAAGAACAGTAACTTTCTTTAATGTAGATTTACTAATACAGACAACTATGAGATACGGTGAGGTCAGCAATTCTATGGGATCCTAAGGGAGATACAAGTCCTGATTTCTTCTTCAAATGGTACAATGTCACAACAAACTTTAAGGCCATGTTTTATTTGCTGATTAATGGACAAAAGGCAATGGATTCCCCCCCACACCAAATATTTTCTTGAAATTCTGTGCTCATAAAAATCATGAAAAGTTGGAAAGACTTAATTATTGAAACTTTAAATATATTTTACACAATCTTGTTTGTACAAAAATACAAGTTAAATATAAACATAAAGCAATCATGATAATTTTATGTAAATCCATTTTGTGATATTCTGTTATATATAAAAAAGTTTCTCAGCTCTGTCACATTTGTGAAAAGATCAATACCAGATTGAATCACTACTGGCAAATGGCCCTAAAAAGCACACTTTAACATTAAATATGTTTTACACTGTAAGTACCATTTCCTGATTTCATCTTTTCTAAAGACTGGCAAAAGATAGGGCAGTATGTCCATAAACCAACAAATAATTTGGCTACAATGTCATAAAACACAAACACACAAATCTGTACAATAAACCCATTATGCAGTACATACTTGTTACACACACATACACAGACATGGAATGAAACTTAGTGAGACGCTGTTTCAAGTTCACTGTTCTTCAGCCTGGCATTTTGTCTTACTTCATCAAATGAATATGACTTCGTTACCTTTCCATTCTTAAACACTGTATGAAGGAGATCCTGCAAGAAACACCACTGTTTTAGCAAGAGTGAAACATCTCCCAAGGAGATTTGAGAAATGAACAAATACAGGTTATACAGGTTACACAAACTTAAAAGCAAGCACCCAAATCAAATCTGTCAAGACTAGAGCCTCAGGATGTTAAGATACAGAACCTTTTCAGTTTCCAGCGGTACCTTTAGCTAAGGGTTAGACAGAAAAGAGAATTTAAGCCATCCTGTACACAGATAGAAGTTTTATACCAAATAGTCCCCAAAGTGAAATGCCCACATCTGGCCAAAGCCAAAGCCATATAAGCTAAATATAACCTGCTAGAGCAGCTAGTAAGAAAGGATGCTCACTTGAACCAATTTTAAGTGCAGTTCAATTACAGAGCTTCAGACGAAATCTTTACTTCCTCCCCAGCAACTATGAAAAAAGCTTTCTTTGCAATCCCCTCTGCACATATATTCTGTAAAACAGATTACTAAAGAGTGCTCATAGACAGCACACTGAAAAAGCAAAGCACAGCACTGGACAGAAAAAGTTAACACAAACCAATACTGGACAGCAGCTACGCTTAGTTAGCTATTGCAAGGATCTGTGGTTTTAGGAAAACAGGTCCACAGAAGTTCCCCTTCCATCTGCTCTTGGTTTTAGGAAAACAGGTCCACAGAAGTTCCCCTTCCATCTGCTCTTCTGTTCCCAGAGTGACCAAAACCACATATGACTCTCTCTAATATCCCAGTACAGAAAACTTCTTTGAGTTATTTCATCCGTCAAAAAATGAAGGAAAAGTTTTGCATAATTTAAACCCAATTTTTTGTGATTTTAGTTGTTTTGAAGAGAGATTTTCCACCATTTACTGCCCGTATATAAAATTTATGGATGAGTATCATAAACATATATACCTGCATAGGCATGTATGTAACTTTGAAAATAAGCAAGTTCTAAAACTGCACTTCTGCCTTTACAGGCTTGAAGTTTTTCTTGAATTTTCTAGTACATAAAAGCACGTTTAGGCTAATAGGCAGAGGGGTATGGAAGAAGGGGAGCTGTAAAAATGCAACAGTAAGTGTAAAACAGAGATCTGTCTGAGAAATTTAAAGATAGAAAGCAAACTGAGTTATATATGTGGATAATAAGTGCTCTGGATGCCAAGACCTAATAACAACAACAACCAAACATTTTAAGTGCTCTTAATACAGAAAGACACTCAACACACAACATTTCATTGCTTGCCTACTGAAAACTTGCTTGCCTACTGAGATATCAAACTGAAAGCCTGAGACTGGGTTAAAGTTTGTGCTCATTTTATTGAAATAGCATTTAATTTTGCTATGCCAAAGAATTAACAGGGAAACTGACTTCCTGGTTTAATTTACATCTTTGAACACTGGCAAACTACTCCATGTACAAAACATTCCTACCTGAGGGAACTGTTTACAAATCTCACCAGTGAAGTAGAAACAAACTTTAGTTAAGTCTGTCTGTGTCCGCCCCTATCTCCTTCCCTCCACCCAAAATCAGACGCTACTCAGAAATTGAGCAATATAGCCCATAAAAAACTACTCAGCTGGCACATACTGTGCTACATAATGAGACATTATTTTTGGAAAAAAGCAGCAATGACCCTTTCCTTTTCCTGTACAAACAAACTTCTAATTGTAAAACTTGAAGAGCTAACACACTACTTCTATTGAATTTAGCACCGAGGACACTTTTGAAGTAATAAAACAAAGCTAAATATAAAGACAACTAAAACAAAATTCTAAAATTAAGTTATAACCTGCTTTTTCTCAGTCTACTTTTGCATGGAGAGTGATTTGATAAATCTTGAAAATTTATACCTGTCCATACTCTTCAAGATCTCCCTTGCCTTCTTCAAGTGTCACATAATCTCCAGCAGGTGTCCTATGCAAAGACAGTCGGCCTTTCTTTGATCTTTTGTTTGGATCGGCTACTGGATCCTTGAAGACATTTACCTAAAAATCAGAAGAATGTCTTATAAAAGGAAAGAGCTTGGCGGGGCTTGTGTACTTTATGCAGATTGTGGTAATGTAACAGGAATGTGAAACAGCTTTTCAAGCAGGGAGCCTTCTGTTGAAAACATGATGGTAGAAGCAGTAGAAGACATACCCCAAGACCGTTGGTCACCACATAGCTACATTTGAAGGAACAGTTCAAGAGATCTCTAGTTAGTTTCTGCAGCAAAGCTCCACCAGATCCAAAGGCAATATTCTCAATACTCCATTTATTCTTCTTCATTCCCTCCACAATCTAATAAGAAAAAGAAAGTGATGATAGAATCCATTTTTGAACCATGCCATTTTTCCAAAAAAATATTATACTACTTAAAGAAGATAGTTTTACAGACAATTAAACCAACTAACATTCAGTTTCCAGGAGATATATGTAACAATTTTGTCAATATTTGGCATGCTGTTTACTTTTTGTTATTCCAGCACGTGATGATTACAAAAATGTTTTTGCTATAATACTATTATCATGCTGGCATATGCAATAAAGATCACTTTTTCCTTCCCAAACTAGGGTAGATCAGTAATATAATGCCCAGACAATCAGAGCTGTAAAGAAAATTGATGACTTTGTGGGAGTACTTCAGAGCCTTTTGACTTCTCAGAATTATGGGCAGGCCTCAAAGTATAACGTGCATCCTGAAAGAAAGCAGTCATCTTGCACACCCACTCCAGAAAGAGATCTGCCCTCTTTGACCAATGACTGCAACAGAGCAACTCTTTTGAAGCTAGAAATAGTTCCATTAGAAATTTATAGGATGAGAAATGGAGATACATATTTTCTCATTTGATTCACATCAACAGAATATGCCAACCAAGAGCTACTCAAAAAGTTTGCTTTGCCACCTTCTCAGGCAGGTACAGATCAGTGTGAACCGCACGCCTAACAACAGGCAATTTAAGACTTACTATATCATCTCCTCTCCACCCTAACTCTAGCCACAGAAACAGAGTCATCCTCTAGCCTAGAGTCATGGATGCTGGTTTAGTCACACTCCTAAATGGTCATGATTTGTTTCCCTGACCTGTTACCCCTATGACAGTCTGAAAAGTCTGGGTTATAGGCCCAAAAGGAGAGTGTTTGAATTTATAGTTATAAACATTCTACTAACAGAGTGGGTGAGAAAACTTTAGAGTGGGCGAAACAGCAAAACTCCACGCCACCCAGAAAAAGGAAGTTGAGGAGCAGAGTGGATGGAGATAATCCAAGGAGAACAGTGCAGAGTTTCAGAAGTCAACAGCATCAGAAGTCTGGCAAACTTTTGTGCACTCTCAGCCTTCTGTATAAAAGGCAAATGCCAGGGTAACACTGAACAGGACTGTTTTAGCAGCTACTGAGGTCAAGTCATTTCCTTAAGGGATGGCTAAGGCAAAGAGAAAGTTTCCTAAGAAAAAAAGAGGCAATTCAACTTCAGACACAGACAGTGGCAAGCTGGTAGCTAATGTAAACAAAAATGCATACTAGCATTTTGTTTATCCATTTAGTCACATTTAGATCTCTGAAAGATACTCTTAAAGTCTGAATGCCTGGCAGAGACCAGCCAACAGAAAAGGTGGTCTGCAGAGCCATAACCTTTCAAGGGTATGCCCCGAACATTTTCCCACCAGATTTTTAGCAGAGACATCTCCCACAGAGAGATCTCATTAGTGAGTTTCCCTCATTCTCATGGTGCCAGCTTACTAAGCCCCACCCAACAAGCCAAACAAAAGAAATCTCATACCCACCTCCCCTCTGCCATGATTTTCACTTAAGAGAACCCTTTGAAAGGCTCTGTAACTTGAACAAATACCTCCTCAATATGTGAAAATCCTGTGGATTTTAGCAGCAGCCATCATATCGCGAGATGGTGACTCTGCACAAAAGGAATCTGTATTTTCAGGTCAGTACCTTCTCCTGGAACCAGTTTTAAGAGGGGCACCCAAAGAGGATAAAGGATTTAGGGCAAATATGTGAATGAGATTCTCCTTTAAGCATTCTGGAAATAACTGAAGGTGACAAAGGAAGGGTACGAAAAGGGATATTTATCCCCCCTCCTTAAGCTTAAGGCCCAATAGAACAGTAAGAAACTAGCCTGGACTGGGCCTGCATAAGGACCGTGCTTATCTACACTGTCTTTAGAGAAAGCAAACATATGTAAACTCCGCCTAAATTCTGAGCAAGTTCCATCCAGACACTGATCAATCCTGAAGCTACACAAACTGCTAGCCAGGCCTGAGCCTGCATATCCTGCCTCTGTGCTTATCAGGTCTTATAGATCAGGTCTGACATTGCCCTCCTCTCCAAGCTGTGCAAATGGTCACAAGCAGAACTTGCTTGAATGTACTACAAGATGTAGCATAAACAAAGATGGCATAAACAACATCTCACTAATGCTTAGACTTCATACTTGCAGGTTAACCGATGCTAGTGTAAGTATAGAGCAGCTGGGCCATGGCTGCTCAGCTCCCTTGCCTGTGTCAGAAGCCATGTGAACCCCTTTCAGCTAGTGTCCCTGCTCTCACTTACAGACAGTTTGTCCATCTCTTGCCATATACACACTGTCTTAACCTGGGTGAAGAAATATTTTCCACTGTCCACTCTTTCCCATGGGATTTTCCTTAGTCAGACTGATCTTTGGCTGATAAGGGGTGGAAGAAGGGAAGGGATAGAGAGACTAGAGCTGAAACATGGCTCTGAAGGTACCAGTGATGCACAACAGAGGCCCAGATTACAGGTTCCGTAAGTATGGAGAAGAGATGGCACACAGCAGCAACAACGGGGAGGAAGAAAAGAGAAAGATTCCAAACAGCTGAAGTTTCTCCCAAAGGAAAACCATACAGAAGAATTTATTGTATCACACTTTCAAACTTATACAAGGAGAATAGTTCAGGCATCCAGATTTTGACAATCTTCCTCTGACCATTCTGGCCATGATTATCAGTTATGACTCCAGATTAGAAGATTTTCTCTGGATAATAATTTAAAGACAGCTGGAAATTGAATGTTCAAAGAAAATCCTTTGAAAGTGTAGTATATTGTGGAGTTAGCAGATTGGAATGATTTAAAAAAGTGAAAATGCCAAGAGAAAGTCAGAAAAGGTTCCTTACCTGTTCTACCAGCATCCCCTATTAAAACAAAGAATTTTAAAATCCAGTTTATACTCCGAGTTGTTTTCTATACTTTTGTTTCAGCTAGTTTGGATAGTTAAACGAGACTGATCAGTCATTACTGACTCCAGTTTTCCTACCATAGCCATTACCATAAATTTGATCTATAAAAACAAATCATGTCTAAAGTCTAACACTGATATGATAATTAAAACAATCACTTGCATAGGCTTTAATGGGGGGGGGGGGAGGCCATGACATTTGTTCATGTCAAATCCTTTTTGAAAAGGAAGAGTTTTACTTCAGGATTTATTTATTTATTTTTAAATGGCACCCTATTGTCCAGTCTTCTAAAAGTCTGCATGATAACTTTGACTGACATAAGAGTAAAAAGAGCTCCATGAAAATTTAAATGAAAGTAAAATCAGGCTGCAAGCTCATGGTCTTCTGCTCCAACATAATTTGCTGCTGCCAAATGAGCAGTGTCTCTTTCCTCCCTTCCTGCGTCCCCCAACTCCAACCAACAGTTTGTTTTCTCTCCTGTATGGTGCTGGTGATTACTGGACCCTTCACTGGGCCAGTTCAATCACTAGAACAACAGAAAATTGACCACTTTTGGTTGAATTAGTTTCCTGCTGCATTTGTGGTTAAATTAGTTTGAGGTTTAATGACCAAAGTTGACATGAAATGTGCAGCAAGATTACAGAGTCAGGAAAAGATGATAGGTAGGTCACTAGGCAATAGCAAGTTGCTATGCCTGCTCCATGAGTCTTGTGGAACAAGATCCTCAACTATTTTCTACTACATATTACAGGTAGATTTGTTTCCATAATCAATAATAGTTTGACTGAGGAAAATACGTAAACAGGTGGATCATCTGAACAAAGAATTACTCCTTCCATCCATATTGTCTCCCTTTAGCTGATGGAATTATTTCCCTACTCAATTTAGAAAGTAGAGAGTAGTGCCTTTCCCCTGTAATGTAAAAGCTTTTAATATTATTATTACAATCAGTGCTGTATTTGCTTATCTCTTTAAATTCTGTCAGGTATAACTTACAGAAGGCAATCTCCAAATTCTTTACAAGAAGGTACTAGTGGTCCAATTTGTTTCCTGTCACAGACTCTTGAAAATCTCAACAGGGACATGTTTTGCCTAATACAGGCATCAATTCATGACTAAATTCTGTTTAACAGTCATTGAGAATAAATAGTTTATAAAAATCAAGCAATTTTTCTTCCCTTGGTATCTAGTGATAAGACTTTCCTTCCAGTTATTAACCTTTCATGCTTGTGCTCTGTTAAACACATTAGCACAGTTGTATAGTCTCAAAAAAAAAAGTCACAGGAAAATCAGACTCGCTTTCAAGATCATTGGAGCAGGAGCAAAACTGTAGTGCATGACTGCACTAAAGTTGACGTATCAGGTAGCAATCTCAATATTAACTGCTCGTTAAAGATTTGAATAATGAGCATCTCCAGAATTCTGTGGTTTAGGTTCACATTATGCGCTCATGTTAAGTATGCAGATAGTTTCATAGCAGCTAGAAAACCAGCTTGGTGTTTCTCTTACTCCTAAATTTGAGAAGTGGCAAAACTCAGGTTTGTTAAAAAGAATCTAAAGGTGCATCAACCTAGAAACCTAAGACAAGTGTCCATAAAATAAAGTAAAATTTATCTTAAATCTATCCAACTTATTTCTGGTTTTGAACTCTAGTTCAGCTAACAATGCTCTACTATAGCTAATGATGAAATGTCCCAGGAAAAACCTGATGAAGTCAAGTTTTCCTTTGCATGCCCCTCATCATATGTAGTTACTGCAGCCTGTACCATTTTGACTGGATTATATTAGCTAGTATCTTCCTCTAGGCAATAGTGGTGAATTTATAATTAGCTTCCAGCATGCAGTAGCTACTAAATAATTAATTTTTGTCTTGCTAAAATTGTGCTTTTAGCATCATTAGTAAAAGGTTATGTGTATTCACCAGATTCAAGCATCAGTGGTCCAACATGGTCCAGTGTGACTCAAACTATGGATTAGTCTGCTCTTCATATTTTCTGGGTTTTCAACAATGCCTATTCCATTAGCTGCCAAATCAATGGACTCCTTAGCCTTGTTTTGAAAAGTCTCCTTCAAAAAACCAAACCTTCAAAATTTGAGTGCAAGCACACTTCAGATGCGACATAACTAATGAGCCAAACGAGTTCATTACTACTATTGCTATAGCACAGCAATCATGCAATGTACTTTAGGTATCAATGAAAGGACCAATCGCTGCTAGATCTTGATCTGAATTAGACTTGACAAGAAGGATGAAAGTAAACAAAAGGAGAGACAGTGGGAGGATAAGAGTTACAACAGTGAGATTAGGATATGCCTTTTAGTTATTTATGCATCTTAATAATCCCCTTTGGAGTTGTAATGAATTTGTTTTATTCATTAGAATATCACTGCCAGTGTCTGGAATGAAGGGCAGGGTGGGATCGGCAGAGAAGCTGCAACAGCCAACTAGACATGATAGATTCCAGATTAAATGGCAACATTGCCAGCTTCACTGTGACACATGAACATGACCCCCTACCTCTTGCAATGTGTTGATATCCACGCCATCCCCTTGAATAACTCTGAGATATGGTGGCAGCAACTTGTAGCCTTTTGAGTTCTCTGTAATGGGAAACTTCTTCCCTAAGATCTCCAAGACCTATTGAAAACAGAAGGGAGACATTCAAAAAACACAACCAAAGAAAAACCCCCTTCTCCCCCCTCCAACTCCGCAATTCCAGCAAAGAAACACAATTTCCACATTTGAGTCATGCTCTCAAAAAAGCAAACCCATAAATATACCCACATACCCTGCTCTAAATATAACCACATAAACACACAAACAAGAAATATGCCAGTCATTGTGCTCCAATCCATTAGATTAAAGCAGTCAGAGACCATGCAGCCTTTACGAACTTGTACACAAGAGCTAATCAGAAACATGCATCCCTCCTTTCTCTCTTTGGCTGCTACAATCTATTAATGCGTCAGCTAACATCCTGCTCTTTCTTTGACCTCCCTTGAGATGGCGTGTGGGGCCAATTCTGAGATTTTGTTAACCAGCAATAATTAAAATAAAACTCTTCAGCTAGGACTTTATTTTCTTATCAGCTCTGACAAAAAGATTATTCAAAGTACCTATTGTTATATGTCACTTATCTCGAAGGGAAAAAAAATTATAAATGGTAAGTTAAAGTGGTATGAATCTGATCTGATAGCCAATATACCTATAATCACTACTTTCATATTAAAACAGTGCTGAGAGCTACTCTAATTCAGAGGTATCAACAGTTTTTACAAGAAAACTGCAAAAAGCATTATGCTCTCTTAAAAGCTACAAGGCAAGAAGTGTTTCTCAGCTTTAAGGTCACATGCCACTGACTTAAATGCAAGTCTTACAAAACAGAGAAGAGTACTCAACTTGTATTTGTAGTATAGAACAATCCGGTACATTATTACAGGACTCTAGATATCTAACCTTAGTGGTAAGAAGTCTTATTAGCCTGGCATTTATTAATACTTGAGCTGTTTCCTGTTTTATTTGTTAAGTGATGAGAGACCTCTTTCCATAGACTTATTCCAACCTTATTAGACAGCAGAACTGATCACTGTTGTAAAAGCTTCAGGAACGGCATGCAAGAACTGGTTTGTTGAAAAAGATAATCTATTTAGGCTGCAAAAGAGAGTTTCCGTACCTGTATTTAATGACATAAATGTTTAGATTTTACAGAGGTCTAAAAACATCCAACACAAACTATATGCTATGCATATGTTTCCTATGTTTGTTAGCTAGTCATTACAAAACAAAAACAACTGCCATTCCAAATCTTGTATACAAATGACTTCAAGAAAACATTACCTTTAAAACAGTGTCAAGAGGATTCCCAGAATCTGGTCTAATAATAAGTGGTGCCTCTGGACTTCGGGCTTCAATTATGTGCCTTAAGTCATCACCCCATATTTTTTCACAAGCATTGTATATGTCGTAGCTGTCACTAACCACAGATACAGGCACTGAAGAGAACTGTGTCACTATGTGTTCAAAAGCATCTTTTTCATGATCTTTACCCCAAGCTGTTATGGTACTGTAAAGACAATCAAAAATCCATATTAGAGCAGTATTTATATGTTGTCACACATTCAGTATTTCCTATTAGCAATAGTTCAAGGTAATGAAAGGCAATATGATTACACAGACAGGACATACCATATGCTTATCAGTTCTGTGTTGCATGGATAATAAATACACTAATAGTACCCTGGATTGATCTTTTACAACTCAGACAAACACTTCACATGTGACATTTGGGGGCTGACCTGCTGGAAAGCAGCTCTGCTGAGAAGGACCTGGGAGTGCTGGTGGACACCAAGTTAAGCATGAGGCAGCAATGTGCCCTTGTGGCCAAGAAGGCCAATGGTATCCTGGGCTGCATCAGGAAGAGTGTTGCCAGCAGGTCGAGGGAGGTGATCCTCCCCCTCTACTCAGCCCTGGTGAGGCCCCATCTGGAGTACTGCGTCCAGTTCTGGGCTCCCCAGTACAAGAGGGATGTGGCACTACTGGAGCAAGTCCAGCGAAGGGCTACAAAGATGATTAGGGGACTGGAGCATCTCTCTTATGAGGAAAGGCTGAGAGAGCTGGGCCTGTTTAGCCTAGAGAAGAGAAGGCTGAGAGGGGATCTTATCAACGTGTACAAGTATCTGAAGGGAGGGTGTCAAGAGGATGGGACCAGACTCTTTTCAGTGGTGCCCAGCGACAGGACGCGAGGCAATGGGCACAAACTGAAACACAGACAGTTCCATCTGAACATGAGGAAAAACTTCTTTCCTGTGAGGGTGACAGAGCACTGGAACAGGTTGCTCAGAGAGGTGGTGGAGTCTCCTTCTCTGGAGATATTCAAAACCTGCCTGGACGCGATGCTGTGCAACGTGCTCTAGGTGACCCTGCTTGAGCAGGGGGGTTGGACTAGATGATCTCCAGAGGTCCCTTCCAACCTCAGCCATTCTGTGATTCCGTGTTTCTGTGACATTTCTTTCACAAGTGACATTTCTTTCACATGTAAATGTGAAATTCTTACATATATGAGAGTGGGGGAAATTCTTTGTTAAATCTCAAATTCAGACAACTAGAGAACTACAGATGCAAGTGCACTACATCCACTCCAGCAGTTTCAGCCTACAGAATGGAAAGTAGAGAACTAGCACCTAAGTTAGAAAAATTTTAAAGAAAACACAATTTATATTCCTTTTTTTTTTTTTTAAATAGGAATTTAAAACCACTGTGGTGATTCTGCCCCCTCATACAAGGGCTCTTCTCCTAAGAAAAATGCAGAGTGTTACCCTTGGTACAAGGGTACAAGAAAGCACATGCAACACAGTTGCTAAGAGAGGTAATAAGTTACTGAATGCCAGCTGATCAGCGGTGACAGTCTGCATGTAGCTGCCACAGACCAGCTGATGTAACTTGTATTAATAACTTGTGCGTGAACCCCTAAAAAATGTGCTCACAAAAAGCACAGGTGTGCAGTAAGAGCTAGTGTGCATTAAATTTATACTGTTACATGCTATCATTAGCTTCTCCGTTTGGACAAGCCCTGGCTTATGGTAGTGAAGAGACAGAAGAAAGTTCTTTTCAAAGAGGTCGGGGCAGTCGCAGAAACAACCCTGGTGGCGTGCCAGGGGCAAGCACCATGATTACAACACCACCTCAAGAACTTTGGAACATTTTGGATCACTTGCATGAGGCTCTTTTTGCACACTACCTTGAAAAAAAGTGACTGAAGTCTCCATTTGTCAATGTGAACTTTAACTAGGACAATTTAAGCTGTCTGCTGTCATGCCGCCACTTCAATATGCTGTGCAGAGGACATTTCTTCTCTGGCTCCATGTATTTTCTTTCTTTCATTACTGTTAATTTCAGAGCTGCTTGGTCAATCATTTTTGGATTTAACTGTAGGATTAAGCTAAGCTAAAGAGCAGAAGTTTCCAATAGGTTTTGTTATTTCTACTCATCAACTGGGAGTTCTAGAGTGGCTCTACAGCAGTGCTCCAGATCAAGGCACTAGATTTTGTGCTTGCTAAGAAAAAAGCATATGTCCCTTCCTTTATATTATTCTCATTTCAGTGTGTAGACATGCAAATGAAATCCAAAAGATTTCTATTCATTCCTGACCTTGTACAGGATTCAGATTTATTATGTTCAAAAATGTTTAAAAGCTATCTATGTCTATCAGCTCTTTGCAGCTATTCACAATGTAAATCTTCAATATCTATTTTTATCTGTAAGCTTACAAGTCCACTGTAAAAAGAACCATCTACATTTACTTAGAACCTGAAAAGAACATTGATTATAGCTAAAAACAACTATACCACCATTGTGCCCCTAGAACGTATAGGAGCAGTCAGCAAATTGAACTTCTGCCTAAACAGCTGGATCAATCATTGCTAATCCTGTATGATATAAATGAAACTGCTTATGCCTGCCTCCTCCTTTGGAGTGAAACAGATATTTCTGGATACGAAGATGGATAAACAAAATCATATTTTGTCAAACTCTTAAAAGGTTTTTTAGCTGAAAAATCTTACCTGTGTTCAGCAGCTGGAACAGAATATCCTGGAACTGGATCTTTTGTTCCATAGTACTTTTTAATTAATGCAATTCCTGCTACAGTGTCTGTTCCTTTGAAGTTCACCAAGTGAGCCGAAGCTCCTATTCCTGCAGTCTGAAAGAGATGAGACTTTCAGTTGCTACGCCAAATACAGAAGGCTAAAATCAACTACTGCCTAACATTAGTTCTAAACGGCAAGATTCTAACTCAGTTACCATTTCATTCATATACTCTTCATGCATTTCCACAGGAAAGAGTTTCCACAAGGAGAAAAGCTCTCCCAATCTAGTCCTCGGATACAGTTCAGGCGTGTGCGCCCCCCACCAACTTCCTCCTTCCTCTCCCTCACACAGAAGTCCAAATACAGCGCTCTATGCATCCATAAATTCACAGCTGTATTTAGATAAAATTGTTAACAGATACATGCTGCAATGCTCTAAAGTATAGTTAAGAAGAATTAGACTTCTCAAGCTGTTAGACAATTAGTATTACCTCTTGTGAAGAAACTCCTCTGTAGCCGAAGTCATGCAGTTTGTACTCCAGTCCTTCTAAGCTGCCAGAAGTCTCCAGCAAATATTTGGCCAAAATCTTTTTCTGCTCTCTAGAATTTGTAGCAACTGTGATTGGATACCATGACTGAACAAGAATAGTCTAAAACAAAAAACAACAGATTATTAAGTGTATATTTGCTTAGGACTCAAAAATCCCCACATGGCATTTAATCAGGCACAAAAAGGTCTATTTATTTTCAGCACCCGCTGAGAAAGTACTAAGGCCTGCAATAGTTTGCTTTAGGGTTTAAGTAATTGACCTTTAGTTATAAGGTAGGTCAGGTATTGAGTGACCATCTCAGGAGCCATCGTTCTCATAGACACACAACTCTTCACTCTTTTCCTCCTCCTTCTCTTCTTGTGGATATAAGTACTGTTGTGATTTTCCCCCCAAAATTATTACAAATGCTTGTTGGGTAGGAAAAAAAGGTGTCTGTAAAAAAGCTAAAGAAAGAATCCATGCTTATTTAAAGCAGAAAATGAAAGCTGACAGAGATTCCCCTTAAATCAATAAGGTATTCATCCTTTAACTTAAGTGCATTAATATTTATTTAGAAAAACATGCTAACTTTCCAAAACTAACCTCAATCCAATTTGTGAGCCAGTAGCACTCTGGATCTGTGTTTTCTACTGTGAAGAGAACATTTCCTCTGGGAATGACAGAGCCCTCAGGAACAGCCTTTATTTCTATAGGAAGATGACCATCATATTTCTGTGAGAGAAACAGTAATATTGTTAGACAACAGGAAAGATTGGGACCTATTTCCGCTTTATTTGACTGCAGTGGATATAAGTCAGGCTGTAGTTTTCATGAAAATGAAACTTTCCTTTTCTTTCTTTCTTTCAGTCCCCAAAATAATTTGGGTTATTTACGCACCCACCCAAGTATATCATAAAACCTATTTATCAAAAACAAAACCAAACCCTGTAACCTAAAAAAGAAAGTCTCCTTATCAAACTGAATGATGGTTATCAGTTTTATTCCTTGTGCAAATTGATTCAGGAAGGCTTAAATATTCTATAAAAACACATATGCTCCATAAACAGAAGAAGAAATAGTTGCTGCTCAGTTTCTTTTGGCCCTTCTCATGAGGTAAGCTAAAAAAGTTCAGTCATTAAGTCTCAAAAAGAGCAAAACAAAAACCTGACCCCTCCAAATATTCCACTTTTGCTTAGTCTAGATGCATACTTTGTTATTTTATTGGAGTGAGATCCACTTAACAGTTATTTTAAAGACTATTTTATCTCAGCTATTCACTAAACATTAAATCCAGTCTCAAGTGTCAATTCTTTTGTCAAATACGGTCTTTCATTCCTGAAAGACTAAACGTTCTGTGGAAAATGCCTTTTGCTAAAGAATAAGTTGCAAACAATAACTCAGTAATTATAAACTTTTGAGCAAACGTTGGAAGCTCTGACAAAAATATTTAAAACGTGTTGTGTTCTAATACTTTTTGACAGAAAGCTTCACATGAGATACTATTCTTTAAAGGCAATAAAAAAATTGCATTGCATTAGAGAAGTTGCACAGATTTGTAAGTAGCACCAATACATGTTCTCCACTGCCCAATACACATCACAAGTCTCTCCAAAACTACAGTTTAAAAGTTTCTTCTGAACAATAATATGCTGAAGCAAATTGTGTTTTTATACCACAAAGGTTTAGTTGTCAGACTTGGAGATGACTAGTCTGGATTAAAAGACAACAATGAGGCCTTCACAAAAGCCAAAAATTATTTATTAATGATTCATTGAAGAAAAAAAGTACACTCAAGTAGAAAAACAAAACGAGGAGACTTAAAAGTAGCTATAGGTGTTGATGTTGTCGAAGGAAACTAATACATTCAACTCATAGCACTGTATTATAGCTCTTAAAATTCTTAGGCAGATCAACTTCTTTCTAAGGTGTCTCTGCAGCCTACACTAAGTGTATCAGGTAAGCATTTTAGGCAAAATACATTATCTATTTCCCTCTTTCTCCCCCAAGATTACCTCCAAACAATCAGGGCTTACATTTCAATCTGTTCTCATCAATTTCTGCCCACTTCCAGCCTTTCCATCATCTGCTCATTCCCCAGACAGCCCGTTCCTCACTTCTGTTCCTTTACCCTGTGAATATTTACTCATTCATCTATTTTCTGTGCAAATTCATGCATGTATATTTCAGATTCATTTGGGCTCTTCATTCATACAGCCATTGCTCCCTCTGCTTTACCTAACACAAATACTAGTCTCTATACACACAGGCAGTATGTGACAATGGGAGAGCGGAGCCAGGGAGCAGGCAATGGTAGGTATGTATCTGAACACATACAGGAATTCAGCAAGCACGGTGGGGGGCATCGTGTGCCCATAGGAGCATACAAGGACCCAAAGAGAACATACGCTTCCAGTTTGAGAGTCACCAGTATTTAAGATCAAGAAGCAAAAATGATACTTGTTTTTATATGCTCATCATTTTAGCAAGAAAATCTGATCAAAGAAATAAAGGAATCAAGGAATAGACTATGTGCACAGAAGTACTTGGGAAGCCTATTTTGACTAAACCCAAAAAGCATGAGCTCAAAGGGGATTAGTTAAACTACGCTAAAACTCAGTGTGGACAGGCACACAGCATTAAAAGGGTCTTAATTCAATTTAGCCAAAGAGGAATCAAGATTAGTTTAATTATTAATGAGAGTAGTTCCCAATGTATAATGTAGCTTAAATGTGAATTTGGTTTGAATTCACATCTGTAGTTATTTCAAATGGATGCAAGTCCCCTATAAACTCCTCCATAATTTCATAACTTCATCTTAGAAAACTGTGTTTTTATTTACCATGCTGCCATTTTCAACACTTAGTTGAAGTTCTCTTTTCTTTTCTACACCTTATGGTCCACTCTGTTTGCAAGACGACACCCAGATATATTCACAGATACATGCCCCCATAAAATACATTTGGTCAGGGTATCCAGAGGAAAATATAAGGGAGTAAAAATTGCTTTTTCAAATGCAAAACATATGCATTTACTAGAACCCACAATGAAAC
Source organism: Apteryx rowi (assembly GCF_003343035.1). Classification (NCBI taxonomy): domain Eukaryota; kingdom Metazoa; phylum Chordata; class Aves; order Apterygiformes; family Apterygidae; genus Apteryx; species Apteryx rowi. Next base: position 410,294 of record NW_020447764.1, on the reverse strand, counting down.
TATATTTAATTCATCTGCAGAGATCAGAACAGCTCTCATGAATGTTATTAGTCTGGATCTGATGCTTTTACAGAGAAGAGATGTTTGCAATTATTTGAAGAATGACATCTTTTTAAACAACAGGGAAAGAGGAAAGGATAATGTGAAAAGACTTGAATTTGGGAGGCTTTGTGCATCAGAAGTGCTGAAGCCTTGTATTTCATAAAGTTGAACCTAAGTATTGCTGAAAAAAATTAGTAAACCATTGAATAAAACATGTATTTTCTTAAACTATTTACGCATGCAAGAAGTTGTAATGCTTTCTGCATTAGAAGAAAAATGGTTATGATTAGTTACAGAAAGCAATATAAATGACACAACCAACCACTAAGCACTATATTATATAGAGACTTGCCAACAAGACCCCACTTATTCTAGCTGGCTGACGGCAGCAATAAATTCTTCTTACCCCCAAAGCCATATTTGGCATCTGAAAGGATGAAGATTGCTTTTCTCTATGGATTTACAATTATATGATTATTCTTTGACAGCTGCTACTCCCTGTAGGCTGAACATAAAAAGCTAAATTTATCCACCTTTTACTATCATGGTTAAAATAGCTTTGTTTAAAGGAGAAATTGCTATATTTATTCTACAGTTGATTCACAAATCCTTCATGATGATTTCTTAGTATTTTCATTAATTTTTACCTCCAGAATATAGTTCCATCCCTTTTCATTGAAGACATCATCTTGAAAATGTTCCCTATACACTTCTTTGGCTTCCTTGATTTTTTCTTTGGTCACCACTTTACCTGTAGTTTCAGAAACAGATAAAAGCTCAAAAACTTACAATATTCATCAACTTATAAAATAAATAACAAAAAGGTTCAGACCCCCAAAGTTGTTATCCTCCATGTCTCTTTCTGAAGGCAAAGTCAAACAGAATATATTAGCTATGCTTAAACTGATTTTTACTTTAATTTATTGTACAGATTAGGAAAATCAACAGGGTAATAGATTTGTGGTTTGCAAGTTACTCGGGAACAATTTGAGATCATTACCATTTTACGATTGGTCAGTAATCTGTGAAGAGTTTTGCTTTCAGTACTAATCCCAGAGGAGTGCCATGACTGTGCAAGCTGGTATATAAAACAAGATGCAAGTTGACTGGCACAAGTATTAAGCTATAGTGTTCCAGGGAGAAACCCTCTGGAGAGAGTTTACAACCAATCTCTGATTAACCACTCCTGTGATAAGAACTGACAGATTAACCACATTATTCAAATAAGTATTGCTACTACTTTAGAAGCAATTGTCATTTGAAATGGTAGAAAACAATACTCAGATGGCTAAAGACAAAAGAAAATAAGATTTTCAAGTGTTTTGATTTTATTCTAATATCAACATTGGACAAGAATAGGCAGAGATATCTGTGGGCCTGAATCAAGGTAAAGACACATAAGCTATGACTAAAATTTTCTTTCTAAAGCTTGACACAAGGCAACTCATATTCAGGTCAAAACAGCTGATATTTACACATAATGCTAAAAGCAAACAAAATTAAATCTTAAACGGCACCAAGGAATTTTTAGATGCTACTCTTAAAAATGCCAATACCGAAAATACTTTCATATGTAGCTGCCATATTAAGTGATCTAAATGGAGCGGCTAAAGAAACTTAAGGGAGATTTAATTAAACAGTTATTAGCTTATACACTAAATAAATCGGCAAACACAGACTATAGTTTATGTTCAAAATGTGAAATATATTTTCCCTCAAATCTTCAGTCTTGTGATTCTGTTAACAGCCTTACTCCATTTCCATTTAGCCCACTGAAGTTAGGATATGAACACCTCTTCATTTTTATTAACCCACTGACATAAAGAAACACAGTAGAGAGGTGTCTGAATTCAGAAGTCAGTACCACTTTATGAGGGTGGACACCTCAGCTTCAGAATCACATAAATAAGATCTTACGCATGTCAGCACCTACACTGTAACAAAATAACCTGGGAATTGTTTCAACTATATGACTTCAGCATGGTTGAGAAAAAATGAAAGTATTAATTCATAGGTATAGTGTTACTGGAATTTGAGAGAGTTACCTTTTAAGTATTTATTCAGAATGTACTGCAAACCGTAAAAAACAGTTTCCTCATATTTCACTTTCCTTAATTTGGAGTTTTCAGTCTTCTTTTCACGACATTCAAAGTAGGAATATACTTTGCTTGTATTAGGTGGATATTGCTTGTAGTGTGTAACCTACATTAAGAAAAACTCCAGTAAGAGCTCAAAACATCACTACAAAGCACAAAAGAAATCAAAAGTCATTGGGCATATTACAGTTTTCAGCAGAGCTACATATTTCAGCAGAGCTGTATATTAAAGCTTGGAGTAATCCCAACTTTTCTGGACTACTATTATTCCCCCACTCGCATTCTGGATAGCCAAAAAATATTTGGGGGATTTCCCCTTTTTTAGCCCTCTCCAGTTTTCAGTTCAAAAGATTGGCTCTACTATCTTATTCTTTGCTTCAGTGTTAGGCCTTTTCCCTTGAGTAAATAGTTTTCATGCCCAGCTCCTCCACTCCTATGACAACTTCACTTTGATAGCTGGCAAAGGCACTGGCTAGGATTTTTAGAAGCAGCAGTGAGTGCTGACAGGCCTGGTCAGTTTTCCCTCTGCTGCACTTTGGCCAAACCTAACAGCAACAGGAAGTAAAAATTTGTTTGCCACTACCAAAGGGAGGTATCTGCTTGCAGTTTTGAAGGCTACAGTCATATGGCTCAGAATAAAAGCCATCTAGGCTCAATAAGGCATTGACAATGGCATTTACCCAAGTGTCTCATTTACCGTGAGTGGAGTGGATTTCTCCAACTCTGATTATGTCAAAGCCAGCTTACAAACCTGCTACTGCTGGTAATGCTGTCACAAAATCTATCAGAGGTTTGCATCTCCCCACAGAGATTGCTATATGGCCCTTTTTCTAATTTTCAAGAAAAGTTCACAATAGGCATAAATCAAGCAAGAAAATCTGCAGTCTGAAAGCCTATGTTACATGGAAATTGGTCATATAAACATATGATGTTATGGGGGATTCAACCATAACAGCTTGTACTAGCAACTGATAACTAGCAAACCTACCCAAAGATTTATTTAGGGTAATACACTGTTTGAAACTACTGCACTCTAAAAAATACAGTTTTAACCTGCAACTTTGGTATCTCCTAAGAGGTAAAAAGCAAATTCCGTGCAAAATCCACAATTCCATATTACACAAAATGAATACACAATGACATAAATTTGATACTATCAGTGTTTAAGTTAAAGAATTTATAAATCAGCTTAAGGCATCCCCAAAAGAAAATCTATCAAAAGTTTTTTTTTATTTTAATTATGACCAAAAGAAAAGTCTATCAACAAATCTACACATTCTATAAGGGAAAACTGTCCCTAAGGCAGAGTAAAGCACCATAATACATCAGAGCAAAACTCAGAGAAGCGTGAAAGGCATATCAGAATTCTTCTGTAAAGCCCAGTAGATTCACAGGTTCAAGCATGAGATCATTGAAAGTTACTTGCTGCTACTTCTTATTCCAAGTCACCTTAAAAATGTAGTTTCTAATATCATGAGAAACTGGAAAATAGATAGCTTTAAAAATAGATAGTTTTAAAAACTCTTCCTTATTCTCCTGGCTTTTTAAAATATATCTCTGACACTTTCAAAATAAAATATTTGAAAGTTTCCCTTACCTGTATTACTAAAACTGTATATTAAAGGATTTTAAAAACACAGTTTTCTTTTCCTCTCAAAGGCTGTTTATATTTAGCAATTCACTCAGCTTGGACAATGAACTAGACTGCTCAATTGCATTTTCTGGTTCTCCTATACCAGCACAATGCTGTTGTGTTTGGGTTTCCAAAGCTGCAAGGAAACATTCAGATAATAAAAAAGGCAGTTTAAAAATCTTTCCATTATTTTTACTTGCATGAGTTTTCAAATATGAAGCTTGTCATTGCAAGTTATCTGCCTTTACTTCAAACAAAGCACTGCAAAGCAGACACATTTAATGGAGCACAAACCTATTCTGTTCTAGTACCACAACCACTCCAAAAGCAGAATGTTTACTATTAATAATGTTAGACCTAAAGACACCAATTGGCTTTAGCTTCAATTCTAGCTATAAGGAAAATGTCTCCCTCCACAAATTATAACATGTCAGTTCTATGCAGAACTTCCAAAAGCGTAAATCACACTGCCAGTACACAGAGAATTCTTTCCCGGGTATTATCACATTTGAAGGAAAACAAACAAAAAAACCCCACACTACTATGAAGCAGTCTGAAAAAACAAGTTGTATTTGACATACCTTTCTAACTACTGACAGTATGAATACGCACAGCATCCCCTTACAAAAAAAAGGGGCATTGAATGGTCTCCGAGAAAAGAGCATGAAACAAACCATTAGACATTTCAGTTACTTTAAGGCAAGGAAAGCAGAAACTCCTTGCTTCGCACTGTTACCACGGAAGTAAGTTACAGCAACTGTGTGAAAAATTTTACTCTTTTCTGTAACCATGCAAAGGACTGGACTTTTAGCTGAAGCTCCTTCTTGATTTGATTATATCACCAGAAAATTTTGTTTAACTTTATTTCCATTCTTCATCCTACTGGCATCCAATAACTTCATAATTTCAGAGTAAGCCCTCAACACAGAGCCTAGTAGCTTAAAACGCACATAGCACACTTCCCAGGAACAATTAGGCAAGCCAATAACTAGAATTCCTTGTAACATGCTCTAGAACAAAATAATGTAATGCTGTTATTTTTATTCACAACAGTTCAAGCAAGGTTAAGAAAACTATATCCATGTGAGACTGCTCAGGTTTCTTTGACAAAGTTGAATTACCCAAGTTAACTCACATGGGCAGGTTGCTGAAGTCAACACCTATATTATAATGAAAGCTTGTGTGATCTTTAGCTACCATCTGCAATAAAAACTTTGGCTTTTGCAGTTCAAAGACATCTCCTCCAGTCAAACATTTCTCTCTATCAAATGGATTAAAAACCCCAAATTAAAGTGTACAGTGCTCACATTGAATTAGTGCCACCTTTTCCTATTACATTTAAATACAGTTTTCTTTAGGGACTTCCCATCCTCACTCTGCCTTGAAGCATGAGCACAAAACAAGGTGTTCTGGCTGTTGACCAGAACTAGAGGGCTGAAATCAGGCTGGAATGCTAACAGTCGGACTGAAAGTGCCAGTCAAGCAACCTAAAAACTACTGAAGTTCCTCAAACGTTATCACAGATTTAGCTACTTTTTCTGACTTACTAAATTAGATCTTTATCCGAAAATATACACCGCCTATTGTCCAGAAAAAAGTTATTTCTAAGGATTCAAACCTAAGCAAAAACAATGCTCATGATAAAAGTGTCAATTGATAAATTATACTGCTTCAAGTATTTGAAGACGACAATTTACTAATTTTACAACAGTTATATCTGTAAGATGCAATTTTATTCCTCACACATTAGAATCTATTTAAACAGAGTGAAAAGTATGCATCCCTGGAAGTTAAGATATTTCACATCTAAGCAATCTTTAGATCTGTAATTCTAAATAACTTGTGCTTGCTTTCACATTCCACAAAGCTATTAGTTTTGTCTATAAAATCAAAACACCCTTTGGGGTATAGAACATGTCTGCAAAACTTCTCACAAACTACTCCTTTTTCAAAGGCTCAGTAAAAAATACCACGCTTTCCAACCTTTGCTTACTCCAGGCACACTGTAGAGGTATGTGAGAAGTTAAACACAAGACCTATTTCCGCTGTTCTCAAGGTGTTTTACTGGAACTTAGAAGCTCTAGATCCATTCCGAAACTCTGCTATAGGTTTCTACTGTGCGAAGTTGCTTCACTGTGCACCTCAAGTCCTCATCTGTCAGTCAAAAATTACTTATCTGGTTTATCTGTTTTGCTTTCGAGCTCTTAGGCACAGGCACCATACCTAGTAGGCTACATTTACCTACAAAGCACCATGACAGCTCCAACTGCTAACTAGGATTTCCGGACTACTATGATGCAGGGAAATAATATGCATCTACCATAGTGATGTTCCAGAGGTTTGGTATGTAGTGAAACGTCTGGTTGAAAAAAGTCTGGGGAAAGATCAAGCCCTAGGGAGCAGAAACATTTCACAAGGGAGACAAAGAATGCCATTGAAACAAAACTACAAGGCACTTGAGACAATGAAAACTAGGTTTATAAGGATGCCTGAACTTTTGTTATTGTCAGATGAAATTTTGCATCTTTCTGTATTCTAAGGAAGAGTACAAAGACAAATCAGTGCCAATGGACAACATTTGAAATATATTTTATGACTTACCAATCAAGATGTTATTGATGAGATAAATCAGTGCTTTCAGTTTGGGGATGACAGAAGCAGGACTGGTATAGATGGACTCTTGATACGCAGGAGTGATCATAAACTCAATAGGAACCCCCTTCTCAACAGAAAACAAACAACCCCCCCCAACCCTAACTGGGACTAGAAGACCCTTAAGAGAAAACAAAACCCCAGAGTAGCTCTACGGTCTTTCAATACTTAGTTTGAAAACTGTGGTTTAGATTTTCTCTACACAAATTATGACGAACAGCCTTGGAACAACCATCTACAACAATGTTATGTTATGACTGAAATAGAGCACTTTTATTCCACTTGTACTAACTCCTTATTAAATTTAATCAAAATAAAGCAGTACTCTGAACAAAGAATATCTCCACTGGGACTACACCTACTTAACTAAACTAAGTCAGTCAGTTGACAAAAACTTGCAGCACAAATTCCATTTTGATCAGCCATCCAAGAAAAATCCATCAAACATTAAGAGTTAAATTTTGGGAGGAAAAGAATTAACAGGTATTCATCACAAGAAAAAAGAACAGACTGAGGTAGAGGCTGCATTTTATAAGCTAGATAAGACAATTTTTGGCATAAAAGACTATGTTTATAATCCACGAGCTGTGTTATGCAACAGATAGCAACCATATTAATGAAATGGCTTTAAAGGGTTATTAAAGTCTATACATCTCAACCATTTAAAAACATGAAACCTACGTCTGACATGAGTAGAGAACTCAGGTGTGGCCAAGTTCCTTTTCATTCCTGGTACTCAGCTAGGTCCGGTAGATGCTTAACATGAACAATCAGAAGGATGGTTCAAAGCCCTGTCTAGAGTGGAGAAAAAAAAAAAAAAAAAAAAGGCAACCCCCCCCCCAGAATATCTAGCCAGTAGGATTTTGCCTGTACTGAAATTTTACAAGTAATAAGACCAGTTCAAATCAAATGGTATTGGAATGTTCTGGAATTATATTAAAAGATCTTTAGTGCAAAATGTGTGCAGAACAACCCAGCTATTGAAACCAAGACACTGTATAGCCAGAAGCACAAAAAATTATGGAAAGAGGAGGAAAATAAATCTGGAGGAGCCTCATCCTGGAAGCTGGTAGCTAGGCCACTCAGCTGGGGTACTTTAGGCTGTGCAGCAAGTAATTAGGGCTCAATTTACAGACTGGTCACTGTAGTGCAAGCCTTTTTGGTACACTGAAATGGATATAGCCCATTCCAGCGTATGTGAAAATTGACCTTAGCCTGTTAAAAGTGACAAATAAAAATGAGAGCTAAAGTTGTGGGAAGCAGTGCTAGAATGTCTTGTTGAAAGAACTAATACTTGAAGAGATGTATCTGGGTCATCTTCATGCCCATATACAACCTACTGAGTTAGATGATGCAGTGGTGCTTCTGGCATTAACATTGGGTATACTTCTGCAAAGCACCTCTAAAATCCCCTTAACTTCCAGTATTACATATTATTCGAAATTCTTGTGGAAAGATGCCATGATTTGAAAGACTGTCTCACCTAAACCTTTATCAGGTTTAACCAATAGAGCGGTTGAAAGGAAAGGTTGCCAGTAACCTATAAGGAAAACAACACTGTTGACAGCAGAGGAGATGAACCAGTACTCAAGAACAAAGGGAATGCTTTATCAGATATACGTCACTGGGATGAAACATAACTAACAGCAGTTGTAATGTAAATTGCTGACCCCCTTCAGGAAAAAAACTGACTAGCAGTTCTATTCAACAGGGAGGCTACTGCAGTTACCAAAGCAATCACAAAAGAAAAATATACCACAGACAAAAATGGAAATGCAAAATCAAATCAAGAGTCAGTATGGTTAAAGGATGAGGTTATCTGAATGCAAGAGGAAACCTCAGAAGAATCAATCTTTAAGAAGTCAATAAAAAGAGTATCCAACAATAGGAAGTGAAGTGCAAGATGCTTGCTAGCAAGTGTAAATAAACAAAAAATCTAATAATCAAGTAAAATCTTACTATTTTGGTCATAAATGAGCTTCAAGTTACCATAGACAGGTAGCCTTATAGAGACCTCCAGCAGACTTACTGAACCAGCATAACTGAAGCAAATGCTGAAAAAGATACTTTTTAAGACCTAATAGCAAAAACACTGGGAGATATCTGCTCTTATGAGATGAGCGGGCTACACTAAGGCAGGTTATTATGCAAGACTGAAGGCTGATCCCATTGTACCATTTTGATGTCTCTGTGTTCTATCACCATCCACCATTTCTTATATATAGGATGAAAGACGAGGGGATCAGAGGTGAGGGAAAAAAAAGTTAAGATATCTGTCAGTACTAAGAAAAATGAGGACAGCATGCAAGCACCTGAATTTCTACGGAAGCTGCACATATCAGCAGAGATGCTGTAAGTGACCACATTCACATTCATTGTAAAAACAAAGTCAAGTGTAAGCATTAGAACTAAATATATTCTAAATTGCTCAGAGAAAATACAATGTTTTAAAAAACGGTAACGCTTTATGACAGATTTCTTTGCCACCAAAAATTCCTGTTTTGCATCCAAGATGATCATAACAAAGATGACAAAATGCCTTATGTTTACTGTTTACACATTTGTGAAGTCAGCTGCACTATTTCACATATTGCTACAAGTTTTCTTTTCTTTAATGAATATGGAAAAACATCAACTTTCCAACAATAAAAGCTGCAGTGACTCAAGAAAGAGGGACTTTCCATTAATTTAACAATTATCTGAATTCTGTACATTTACAGTGTTTCTTTAGAGCAGTGATGACTTGGGATTTGTAACAGTACAGAGTGAGAAAGGCTTAAACACTGTAAATCAAAACGTGGAAGATAATGGACCTAGATACAGCAAAGAGCGTTCCTTACAAGGAAGGTCAGTCTGGAAGTTTCCAATGCTTTCCACTGACAGCATCACAGGAGATAGCAGAACACATTCACATCCCCATCAAAAGGTTTTAATTAAAAAAAAGAAAAAAAGTGCATCTGAACAGGAATATTTTACGGTCATTAAATACTAATCAATCCCAACAAATTAAAGAATACACGTCTTTTCCTTGCATACCCATAGCTTTCTAAATAACATACAGGCTGTCAGAAACCTGAGGATAAATACACACACACATGAAGTGCTTCAGAAGCAAGTGTTCTTCTACCATCCATGCAGAGTAAAAAAAGTCAGTCACAATGATAAATATTTTAAATTCGAAATATAAGACATACAGTGTTAAAAAGTATCTTTTAAGCTTCACTGAAGCATCCAGAAAGTACTGAATTCAGAAACAGACCTCATTTATAGTCTACATAGCAAGTCAGCTCCTCCTCTAGGGTAATTGCATGGCAACTTATTACAGCTATCAGCTTAATTACAAAACATTCCAAGCATCAGTGATACATTTTACCGGTAAAAGCAAAATAAGCTATTATTGCTTTAGCGAACAACATTCAGTCCTCATTTTGATAGCATTTCCTCACTTGCAGCTCATGCTGCAGCCAACCTGGGCCAAAAATTTCAGAACATTCAATTCTTCAACAGGTAGAAGATCGCTGATTTTGATGAAAAATGGAAAACTAGAATATACAGCTTCAGGCACATGCTTAGGAGGTCCAGTCGATGTATGTCAGTCACTAACATCTTCCAGCTGAACAATACAATTCTCCTAAGCTCATCCTCTCAGCACAGTTTCAGACTACTGATACTCTGAAGATTTACTGCCTGTGCAGAAAGAAATAATCTGAAAACATGGAATAACCAGAGCATTGGGCATCAGATAGAAAGAAAACAGGCAGGTAGTGTATCAGGAAATAACATCAGATGAATGAAGAACTGGAGGACATGGATCCCGTGGGTTGGGAAGCATGATGAGTGAACACAACCCTCACCATCTCAGAGGGTGATGAGAGAGAGAACAACATGGGGAAGAATGACACAGCCCAGCTGAGAGGAAGGGAAAGGCTAGGACACATTAACTCTTTCATTAAAAAAAAAAAAAAAAAAAAAGTAGGAACTTCTTGATATGGACAGAACAATAAGAAGCATGCAGCACGCGTGTATGCGGAACAAAGAACTTCAAGGAGCCTGCTGACATCCCCTCACTTGCAGCTTTCAAGCTACCAACAAGAATTTTAACTTCAAATGCTTCCCTTTTTCAGTCACACCAAGTCACTAATGGAAAACACCAATATTAAAAACATCATTTCTGTCCTGGAGAGTCACACAAAGACATTCCCCAGACAACACTGCATTTGTGACTCTCTTGAAAGTGTGATGATAAAAGGACAAGTAACCAAAGAAGTAAAAAGGCTGCTTTTACTCATCAGCAAGAATCATAGACCCCATGCCCAGACTCTGAGGGGACAGCATTTAGTATCTGTGGAAATCATCCTGCTGGAAGACTGAAGAAGCTTAATAATACAGAATAAAGTACACAGGAAAAAGAAAAAAAAAAGTTGTAAAAATACTTATATTGTTATATCAATATCATGGAGCACTTGTACAATTCTGTAAACCGTTCGCAACAGAAGCTCAGGGCTGGGTCCAGTGTGTAGTAAGTCTCTGAGATTCACCCACTGAGAACGATTCCTATCTAGAAATACTTAGTAGACTGGAAATAAGCATGAAACTCAATTATTTTTCACAATTAGTTTTTAAGATTTTGAAACTGAATGTTTGACAATCTTCTGTGACTTAAGAGGAAATGTCCTATGATTCACAGACAGATAGGAAGATGGTTTAAAAGGAGGGCATGTTGGATTGTCAACAGAATATTGTTTAACCATCGTATTAGTTGGTCTTACAGTACTTGTTTTTGAATTCTATATAGACACAGAACCAGCAACCAATTTTCTCTCCTGCCCAAATTTCCAATTGTAGCAACACAGAACTGCAACACTGAAGCTAATGCTGTTTGTACTCAGACTTATGAGTTATTAGAGATATCACCCTGAGATACTAAACTTTTTACTTATGGACAGCTGCCTGAGCCAGGGTAGTACTGTTTAGGACAGCCTGCAAATTCTTTTTCCAAGCTGTTTCATGTGACTTTTTCACTGACATTACTTTGTATGGATACCATCTACTGCAGTAGAATCACCAAGTAAATTTTTGAAAACAGATACAAGTTTCTCCTCAGATTTTGTTATATATGGTACTGCGCACACACAGACTGCGGACATGGCTGAAGTATCTATAAAAAAGAAAAAGACACAAGATCAGTTCTCTCTCTTTCCTTTTTTTTTTTTTTTTTAAACTACTAGTCAGAGTATTTTGTAATTCCTGTAAAAAAGCTGGATGTTGCAAACTACCAGCTATTTTAGTGCAGCTGTTACAGAAAGTGCTTTCACTAAGTGTGTTTCATTGATAGGAAATGATCGTATCATCCAGGGAGAAGATAAGTGATGTTTGCTTGTACTACCTAACAAGATATAAGAAGCTACTTGTTTAAGCATTGTTCAAAGACGTTAGAGCTCTTGAGATTGGGAACAAAGCATAGAGGGAGAGAGACACTTTAAATGGCCCTAAGAAAGCAGTCATTTCCAACTGTTCTTAATATAATGAGACATACTCCAAACTGTCACAGTAAACTTTATCCAAACCCATAGTTTTAGATTAGGAAAAACATTAGGCCTTTAACTTGACTTCTTTAAGATTTCTACCACTCATAGAATGCTACCAAAACATCTTTGATTTAAAATAACATATAAGACTGAAGCAGACCTGTCACCTGTCATACCAGCGCTCCTCAGTACTACTAATCCCAAAGTACTACTAATCCCAAAGCAAAGCGAAGTTAACAAAAGTGCTATGCAAATTAGATTTAAAATGGATACTGTTTAAACCCAACCCTATAGTACTTCATGTTTTCCAAGCTTTAGTGTTTGCAAGGTCTACTTGTGATTAGTCTCAAACATGGAGGAAAAAGTGGGCCTTCCATAGTTGAACCAAGTTTAACAATGAACACTTAAACACTGTTCTTAGAGAGTGGGTACTGCAGCTAGATTAAGCCAGTACTGAAAGCAGTTTCCCTGCCCCTCAATGGCAGTGTTAAGATGCTCTGACTGAGCAGCTCTAAGATTTATCAGTTTCTTCCAGTTTTTCAACACAGACTCCCTCAAACAATAATAAGCGTTAAGAATTTCTTCACAAAAATAATGTCTTTATGTAGCATCAAATAACACTAATATCATCAAAGATGAGCTGGCAAAGATACAGCTATGCAGGTCAGCAATCGGAACATCTTACTGAGGCTTGTACTTTGGTAATTAGTCAGTAAGAAGACCTGGCCATTTTCTTCTGTTTACTCTTCTGTCTAGAAGTAGTCCAAAAAAGAACTACACGAGTGTTCAAATATTTAATAAATACTTCACAAAGACAATGATAAACTGTATGGTTACTCTAGTTTTGTTTAGGGCACCAGCAACCTCTTTGACATTGCAAATTCAGCTCCCAAAGAAAAAAGTTAAGTTTTTCAAAGTCTAGGAGATACAGGGCACATCTATAAGGCCAGACTCCGGGAGTCACATGCTAGCTCTGCCCAGTGTCCAGAAACTGTTTGCGTTAACGCAACACAGAGCAGAAGTAGGACTTAGGCCTGGGCACGCTCATGTTCTGATGCATTCGGAGAGCTTCTGGGCCGGAACTCAGTCCTCTAGTGGACCGAAACAGAGCATGGACAGCTGCCTGTACCTGACCATTGCTGATCAAACAACATTAATTTCAAGGAACGAATGGAGGACTGCGAAGTCAGATTCCCTACTATGAATGAGGGATTTTGCCTGCAAAATTTGACATTGCAATGACTAGAAAGTACATATGACTAGAAAATACATATTTCGAGTCAGCGGGTTCCTTAGAGCGCTCTGAATCAGTTAAGCGTAGGCAACCAGCATAGTTTCGCTGTCCAAGTTGAGCAAAGCAGGAGAAACCAGACAGGGGAAAAGAAGAGTAACTGCCTTTCTCGCTTTCACAGTCCTGGAGAGGCAACATGTGCGCTCGCTCCCGTGGCCGGAGAGGGACGCCGGCGGGCGCCGCGCTTGCCGCGGCCCGGAGGATGCTCTGCCCCGGCAGGCGGCCCCCGCCCCCGGCG
>NW_020447764.1:340625-396403 GCF_003343035.1 Apteryx rowi | reverse complement strand
CGCTGCGGCGGCGGCGGCGCCGGCCCCGCAGGGCGCGCGCAGAGGTGACCCCCGCCCTCCGGCCGTGCCCACCTTGTAGGAGTCAGTGGCGAGGAGGATGTTGAACTCGGCCCCCGCCGCCGCGCACTCCATGTCGCCGAGCCCGAGGAGGCGCCGCCGCCCGCACGGACAGGACTGGGCTGCGCCGCCTCCCGCCGCCGCCAGGCGCTCGGTAGGGGAGGGGGCGGGGGGGAGAGCAGAAAGGGGGAGGGGCGGGGAACGGAGAAGGGGCGGGGCCACGGGGATTACAGCCGGGGGGCGGGGCCACCGCCCCGCTTCCTACCCCATTGATTGGATTCACGTCTCGGTCGCCGGAGGCGGGGCCGCGAGGTCACGGGGCGGGTGGGGCGGGGCCAGGGCGCCGAGCATCCTGATTGGGCCCGCCGCCCGGTCGGATTTTGGGAAGGGAGGGGGTAGCTCATGACGTAGGGACAGCGCGGGGAAGAGCCCCGTGCTGCACGTTCTCTACCATTAGATTCCGAGCTGAGGGCAGGAGGGGCGGGGCAGGCCGGTGACGTCACTGGGCGGACGATGCGCGCTCTCTTTCTATTGGCCGGGAGCGCGGCGGCGGGGCGGTGCAGGGCTCGGCAGAGCTGGTGACACCTCCGGCGGTCGGCGGGCGGGTGGGAGTGGTTGCGGTGTGCGCATGCGTGCGGGGCTGCTAGTTTCGGTTCCCGGCGGCCGCCGCTGGCGGGTGGCGGTTACGGGAAGAGAGCGGGGGGGCCGCGGAGGGCGAGGGCGAGCCCGGCCGTTCTGGTGGCGGGGGGCGTCCCGACATGGCGTGTCCGGCGCCAGCCGGGTCTCGAAGCGCGGTGGCCGTGAGGGAGGGCTGGCCGGCCGCCCCTCCCCCCCCCCCGTGCTGGGTGTGAGGGGAGGTTTCCCGCTCCCGCCCTCGCGGTGCGAGGCGGTTGAGGTGAGGCCTGTGTCGCGCCTGGCGGGCGCTGTGGCCGGCTGTGGCAGCTGGCGATAGGGGAGCGGGAGGTACTGCCCGCGCTGCTGCGGCCTTGGCAGGGGAGATACCCGCTGCCGGGCGGGGGGCAGGCAGCCCCCTGAGTGAGGACGGTGCAGCAGGGCTGGCTGCAGGGAGGGTGTGTGGCCTCACCGTGTGTCCCTGGCAGGATGGGCCCCGGGAAGATGAGAAGTTTCAGAGAAAAAGTACCCGAACAGTGATGCACGTATCACTCATGGTGTGCCAGCCACCTGCCCCTGTGCCAGGAGATGACAATTGCAGCAGCTGTGGGTTATGCCATTTGTAAGCTTATATCAGGGAATTTGGGAGAGCGTGATAAGGAGGAGAAAAGAAAAGGGTGTGTGTGCATGGGGTCAGAGCTTGGGGAAAGAGCAGCAATAACCAGATGGAGATCTTGGGGTAGTACAAAGCATATGTGAGTACTTGAAAAAGTCAGGAGTTGCTGCTGCTGGTACCCAAGCTAAATTTAGGAACTCCTGCTCAAGAGCATTGCTCCCTCGCTCTAGCTTTGTGCACTGAGGTGCTAGAATTGCTCCGTGGGAGAGACTAGCTGGTCTTCTACACCATCAAAGTCTCTGCCTTCACTGCTAGTGTTCAGTACCAGTTGCTTCAGTGGGAGAATAAGATACTTTTCTATAGAAAATTACTTCCTAGCCCTCTTTTAAGTAGGTGTTGATCTGAAATGACATATAAAGACATATCTGCCTTCCAAAATTTTTCTTTTATAGTCATTATTATTGTAATCAGTCTTGCGATCTATGTAAATACCTGATGTTTTTGAATCATATTTAGCTTTTGGTTGAAGAATTGTTTTGTGGCAATAGGAAATTGCTACTTGCCCCCCAAAAAGTACTATGTGGTTTGTAGCACAATCGTGTCTCTCTCATGACAGGTGGGTACTTGTCTTGCTCTACTGATTACATGTATGGAAAAATAATAATATTAAATTTTGACTATGCTACTAATCAATGCTGCAGTAAGAAAGCTACTTAATTAACCTTTTCAGTAAAAACAGGACATTGGCGAATAACATGTAGATTGACATTTGGTAATATATGAATCCAAAACCAAAGTTGTAGAACTAATAACTGTTTATTAGAGTGATCCAGAAAAGAGAGTTTTCACCAGTCAGGTTTTCATAAAAATACAAAAATCCAACAAAATTGCACAGAGGTCAGGAATGAGATCCAGATATTTTGGGCCTTATTTTGGGACATCGGTCCTGTGAGCTCCATAATTACACAGTGAGCTACAGTCTCTTTTTTATTATGTTTGTGTTCCCCTGTTGACTTTTGTATGTGCTTGATTTATGCCAATTCATGAGAGAGAAGTACCAAGTCTTTTGTTTAATAGTGACTATTTACTATTAAACTATTTACAGTTAACAAAGGAAAAGGTAAACACGGACATTTACTAACAATAAGTTATGGAAACTACCTTCTTTGGTTTTCTCAAGGGGGAAGGGGTTCCCATGGGGCAGGAAAAAGTCAGTGAAGCAGTTGGAAATATTGAAAGAAGGTGTATATCAGGAGTTTCCTATATGCTTCCCTTATATTGCTTGTCCTGTGTGCTATTTTGCAAACAAAGTCCTGTAGTAGCAATGGTAATGACCTGTTTTAAGTTGGTTGCTGCAATGGTTTGGATGAGGGAGCTATACAGAATCTATCCACCATGAACTTGCAACTAACCTTTCTCCAGTCTTTCTAACCTCTTCTGTCTTAAATTTTCCACTTGCTCTTGTTCAGTCCCTAAACATGAAGTTATCTTCTTTACATGGACTTCCCCACCACAGCAAAAGAGTTGAAGTTTCCAGTTTCTTTTTCAAGGCTCTGTGTAGCTCTTCCCCTTCTTACCTCTTTGTTGTGTTTGTTACTGCGGAGCCCACTTGGTCTGTTCTCTTCCATTAGCAAAACTTATCTTAAAATGCTTTTTATGTGCTAGTCTAGCAAGCGCCTCTGTGTTTTTCCACATCCCTCTTGAATATAAAAAGCTTTTTCTGAAGTGGTCTAGACTGGACTCCTCCTTACTTCCTTCTGAAGACCTGTTTCTGTCATGGAGTGTCTCATCAATGTGAGAACATGATTATAGGATAGTCTTTATATGCATCTCTCCCTTGTTTTGTCCAGAAACTTTCTTCTGTGATCTTGTTTACATCGTAGTTTTCCTCCTTGCCATGTCCTCTGTGTATTCTTTCACAGTGAAATTTCTCTGTGGCAAAGGACAAACCTTCATTTTTGTTTGGAAAGACTATTTTAGTATAAGGCTGGTAAATAAAAAAAATAATTTGATCAGATCAGTCTTTTAACTGTTGCAAGAAATCAGAAAAGTTGGAGAGCAGAAATACTACAGGATTTGTTTTATTTTATTTTTAAATGACATTTCATGCTACAAGATTCTGCTGATATATCTTCAAGCCTTCAATAGCATAATTAATGATGATTTGCTCAAACAGATTTTTTAATTATCAGCATTCCCCCCCCCTTCCTGCTGGTTCATTGTTGTATCTTACAACATGCCAGAACTTAAATAATGGTTTAATTTAGCTCATATGAACACATCTAAAGCTATGTCTGTGATGGAATATTGTAATGTTAGAACACTTCAGAGTATAAATAGAAAACAGTATTATGCTAAACTGTTTATGTTAAATCACAGTTTGCTGAGGAAGAGAACATATTTTAAACTTTGCAAAAATTAAATACTCCAACTCTTGCAGCAGTAGATGGTGGGAGTATAGTTACACTGAGGAGGAGAGATGATCCTAGGGACCTGAAACACTTGATGCCTGTGCTGCACTTGTCATTTATTATTTGTGAAACTAACTTTGGACTGTTCATCTGGCATATTGAAACCAGGATTTGTAACGTATGTGGGGCTTAACTTCTGTCTTCAGAAGGAACCACATTCAGAAATCATATTTTTCAATTTAAATGCAAGTTCAGCTAAATTATTTCTGACACCATTTAGCCTACTGATAGAGTCAGGGCTCTTCAGTAATTATCTTCTAATGTTTTTCTTTGTCATATAAGAGCTTTTTAGAGGTACTCATTTTAGATATTTTCAATAAACAAGGTTCTAACAGTAGGTTTAATAGACTCATTAATTCAGGGACATGTTTTGCTCCCCAGAGATTTCTGATAATAAATGATATTCTGCTTAGTAGAAGTGTCCAGTCAGCATTTTATGTATATAAAGTCTATAATGTAGTCTGCTACTATATTCAGAGGAAAGCCATCCTGCAATTGCGTTTTCAGGCTGATGCCTGAGGTGGTATACAAGGACAGTCAAATTAAGATGGGTATTACATCATACCACCTCTTTGATCACTATCAAAAATCTCAGTATTTGTTTTATCTAGCTATGAGAGTAATTTCGCAGTTGTGTAGAAAATCTGTGTGACTGGAATTTGTGCACACACCATGGTTATGCACAGAGTGTAAATTTTTGATGTAAAGAGGTTCTGATTCTTTTAGTTGTTAATTCTGAGCCTGAACCAGTCCCCTATGCTCCACTCATCTCAGTGATAATTCCAAAGCATATTGACAAATTAAATGCCAACGTTATCCTTTAATAATGATCATTGTATTAAAATATGCAGATGAAAGAACAGAATTTTATCTGCACTCCTTTGTATTTTAGGTTTGGTACGGGTTGGTGCAACGAGTGCTAATGGTGGTGTTTAAGCTTATAATGATTGACAAGAAGTCCCTCAGTGACGGACAGCCAGGTTGACATTGCTGGAATTTATCAGACATCTGTCACTCTCCACCTCACTGCATACAATTCTTTGTTGTGGATCTGCGAGGAAAATAAAAGTGGAGTCTGGAGACTTTTTTTCAAGACTAAGTGCTAATATTCTTCCTAAACCTTCCTGTCCTACAGCAGTCTGCAGCATCTCACAGAATCACAGAATCACTGAGGTTGGAAGGGACCTCTGGAGATCATCTAGTCCAACCCCCCTGCTCAAGCAGGGTCACCTAGAGCACATTGCACAGGATTGCATCCAGGCGCGTTTTGAATATCTCCAGAGAAGGAGACTCCACCACCTCTCGGGGCAACCTGTTCCAGTGCTCTGTCACCCTCCCAGTGAAAAAGTTTTTCCTCATGTTAAGATGGAACTGCCTGTGTTTCAGTTTGTGCCCATTGCCTCGCGTCCTGTCGCTCGGCACCACTGAAAAGAGTCTGGCCCCATCCTCTCGACACCCTCCCTTCAGATACTTGTACGCATTGATAAGATCTCCTCTCAGCCTTCTCTTCTCCAAGCTAAACAGGCCAAGCTCTCTCAGCCTTTCCTCCTAAGAGAGATGCTCCAG
Source organism: Apteryx rowi (assembly GCF_003343035.1). Taxonomy (NCBI): domain Eukaryota; kingdom Metazoa; phylum Chordata; class Aves; order Apterygiformes; family Apterygidae; genus Apteryx; species Apteryx rowi. Next base: position 391,081 of record NW_020447764.1, on the reverse strand, counting down.
TCCCCTAATCATCTTTGTGGCCCTTCGCTGGACTTGCTCCAGTAGTGCCACATCCCTCTTGTACTGGGGAGCCCAGAACTGGACGCAGTACTCCAGATGTGGCCTCACCAGGGCTGAGTAGAGGGGGAGAATCACCTCCCTCGACCTGCTGGCAACACTCTTTCTGATGCAGCCCAGGATACCATTGGCCTTCTTGGCCACAAGGGCACATTGCTGCCTCATACTTAACTTGGTGTCCACCAGCACTCCCAGGTCCTTCTCAGCAGAGCTGCTTTCCAGCAGGTCAACCCCCAACCTGTACTGCTGCATGGGGTTATTCTCAGTATTTCCTCTGTGTTCTCGTAGCCTTCTTTCATCTTGGATACCTGGCTGGGACTCTAGAGTTAATCAGGGCATAATTGATTAAGATGTTAGTGTTATCTAAGTAGATTTTAGTGAGCTTGAGAATTATATTCTCATCGCTAAACTGTATCCATCAAAAGTCTTTTTAAATAGTATCCCAGGCACATGGGATCAGGGAGAAGTGGATTATCTTGCATAAAATGACACATCATTTTAAATCATCATCAACAAATGAAGCAAGCACTAATATTTCTCTCCTGTAGTTTATCCAAAGGCATGTGTTGATGCCTGATTAAATCATAACTCAAAATACTCTTTAAAAATTCTGTTATGCAGACTGTAAGAATAACTGAATATAATATGTATGAAAATAACATAAAATTACTTTATTTATCTAGTATCTAGGACAAGGTTAAATCTAGTGCAAAATTCTATTTACAGGAGATGGCAGATTTTGCTGGTGAACAGCTACATTAATTATTTGCAATTTGATATGTAGAATTCTTGTCTGTAAATATATTTCTAACATAGTGTTAAAATCCTGTTTGATGGTGTGTCTACTAAGGTTCCTGGTCAGTCCATGGCACAGCATCTCTTTTCTGAACTCCAGCCTACCAAGAGGTGTTTATATGAGTGCAGGACCTGGATCAGCAGGATTCACACTTCAGTACTGCTAGCATTCAAATGTTTAGCAGGTTTTGTGGTACTAAGTTTGCAGCAAATCAATTTTTCTTTATACTTTCCTGAGAACAGTATTTCACCATTAAGTCTTATCTTCAGAAGTAAACTTATGTATTTCTGCTTGGTCTTTTATTACTAGCTTTCCAGACGTGCTGCAAGACTTCTTTCCTTGCTTTTTGGAAGAGATGAATTTCAGGTTATGGTTATGGCTTTGCGTCACAACACCTGAATGTATATATCTTGACATGCATTGCATAGTCACTACTGATGTTTGTGCTTGTTCTTGAATACAGTTTCCCAAAAGCAGGAGAGATTCAGTCACTATTGTTCAGAGCAATAGGAAGCCAGGATAACATGAAAATGGTATCACACAGGCGAATACTGTAGGATACCCTGAAGTCTCCTGCGTAACAGGGATGCTTGACTGGTTCTGCATAGTCACTGTGGATCCAGCACAGTTTATCAGCTCTGGCTCAGGCCGGAGGTTGCCTTCACAAAGAGCCACTCGGGTGTATCTGCTCTCTGTTTTGTTTTTGTTGGTGCTAAAGATTCCTCATAGGCTAGTGAACTGGGGGGCGAGTGAGCGTGGTGCGTGGATGTTTGAGTGCATCTGCCTAGAACCAGTCTGGATCAAGAAAGGCCTGCCTGAACAGGCTTGTGTGGCTTTCCTGTGGCTCCATGAAGATAAAGGTGTCTGTTGCACTTCTGAATCTTCTTGGGTTTGGACTGCGGTCCAGATATACACTGAAGGGAGTTGGCTTGGATCAGTAGAGCTTATTCTTCATGCTCCAGATCACATAAAAGTGGCTAAACTGCTTCCAGATCTGAACTGGCCCTGAAAACTGTTTAATCTTGTTTGTGCAGTGTTGCACCTGAGCCAATATGCTTTGTGTTAATAACCTCTGAGCTACACAGAGCATGTCCATAGCACAATTAATGTGCAACTCAAATAACCCTCCACAGATAGTTAAGAGCTGGCTGTGGAGTGTGGGTTGCAGTGAATTAAGGTAACTGACATAAATATTAGACTGAGTTACCTGTGCTTTGCCCGTGCATCAGGGTTCCCAAGGCAGTTTAAACATCCAAAATCTGGCTGGGTTCTTTTTCTTTTAAATCAAGTAAGTGCAGAGTATTTTCTTTGCCTCCAAAACAGAATTTCCTCTACTACATTACAGTGCCCTGAGGCTCAGCTTGGGCAGATAAAGTAGAACTCATGGTAACTAATGCATCTGGCTTTTTCAGGAAGAAGAGTGAAATAATTCCAGTAAATGTATTTTAGGATTTGGGAGTACTTCTCAGTAGCTTCTCCAGCAATGCTTGGCCAAAGAAAAATTTGTGGTGTTAGGGCATTGTGTAAAGATTTTGCTGTCATTTGCCTAGGATCACCTTCACAATTCAGTCACTTTTTGCTACTCCTGAGCAAAACAGTAAATAGCCAGCCCTCTGGAGTTGACACCATGTCTAGTTCTGTGTTTGTTTATCACCTATCATGGTGAGGACTGATCCAAACCAGAGCCTTGCTCTAATACAATAACAACAGCAAACAGTGTCTGTAGGGCATGACTGAGCTTTGTATAGGTGGAGGGATAAGAAACCTCCAACTAAACTAACTGTTATTGTGTGTGTATTTGAAAGGACCTTTTTAAAGAGCCCTCTCAAATATGAGAGATGTGCAGTTGTGTGACTAGGTAAAAATACATGGTTGACAACAACCAATACCAGCATTGCAGTAACAAAACATGCAAAGTTCAACCACACTGCCACTGTCATGCTGAGGACCAAATGACAGATGTCAGGTTTGGAAAGAGAGAAGATGACTTTCCAATGATCCAGGACTCTCTGTTCAATCTAGCAAACTGAAGGTTATTTTTATCTTCATTTTCATTCAGCCTACTCAGGAAAAAAAAAAACAAACCCTAAAACCCTCTAGAAACACTGATTCCCCCAGAATTTCTGTTTTCACTGTCCTGGCAACATGGAAGATTATACATACTTAGTGATTGCTCAGTTTCTATAATGTTTATGCTGTTTTGCAGGAGAATGCCTTGAAGCAGAACAAGATATATCAACATATTTGAAAAAAACAGTAGATGGCCCTGACACTTAGCATTTTGCTTCGACCCATCGGTTACAGGAGTTACAGTTTCACAGCTTACGACATCAACCAGTCTCCTCACATGAACTTCACCCTTGAACTGTCTTTTCTGTGCATTAACGTGCTCAGACACTTTCTACTTGGGATGGATCCTGTAACATTCAGAGCTCCTCCTGTGAGGACTCAGCACCCTGAACTACCTCTGACTTTAGTCAGCTCAGTATCTTGCAGACTGTTTCTTAAAAGAGAGAAAAAATGAATAATTTATTTCTGCTTTCTGAAAGAATGGTACTGAGAGCAAACAGTATTGAACAGACAGCTTTCTGGCAAAAAATACCAGAGAGCTACAAAATGTATTGCACTACAAGTTCAGAAAAATGCATGATTTTTCAACAGTACTCTTCCTAAAAGGGAGCTAGGAAGTTTATCAGGCAAAGATCTTGCTCATACTGTAACTGAAGAGTGTGAATATTTAGGTAATAGAGGGATCAGGAGAGAGCCTCAAATGTTGTCTGCTTTCATACCAGTTCATTGCAGACTCCATCTGGGATAAGTTAAGGCACTTAGCAATCAGCAGGGGAATTTGTAACTGTGGCAGGAGCTATGATGCTACATAAGGATGCAGGGCCGTTCTGCTAAGTCATCCTAGCTCTAGGTGAGAAAACTCTGCATACGGATGCAGAATCATTTCTGCTCACTGAGTGCTGGTGCATTTGAACTGCTGCTAGGCTGTGCCACGAGTCGTGGTTCTCCTATACAGAGATGGAAAATAGAATCCTCTAGGAGAACACCTCCAAAACCAGGCATATTCTTGTGGAAATTTATCTTTAGGTTTCTATTTTCTTGTTCCTTAAGGTAACAATGAAGGGAAGAGAGGCGAATTTAGGATATTAGCCTGAGCCTGTAACCAGCAAAAACTTCCTCAGGTGCTTAAATTTAGGATGTAAGTAGTTTTATTGATTTGAGCAAGACTAAAGTTAGCAGTTGGGAAGAACTGCAGAAGTGATGAACTAGTATGTGTCTATGTGCGTGTGCACACACTATTTTGGGGGAGCGGGGGATCTTTCTTTTTGATGTCAATCAGAAACGATCTCTGAAAAAAAACTTTTTAAGTGGACTTAGTATTTGCATTGTACACATAGCAGTATGTGTCACAGGACTCTTGTTGATTGCTTTATGTAAAATGCGCATTCATTGGAACAGTATGTGCCCCTCCTAGAGTACTACCCCACAATCCTTATGCTATAGATTAGGTAGAGGTTCTCTTCTTCTCTGAGGCCTCTTTCGGGCCCCAGTCCATCTTAAATGCTCTCTACAGTAGACAAATTTGAGTAGGTTGGCACCCAACCTGGGCTAGCCTATAGCCAGATGGTCAGGAAGCCCTCCTGGAGGGGCACACGCCGGGAGCAGTCAGCACTTCCTCTTCTTGGGCAGGTGCTCTTACTGCTCTGCCGTAATCTAAACATGTGGGCAGTTCTCTGCTTTCACTCTCCACAAGGAAAAAGACTGCAGCTGTATTTTGTGCAGAGCTTAATCCCATTAGTGTGCATGAAGCATGGCCTAGAAATGCTCACGGGATGTAAGCGGTAGGGTGTCGTATGTGGATGCTGGCTGCCTGAGGAGAGATAGGCACTGAAGTAGTCAGAGTAGGGCAGCTGTGGATGTGCACAGAAGCAAACTGATATACATCAAGAAAGTTTTTGGGCCAGACAGATATAGGCACCTACTATGTTAGTACAACTGCTTATATGAATGGTGTGTTTGGATTTAGGCCTTTTTTTCTGTTAAATAGTATTTACTCACCTTTGTCCTATTTTTAATTTAGTACTTTGTAATTAAGCATGAAAGGAAAACTGGAGATCAGAGCCTACTGTGGCAGGAGAAGGAGATAGGGAGGAACTTTATACATCAGTCTGATTAGTGCATACAGGAAATTAAAAAAAACAAAAACACATTGCCTCAAATTATGAGGAACTACAAGAGGTGCTAAGAAGATGAAGGGAAGGAAAAGCTGTCTGAGACTAGTAAGAAGAGAGATGGCAACCATGCTATGTAACAGCTTGTGTTGCATCAGGAATCAATGTGGGATCCCAGTTTGAGCTATTTCATTTGGATTTCACCTACCCAACAGATACCTGCAGAGTCTGGCTTTTGCTTTCACTTTGGCAACATTTGGAGAGTTTGTCAATCTGATAAGTTTCATTGAACTGAAATACAACGTGGTCCCCTGCACGCAGTATGTTCTTGCCAACTCCTCATCCTGGTTTGCCAAGCTCCCTGAATTCAATTCCTGCCTACTGTCTCATTTCTTCCTCAGTGCTCTCAGGAAATGAACCAAACAAAACACATCCCTGAAATTCCCACTTATTTACAGATTGTCCTTCTATGGGTTCATTAGCAAGTTGCCTTTTATATTTGTCTCTGTAGGTTTGATGCTGAGACTTCAAAGACAGTAGATACAGAAGTGGGACTTTAGATTGCGAACTTTTAGAGGTAAGATCTATGTGACAAGCTAGCACTGAAGTTATTGCTTGGGATGAAACAATAATCAGTTGTCTGGCAATATGACTTTTTAAACCTGCAAATGGGATAATCTTTAGCACAAAATTAAAAAGTCAGCTGCTTAGCTGATTGGGTAGCAAGTAATAATCATGATTCCAGAAATGTTTTGAATAATGAGTTTCCAACAAACCCCCTGAGGTGAATAGTTGACGTATGACAGTTCTTCGTGTCAAATGAAATTTGACCCTTTCCATAGCCCCTGTTAATTTTACTATATTGAATAGGTCTCTTCCTTATGATTTTCATTTTCTCATTTCTCTTTCCATCTGAAGAAACTGTGTTCTTGCTCTTGGCAGTAGCTTCATTCTCCTTGCTGGGGAGGCAGAAGGTATGTGATGTATTTTTTCTCTGTAGATACCTCCTCCTATGGTTTGAATAGTTAGGTTTTCTCTCTCTTATAACTGGCCGTGGCAGTGGAAATTAATCCATATTCCTGTTGAGAGGATTTATTTCTGTCACCTTATATTTATGATTATGTATGTATTATATGCTCACCTAACTTGTACTGTCACAAAGGTCATCGATTTGATAATAACTTGATTCTGATTACAAGTTTTAAATTTACAGGACTTTTTAGATTTAAATAACAGTAAACTGATAAATGTTGTATGGCATTTGTTAATCCCAAAGGTCTCTTTTACAAAGAAATGGGAAATGCAACACTGGATGGAAATTGGAGGGGGGAATATAGCAAAAGTCTGACACAAACATTGCTGGAGTAATCTATGAATCGTAGCTATGGGAAGGTTCTCAAGAGTTCCACCAACTGGGAAATCAGTAGGGAAGTTGTACCTTAATTTATGTTTTGATTCACAAAATGGTACACTGGTGTTCTGGCTGCTGATTATCCAATTTAACATCTATTCTAGCATGCAAGCTTCCCAAGAGATGTACCTGGGATTATTTTGTATGGTGCACAAGGCAGGGTCAGGGCTAGGAGGAAAGAGGGACTGCAGTTAAGTTCCAGTCTCACAGAGATGATATGAGAACTCCAGATACAGTCAGGATGTCGTATGGTTGCAGACTCAGGTCTGGGAATTAGACATGTAGTCTCTAAAAACATTATCTTATTTTGAGGTGGTGAGAGAGGAGCTGTATCAGGAAGGGAAAAATGGTGAACTGAAATTTTGGGAAATCCTGAGTCCTTTTCCCACCATTTTCTTTTGGATGTCAGGCAAGTCATTTAAACACTGTGAGAATTCATAGAGCCTTTCAGGTTGGAAGGGACCTTGGGAGGTCTCAGTTCTGATCTGCTGCTCAAAGCAGTTCAACATGGAATTTGGATCTGTTTGCTCAGGACCAAGTTGTCCTGTCAGGTCTTGAAAGTATCTGAGGACAGAGATTTCCCAATCTCTCTGGACAGTTTTTTCAGTGCTTAATTACTGTCTTAAAGATTTTTTTTTTTTCCTTATATCCAGTTGAAACCTCTCTTGTTTCAATGTACAACCTCTGCCTCTTGTTCTCCACTGTGCACCCCTGTGAAGAGTCTGGCTCCATCTTCTCAGTAACCTCCTTGTAGTTACAGGAAGGCTGCTATTAGGTCCCCCCTAAACCTTCTCTTCTCCAGGCTTAACAAGGCTCAGCCTCACCTCACAGGGCATGTGCCATCTGGTCCCATGGGATGAGTCAAGATTTCTTGATACCTTCCTTGATCCTCTTTCAAGGAGAAAGCAGTTCTTCTCCTTGGATCCTGTCTCTAGGCATGACGGCCTGGGAGATCTTGCTGGTGAAGACTGAGGCAAGGGAGGTACTGAGTATCTCAGCCATATCTGTATCCACTGTCACTAAGTCACCATCCCATTCAGCAGCAGACCCACAGTTGTTTGGGTTTTTTTTATTTATTCCTTTAATGCTAATATAGCAGTAGAACCTCTTGTTTTCCTTGACATCCTTTGCAAGTTTCTCCTCTAGAGTTTAGCTTTACCTTTTTGGCATCATCCCTCCATGCCTAGTCAATGTTTTTATATTCCCTTTGAGAGCCTTTGTCCATCCATCCCAGAACTCTGCTCATATGAGTGATCCCATAATGTCTCTGATTCCAATGCTGCCATAGTTCTGGATCCAAATGTGGAGCTCTAGCTGCTTCCGTTTGTTTCTTGGGCTGCATGCACTTGAGGCAGCCCCTTTTAACCTGTTTTATCCTTCCCAAGGGCTCTCTTGCTCCCATCACCTTTCCCCATGTACTTAGCACCCTGACCTCCCTCGCTTAATTGCAAGCTGTTATCGCCACCCCTGATGTATTTTGTTTAATGTCCTCTTCCCCCAGTTGGCAAGCCTGCTGCCTAGTCTTTCTCTGTAACACGAGGATGGTTGTACTTTTCTGTCTTACAGACATGTCATAATGATAAATACATGAAAAAAATGTGAGCAAAGCTAGTTGAAAGTTGAAATCTGCTTTGTGGGAAACTTATGTTTGTGATGGAAATTCTTTATGTTAAAAAGAAAGGTAGAAGAGTCAATATTTCCTGTAGAAGAAATTCTTAATAATTGTTTTAACATAAATACAAACATATTGTTTAAAATGGTCTTTAAAAATATTGAAATTGAGGCAGGGTGCTCAGCTTCAAGACACCCGATTCAGCTGTGGTGCACAGCTTGGATGCTGTACTTGACCCCCAGCAGTATGAAAGAAACTGGAAGACTAGAAGCCCTGGGAACAGTGAATGAACCTGGAAGCTTTAGAAACCATGATTCTAGAGTTTCTGGACTCCTCACTCTGTGTCAGAGCACTAAATAAAGTTGGGTCATCCATAATTAATGGGTTTTCTGTAAGCTCAAGCATACACCAGTCTAATAAATGAGTTGGCAACAAGCAAGATAAGGTTTTATCTGAACTTCTCCTCAGTTTAATCAGAAACTCTTTAAAACCTATATATGCTCATGAAATGTGTTAGTCCCAGCTATTCAGTGTTTCCTGACTGTTAAATCAGAAAATTCCCCAAACAGCTGCTCAGATAATACAGTATTGAGGGACTGTAAACATACAGGTAATGGGTAATCCTAAGTTTGGTTGGCAGCTAGAAGGATTCTATCCATTCTGTGCTATTAGCTAACTCAGTTCAACACCTGCTATAATTCTCTTGCTCAGGATTACAGTGGAGACTGTTGGGAATCTGGAAGATGATGGTCTCTGTCATCATAAGCAGAAAATGTACAATAACCCTGAATGTTACAGCAACAGTGATGGAAGGTGGCTGCAGTGTGGTATGGGAATCACCTCTCTCTTTTTTTTTTTTTTTTAACTGAAAATACAGAAAATAACCTCTTCGTGAAAGTAATTGACTCTTTTCTTGATGAGCCAAGTGAGTTGATTAGAAGACCCGTCAAAGTAGGGAATGTGGCATGCCACTCTGGTGTCCCCTCAAAGGACAGTACAATATAGGCACCTTTGACCAATTGCTATAGTCACTAGTTTCTCATATTGTTATATTTCAGATGAAAGTAGTTCAGAATGGTTGTTTCAGAATGGTTCTGGTTCAGAAGGTGAACTCAACATAGTGGGACAAGCCTGTATAAGAAACACATACTGAAATCTTTCTCTGTATACTTTTAGAGAGAGATTCTAAAGCCTGTAAATTCATCATAGGGAGCTTAGAATTTCCAATAATCTTGTTACTATTATGAACTATTAGTGAATAAGAGATGATGTCATATTTTGTCTTCTATAAAAATTCTTGTCTTCAGTTGAGTTACCTAGAAAATCATTGTGAATTCCTGAACAGATTTTATACTCTTGATTATAATTTACTAGGGAAAAGCTGGACTTCAGTACACATTTTCTGAGCAACATCTAACAGTTAATACAGAAGCAGTGGGATTGAAGTGCTTCAATCTTCTACAGCACAAGTCTGTGCTGCTCTACCTGACACTTAGTGGCAATCACACAAGTACAGATACTTCAATTTTTAAGGGCACTGGTGAAGCATAATTTTTACTCCTTTCATATGTACTAATTACATACCAACTTACTTGTGTTAATAGGGAAGAAGAGTTGGATTAAAACACTTAGGCCTTGTTTGATTCTCAGTTAGACTGATATAAGATAGGTGTAAACATATTGACATCATTAGTGTTATGCTGCTGTATAAAACTGGTGTAATGATTACAGAATTAGGCAAATCTAAGTTTAAATTTTCCCCTCTTATAACTTAAGTAAAACATGTTGTTAGACATGAGCTCTGACTCAGCAAAGACAAGACTTTTCATTATCACAACATTTCAGTATGTTTTTTTTCTGATCAACACAGATTAATTAAATCATGACAATTCGCTCCTTCAAAGATCAGTAGAGACCTGTACTTATTTCTGTTTACATATTTGATGAAAACAGTTTTTTCAAATAATGGATAAAGCTGCTATATGTCACACAAGTGTGGCAGTATATCATATCAATGTGAAACCTATTAAATTAATTCTGATTAAGCCCACAAGGGCTGGGATTATCAGCATTAAAAGCAGGAGCATGAACAGTAGTAGATTCTTATTTTCTATGGGCTAGCCAGGGGACAAGATAAGTGGAGTGCATTTTCACTTTATGATTATTTATGCCATTATCAGAAGATCTTACAGTATAGAACAAAATTAGAAGTGTCCACATCACTCTACTGTCATGTATGAATTGTTGGAAGGTTTTGCTAATGCCATCAATGCAGTTAAATTTTGAAAATTTCTCTCTAATGGAAAATTGATCACATGCATTCTTTGGTAAATACCTTTTTATATGCATCATGCAGATTTCTTTAATAGTTTATTTCTTCAAGAACTGAAGTATAATATTTTTCTCTCTCTTGCTGCATCCAGATCAGAAACCCAAGGAGCTTTCGGATTAGAAGAATTCATAGTCTGTGTTATTTGTGATTTTATTATTTTACAGAATCTTACAGATTTTTTTAAAAGTAAGAATATCAATCCAGTCTTCTACCAGCCTTGGAAAATGTCCACCTGTTGTCTAGCCACACTGCCATTCCCAAGAGTCCAAGCAGTTGTTCAGAAATCAGCAGAATCATTCCAGTGGGATGGTAGAAGAAGGGGGAAAGTCTGGAAGAAATAGTCAATTTTTGGTACAACAAAACAAGATAGTAACCTCTTCCTTCTTCATATAGATCAACCCCAGGGTTCAGAGACAATTATTGGTTAGCATGAGACCAGTGTTGGAGATTTTTCCACTAAAAACCATTAGAAGTTCCTTTTTGAGTTCCTACACAAACACAGAATCCACAGATTCCGCAACCTCTCCAGGCAACCAGTCCTCATGGTGAAGAAATTTTTCTCTATATCCAGTCTAAACCTCTCTTATTTCAATTTATTCCTGTTCTCCTTCTGCTACACATTTCTTAGAGCCTTCTCTTCTCCAGGCTAAACAAGCCCACCGTCTTTTCACAGGACTTGTGCTTCAGTTCCTTGGTCATCTAGAACCTGCACTGAACTCATTCCAGTTGATCAACATCGCTTGTATTGGAGGGCTCAAGACTGGATGCAGTATTTCAGATGCGGTCTAATCAATGCTAAAAAAAGGGGGATAATCACTGCTTGATCTACTGGCTCTGCTGCTGTTAGTACAGCCCAGGAGACTGTTCGCCTTCTTTGCTGCCAGGGCACAGTGCAGGCTTATGTTCAGCTTGCTGTCTGCAAAGACCCCCCAGATTCTTCTCAGCAAAGCTGCTCCCCAACCAATCAGCGCACAACCTGTATTATTGCAGGGGTTTCTTCCATCCCAGGTGTGGGACTTTGCATATGTCCTTGTGGATTTTCAGGTGGTTTCTGCTGGCCCTTTTCTCTAGGCTGCCTAGGACCTTCTGAATGGCAGCCCTGCCTTTGAGCATACTGACTGGTTCTCCCTCTTCCCCCCACCAATTTGGTGTCATCTGCAAACTTTATGACAGTGCATTCTGTTCCCTCCTTCAGGTCATTGCTGAAGATAATAAACAGGTCCCAGGATAGACCCCTGCAGCACTCCACTTGTTACTGGTCTCCAAGTATAGTATGACCCATTAACCATTGAGTCCAACCATCCAGCCAGCTTTTTACTAATCCGGTTGTCCAGCTATCCAGACTGCAACATCCCGTCTTGAATACAAGACTGTTGTGGGAGACCATGTTGCAAACCTTGCTGAAGTCAAGGTAAATGATATCTGCTTCTCTCCCTTCATACACAAATCCAATCATTTTATCATACAGGGCAATCAGGTTGGTCTGGCATGATTTACCCTTGGTAGAAACCATACTGACTCTTCCCAGTCACCGTCTTCTCCTTCACGTGCCCAGAAACGTGATCCAAAAGGCCTCGCTCCATGACTTTTCAAGGTACTGAAGTGGGACAGACCATGTCCTTTCGGAAGATGGGTGCAACATTTGCCTTTCTCCAGTTGTCAGGGACCTTCCCTGATCTCCGTGACCTCTCAGAAAAGGTAGAGTGGTCTCACTACAACATTGGCCAGTTCTCTCGGCAAACTTGGATGCAGCCCATTTTGTCCTATAGACTTGGATAGGTTGAGTTCTCTCAAGTCATCCTTGACTTGACCTTCATCTGTTGTTCGTAGTTCTCCTCCCTGAACACTGCCTTTCAGCACAGTGGCCCAAGAGACCTTGTCATTGAAGACTGAGGCAAAGAAGGCACTATATTCCTCAGCTTTTTGTGTCTACTGTCACTAAAATCCTACCCCATTCAGCAAAGGTCCCACACTTTCTTTGTTCAGCCTTCTACTACTAATGCAGTGGTAGAAGCTGTTCTTGTTACCCTTGATGTTCCTTGCACTCTAGCTGAGCTTTGGCTTTCCTAACACCATCCTTATATGCTGGGCAATGTTTCTAAATTCTTAGTTTGCAGCATATCCGTTTCCTCCTGCCATATGCTGTATTATTGTATTGAAACTGAGTCATGAGTTCCTGATTTACACCAGCTAGTCTCCTGATAAGCCTGCTTGACTCCCTGAGTATTGCACTTGGAGTTGGAGGATGCTATGCTTAAAAACCTGGTAGCTTTCCTGAGCTTTACCCTGCAGAGCTGCTTCCCATGGGATCCCACCTGCCAGTTGCCTGAATAAGATGAAGTTTGCTCTCTTGAAGTCCAGGGTCTGTACTGTCCTACCTGCCTTTCTCACTCCCCACAGGATCTCAAGCTCCACTATTGCATGGTTACTATAGCCAAGGCTACCATTGATAATCACATCCACAACCAGTTCTTCCTTGTCTGTGAATATCAGATCACCCCTGGTAGGCCCATTCAGTACCTATATAAAGAAGTTATACCTGACATCCTCTAGCGATCTCCTGCATTGCTTGCATCCCACTGTGTTGCCCTTCCAGTGGATACTGGGGAGGCTAAAATCCTGCAAAAGAACTGAGAAGTGTGTGATCCAGAGATTCCATGAGTTGTTAAAGAAGACTTTGTCCACTTCTTCACCTTGATTGGCTGGCCTGTTAAAAACTCCCACCACAATGTCATCCTTACTGGCCACATAAAGGACTTTGCCTCTGTAGTCAGAGGCATCATCTACTTTCCCAGAGGATTACCTGAATCAGCAGGAGGTTCTGAATTCACTCTCTAATTAGAGTTGGTTATAAAGTCACAGCAGAAAAGGGCTTTTACCATGGTGTCATTCATATACTGTGCACAGACTGACTCTTCCCTTGCCTATGCTTGCTCCACTCCCTTTTCTACAATCTGAAGGCTGCTGCTGAGCTGAATCTGTTAAGAGGCCTTGCCGCTCCATGGCCTAATCTTCTTACAATGGAGGCAGCAAATGAACAAGTCGCTCCCAAGCTTCTCACTCCACTTCTGAAAATGTTGTCCTTGGCATACAGGTCACTGTAGGGAATAGGTATGAGCAGCAGTGCATTGTACTGTGTGTCTTCAGAGACCTGCACGGATTGATACACTTCCCATTTTCTCCACAAGTTTATAGACACAGAAACAGTAGCTGCTGCCAGGGTGCCCTCGCTGGTGCCTCTGCCAAGGAAATAGAGATAAAGGGTGAACTGTGAGCCTCCCCTGGCAGGGACCGTGAATCAGAATTGGTCAGTTGACTCATGCCTGGTCTGCAGTGGGAGCAGCACTTCCACTAAGATTGTGCCTGTTGACAGTACAAGAACTAGGTAGCAGAGTGGCTACATCTAATGGAGGAGCACCATCAGTTCAGAGAGAGGGAACAGGATTCATAAATGCCTCAAGACCATTCAGGCTTCTGTCTTTTCCTGAGCCTCCAGCCACAGAGCTTTCTTTTTCCGAGAAGGAGCCATCAGAGCCAGTGAGTTTTCTGGCACTAGAACAATGGCATCCTCAGTCTTCTGCTCCAGAGGCCCCAGTGTCAGTTTTTGTCCTGAAGAATTCACATAATCCATAGAGACCCCTGCTGCAACCTATAGATCCTATGCCAATAGTGATGTTAGTAGACCCACCTGCAGCAGGTGGCTGAATTGTATGGTGTGCTTTAGAGGGGTCCAAGACATCTGCGTGCAGTGTTCATGGAACAGCTCATGAGCTACAGAGCAATGGAGGCATGATGGATTTGCAATGGATAGTGTTCCCGACCAAAATAACATCCTCTCACCCCACACAATAGCTGCCAGTGAGACAGCAATTTGACAGCAGCAATTTTTGCTCAGCAGTTCACTCCAGAAAGTAAATGTGTAGTGCAGACATGCCCAGACAGGAACATGTGTTTAGATGCATGCTTTTTTTTCCCATAATACTGAGAGATCTGACATTGCCTGAATCCTACTTTGAACTACAGGTCATCTGCTTGTCGTGAAGGAGTGATGCATGTCACTCGTAAGAGGGAAGCAGCCCTATGTTTATTGCAGTAAGATAGCAACTTAACAAAGTTCAGTTGTATATAAGAATGATTTAATGAGGTTCGATTGGCAAGGTTCACTCAGTTATTTACTGTATGAAGGACAGGGTCAGATGCATGTGCAATGGAGACCCTCCCGTTGAGTCACAAGGTTCAGAAAGGCCCCCCTTGCTTTCTAAACTCCTGAGAGAAGCCTAAGTGTGGCTGGATCCAATCTTAGTCCCAGACTTGGTCAACGGTTCATGTCTGAAGGAGTATGTGCAAAGGGGACCCTCCTGTTGAGTCACGAGGTTCAGACTGGACCCCCTTGCTTTCCAGACTCTCCCTCGGAGGAGCCTGGGTGTGGCTGGATCCAATCTGAGTCCCAGACTTGGTCAATGGTTTATGTCTAAAGAGGTGTGTGCGAAGGAGACCCTCCTGTTGAGTCACGAGGTTTGGAAAGGACCCCCTTGCTTTCTAAACTCCTTCTGAGAGGAGCCTGGGTGCGGCTGGATCCGATCCTAGTCTCAGACTTGGTCAACAGTTTATGTCTAAGGGATTATGTGCACAATTAATCAGAGATATAACTCAGCAAAGTTTCGTGAAGTTCGCAAAAGTTCAGCATGCTATTATCACTTACCGAGGATCTGTTGCGGGTAAGGAATCTCTCTCAACCTTGAGGAGTAACCTTGAGAGGTGTCCCTGCTCAAGAGGAGGTGCTGCAGTGCAGCCCACTGCTGTGCAGGAGAGCTCAATGGGCTCTGGGCTGCCCCCTATTTATGAGGGGGGAGATGACTGACTCATAGTCATATTTGCATGCTAGATGGGCCTTAGTTGGTGCATGCTCAATTAGCCCCTGCATACATGCTGTTTACAGGGAGGTCAGGTTGAGGGAGAGAGAGCACATCGGGGGGGAAAGGAGCACACTGTCACACTGCTGCACATGCCTTATAATAGCGGTGCAATCAATCTGTACATGGTACTTTCACTCATCTGGTGCTAAAGAGAGAAGTATCAATGTAAGGTTGGACAGCCAGCTTCTGAAAGAAAATTCTGTGTTGTTGGTGGTAATAAAGATAAGGTTTACACCTGAATTAGTCTTAAGTATTTCTTTATAACAGGACATTGCTCAAATGCAGCCATGAAAATGCTTAGCTTCTTCTGTGAATGCATGGAAGACCCCAAATACCTTGAAGCCATTGTATGACAGCCTAGTCAAGCTAGCAGTCTACAGCTCGCAGTTTCTTAACTCAAATGACTCTAGAAAAATGCAAACTCAAACTAATTGAATAGACAGCTGCAGCCTTGCACAAGTTGCAGTAACATATTGCCTTTTGCTGTTTCCAAGGCTTTCAGGAGGAATACAGTAACTCACATGGGCTTCAGTGTTGCCCATGTACATAGACTGAAATTAAAAAAACCTTCAGTTTCCAGACCTTTACATATATAACCATGTGCAAAGAAAATGTGATTGGGGACTTTAGGGCCAAAAGGATTAGGGAGAAAAATAAAGGGAGTGCAGAAGGAGAGAGGAAGACAGCCCATATTTAAAATGATCTTATGCCATTTTACCTATCAACATTTGCACAGGAATTCTGAATTAGATCAGTCCTTATAAAACTCCAGGAAAATATTTGGATTTATTCCAGTTATTTATTATGTGCTAAAGTACCTGCCAGCTGAGAATTTGTTGTCAGAGATTACCTTCATATCTCCTCAAAGAATCTCCATTCTCTTGCCTTTGGAGAAACAGATGTAGCAAAACCCAACTGCTGATGGCTGAATGCTACTTTGCCACATGTCTGAGAAGAACAGTTAAAAGTTTGAGCATCTTTAAAGGAATTTGAGAGAGCAGAAATCATCATTTGGCAGACTCTGTCTCAGTTTACAGTATCTGGTGGATGAGAGGTACACATGGAGAGACAGTAATTTCCCTGATAAACATCAGTAATTTGTGAGTCCCTCTGAGAAATCTTTGTGGTGTGATTGTAGAAGTCTGCAACTGTCCCAAAGTAATGAGATCCATATATAGAACTATTTATTCACTTATTCCTGAGATAAATTACACACAGGAATTCAATAAAGATACTATTGCCATAATAGTCAACAATGCAATGTGCTGCAGTTTAAATAACTGTGTGTGTTGTTTCTGCCAGGTGAGGGGACAGAAGGAGTTTCTTCTTGTAGTTAAGGTGTCATTTTCGCAGTCTGCAACATCTAATGTTACAGTATACATATCTGTGACTCAGACTCCCTTGCACACTACATATCAACTTTAAGTGAAATGTTTGCTAATGCTTTGCTTGCACATTGGTATTTGTTCTTTTATCCAAGTAGTGTATCACTCAGACATCATTTGTCTGTGATTAAGGGGATCTTTGGCCACCACATCTGTTGACAGCAGAATTAACTGCCTTTGCAATTGTGTAATAGTGCAATTTTATTTCCACTTTTGATTTACTGGAAGTAGGATTAGGGATCAGCATTAAAACTAAGTGCCTAGCAAACAGCATGCTCTGAGAAGCTGCCATGGTTTTCTCCATGTAAAAGCATATTCTGAAAAGAATCTTTAGATTTCACAGTGCACTAGTTATAGACTATAGCATCTCAGGGTGTTTGAGGGCTTTATTACTGCTACCACAGTTGACATTGTCCTTTATAAATTCAGGTAAGTACAAATGCAGCTGGCAGGAGTTATTTAGAACATAGAATTTAATGAAGTGATCAAATTATAGCAATCACTGTACCTTCAGATATAGCACTGTTCATGTGAAAAACCATCAAGAATGAAAGCTCAAAGTAAGCAGAAATGAAAAAGATGGAATTCACCCAAATGTAGCAGTTTTGCAAGCTACCCCCACATGATTAAACCCCTTTTAATCCTTTCTTGCAATTCGGCACAGCTGGAGCAGGCCTGTACAGTCTTACATGATATTCAGGAGACCTTTTCCCCAGCTCAGAGTATATGTACAGAGAAGAATTGTTTCAAACACTTACTGTAAGCCTCAGTGGTCCTAGATCTCTGTTTAGAAGAGTAGAGAGGCTGGTAGCTACATGCGATTGACTGAGGGTAGGGGCTTGAATTCCATTCTGCAATCTCGACCTATTCGCCAGGTTACACACACACACATGCACATGCACACAGGGCAATCATAGGAATGAAACTCATCCTAAAGTAGGAACGCTACTCTGCAGCCATCAGGCTGCCAGGTTTCCTCCTTTGCAATGTTTTCGGAGAGATGGACAGGCAACCACTCTTCAAGCTGCCTTCACTTGGCAGCATAAACAAAAATCTCAGCTCTGATAATCTTTGACTCTAGTTCTAAGCTGGTTACCACAATTTCTAATTTCTAATTTAAGTGAACCAACTGCTGATAGGCAGAGATAACCCTCATGGCCATGCTTACAGAGATACGCTGAGCAGTGCATCTTTCAAAGGGAGTTCTATACAGGTATTTTAATAATAATTTTTTATGTGTCCCACTGCTGCACTGACACTAAAAGACAGAGTGCTTGTTAAACAAAAAACTAGTGTTTTGTGAACTTATCGTAAGGTTACTCTCCCATGGGGAATCAATTCTCAAACAGGATGGTTGGTCACTGTCAACTGGCAACAGGAGTCTCTGCTGCAAGGGTCCTGCAAGACCTCTGTTGCAAGCTGGCCTGTGGCCCTTCGTGACCACTCTGGCTCATGCATAATCTGTCACTATTGATTATTGTACCTACTGTAATGAGCAGATGTTACAGGCTGCAATTAGCAACGGGCTGCAGTGCTGGCCTGTGTTGAGGCCATGACCTGCCATGTGCCAGCCGAAAATGGTTCCAGCCTGTCCTGAGGCAAATGAAAACAACAGGGAAAAAACACACTATGTGCCAAAAATGAACTGTAGTGTGCCAAAACTGTATCCAGGCAGAGAAGCACATGGTGCCCTTACTCAACATATGTAAGAGAGAACCTGGCAGCCATGGGGGCTGGAGATGCCCTTTTGGAGGAGAGGAGGAAACGCCACGCCAAAGGGGGCCTGGCCACCCCAAGGGGACGGCAGCCCACAGGCAACCTGCACCAGGGCAGGGACACCCTTGCGGGACTGCAGCCTGGAGGTGACCCACGCATGAGCGAGGACACTAAGGAATAGAGCAACAGAAGCCATTATGTGCAGAGAGACAGAAAGTGTTACACAGGGTGTCAGGAATCATTAAGCACAGCACAGCAGAAACTGCTACGTGCAGGGCAGCAGAAAATCATTACACATGCCACTTCAACCTCCAATGTTGCCCATTGCCTCGCCAGAGGAATTTTGGCTGGTGGAGTGTAACTGTGGCAAAAATATGTTTATGTAAGTGTTTGTCTAACTGTGTTCTTCTTTCCTTTGATATCTGAATCAGTAATCTGAGGTTGGCATTGGCTGGCAATAAATTAACTCAAGTAAAATTTCCTGACTAGACTGTTTTGCCCATGACAATTACATACAAAGCATGTCTAAAATATCTTAGCTATGTACAAAAGACTGTTCTATGTGATTATTTCTACATCTGCAGGAACATTTTGTACTGAGTATTTACGAATGTCTTATCTAGGTACCACTTGATCACTTCTGCAACAAAACTGCATGGGAATCTCTGGGACACTCCAACAGGCTGTTAATCAGCACATTTGAGCATACAAAGTGGACTAGGTACAGCAGGAGCTACCTGGGGGAATCTGTAGAGCTGTCCCAGATTCCCATCTGGAGATGTCCTGTGGCAATCAATCAGTCAAATACTGAATTGTGAAGGTGGTGAGGAGTTCAGCCAGTCACCTAGTTTCAAGTCAGTCCTTTGTCTCAAAGCAGCCTCATTAGCTCATCTGTGTTGATGACAAGCGGGGGAGTTTCTGGACCATCCACAGAATTAATGACTTATGTGCAATGGGTGTGCATACAGGCACAGCCCTGATACTCAGCTACACCACAGTTATAACCATGGGACAAACCTAAGTTTCATACTGACAAGTCTGAGAACTCCTCCCACACCAAGATATTTTCTTGGTCTTCAGAAATTGAAAATGTCTAAATGCAGTTGTTTGGAGTCCTTGGATAACTTTTGTTAGGATTTATTCAAATTAATTTTGGATTGTAGCACTTTCTGGGAAAAACTGTAATATTGTCCAAAACAATCAGTCAGTGTTGCAGATAAGTTTTTATTTATCCAAACCTATGGCTTTGCTCATCAAAGCAGTTAGGACTAACAGAGAAAACGATGTGGCCTCACAAAACCAGACACTTAGGATTACATTGGGCCAAGTTCTTTTGCAAAAGTGAAGCAGGGGAAGGTGAATTTTGACTCTATTTCTCAGCTCTCCAGTTCCCTGGAGAGGTTTTCTCTTTCTGCAGCGCTATTTTCTCTCCATCCCTCCCCAAGAATTGTCCAGGCCTGCCCTAGAGCCGGCACGCTGGAAGCTTGGCTGCTGAGGTATTATGAACACTGCTAGACCACAGTGTTCAAACACCATTTTTTCTTAACACAGAAGACTTTGAGAAGGCTAGTGAATTTGTCAAGAATTGCTTCGGGGGGATGTTTTGTTACAAACACTACATTATACAGTCTCCCTTCTCCTCAATGAGGATAAAAAAGTTGCCCCAGGGCCAAATATGCAGGAGAGCATCCACATGTTTTGCCTATTCAAACAGCTCTCAAACTGGTGAAGGAGGCTTAGATGGCCTGAGAATGTCACAGAGGATGGTATGATGAGGAAAAGAGATGCAAACACCATCAGAAACCATAGAGCCACATCAGCCTGAGCAGTTTCTCAAAGGGTATCTTTTCAGTGAGTACAGATTAGCAGTTGCTGTAATATGACATCTAGTCTGGCTCTCAAGCTGAAGAGGAAGAAAAAAAGGGGAACTATATTGCTGAGAAATGAGTTTTGAAATAGTAGAGAGAAGTATGTGATAACAGCCTGAGGTCAGGGCACTGTGTCTGGGACTCTTGAGTTTTTTCACTTCAGGTTTAGGTTTCTTCAGACAAAGACCTATAACTCTGTGTCTGTGTATATATATGAGTAGTACCCAGCTGAGTGAGGCTTCACTCCCAACTGAGCACTGATGAAATGCAAATGAATAAATAATAATAATCACCAGTTTAATAGCTGTCTGTGAGAATGGAGTGCAGTGCTGTTTAATTTTGACCAGCAATAACCCTGAGCAAATTAGTACCATCTGGTCTCAGCTCAGAGCTTTCTTGATCAGCATAAAATAACACAGGCAGATGCAAAAGTTTCTGAAAATAAGTTATCCCCCAAATTGTCAGACTAGCATCATATGTCAGTTTTTCTTCCAGCAGAGTCCCTAAGAGACTGTGCCCACTGTTACTCAGAAATGGCAAGGTCTGGATCTCAGGCCTGAAAAGTTCTTGCCCACAGCTTTGGGGTTTCAGCAATAACAGAACATGAATTTTGTCCTGCTATTAAATAATGTTCATCCTTGCTAACCTCTTGTGATGAATGGCTCCATCTGAATTTAATGCTGCCAGGCTCTTTGCATCCATATGAAATATAGTTATAATATATCTTAAGAACCTGTCAGGGAAAGAGCTTCAGCTTTTTTATGCAGGATAACTCCCCAAGGAAGTGGGATGAAATGGAACAACCTCAAAGCTTACTACAGGAAAAAGCATTTGGGGCAGTTCAGTGGGAGACTGATCCCAGAAGGGCCCAGGGCCCCGGAACAAACAAAGAGACTTTGTGTCTGTCCCAAGGCTATCACTGCTGGGGGGTGACAGGCTTTTGGAAACGAACCAAGAGCTGGAACAATGAAATGTCTTGGAAGAAACCAATTTCTAAGTTTTTCCTATATAGCAGTACCTTCTCCCTTGCTCATGTTTACAACTGGATAGGAGACAGGGCCAGTCCACGCTGCAGTGTCACAGAAATGATGGTGGCAGTGTTGTGCTGGGACACGAGCTTGCGCTCAACGGACTGGCCTCCATACAGGCAGCGTGGAGCTCATTGTAGACTCATCTGCTCTGATAAGAGGCAGGGTCACAAAAAGGGCTTTGGAGAGAGCAGCCAGGCACCCCACTGGCTTAGTGGTCTTTCTCGGCTGCTTGTTAGAATGCCAGCGAGCAGTATTGCATCCTCTCCTGGAGCCCCAGGAAATCACAGTCGGTTTTGAGAGCTCATAAAGGTTATGCCCAACTACGAGAGACTTCTCAGAGCTTTCAGACTCAAAGATAGGAAAAAACAAAGAATTAATTTTGTTATCCCATCAAACCAGTGAACACTTACTGCCTCTCCTTTACAATAACTCATTGTTTCTCAACACCCCCTTGCCATTCATGTTCTACCTGCTTAGGTACTTCGAGAGTAAAGTGGGGGCATCTCTTTTTAATATATGAACTTGCACAAGAGCAAGCTCCAGGCTTGTTCCCTGGCTCTCCCAGATCTTCAGTCTTTAAGCCAAGCATGCTCCTCCTGTCAGCTGGAGAACAGAGGCGTGTGCTGCCTTTTCCCCATGTGCACTTCTAGACCCTAGAAGCGATGACCAAGTCCGTTGAGCCACACAGCCGTGGAGTTCCTGGTCACGAACAGCCTTTATCGCTTCGCCATTCCTATTATCCTCAACCAAAACAAGCTGAAGTGATGAATTTGCTGCATGTTCCAGCAGGGAACAGAAAAAGGATTTTGTGAGTAAAAGAATATTCCCTGCTTTGCTGAGCTGTTCAGACACAGCAGGCTATGCTCAAAGAGGGAAATACAAGCTCATGGTTGCAGAATAAATATTATCCAAATAGGGATTTTTCCATCTATAGTCCAATGTTAGTTTTTCTCCACTGTCTGCACATAGACAGACAACTTTTAAGTGAGAATGAAGATTTGTCTCCAGGTGATATGTTAGAAAAATATAAAAGATGTCTATTTATCTTAATTTAATGCCATTTCCTTGTCAGTGTTCCCTTCCATTTAAAGCACAGGCATGCGATTTAGCCACAGCAAGTTTTTCACTGCCTCTTGTTATTCAAGAAAACCTTCCATGCTGAGTTCAGCACATCAGCAGGAATCCAACTGGCTTTCATTGCATGTCCTGACAGATGCCCTTTCAAAGTCCACTCTCTCAAAGGCTTGATGAACTTTTGATTCTGCATTTTATTGTCTCAGCATCCTAAACACTAAAGTTAGACTTAATCTTGGCGCATCTGACTGTCAGGATCTGTCAGGATCTGACAGTCTGATCCTTGAGTCTGTGTACAATGGGGAAGAGCTGCAAGAATTGAGGTGGCAGTAGAAGTAGCAGCAACAGCAATTTGACAGATGATGTGAGCAAAGCCATTGCTTGGAATTGCAGAGATGCAGAGTTCTCTTCCATGGAATGGAAGGTGCTTTTCTCAAAGTAATAAAATGCTGAATGTGAAACCTGGAGATGCAGCAATTACTAGCCTGATTTTTGGGCAGGTATTTAGACTACCTTGACTCAATCCTGGAATGAAGTTGCCTGTAATCTATGAAGAATAATGTGTCACACTATATACACTGCTCTTCACTAAAGAGATTGTTATGTGTTTCTTGCTTCAGAGAGTTTGCTGTCTAAGAAAGTATGACTACGGTGAAGGCTTTCCTGACACTGAAGCTACATTTATTCTAGGAAATAAAATACTGTTCTGTGGCCCTGAGACCCCGGCATGGTTCAGTTTGTGTCCATATAGCTGAACTTGCTTACCTCCAAAATGGATAGCTGCACCTGAGCAGCCTGTAAGGTTGGTTCCTGGCTCCGTGCTCACCCTAACTTGAGGCAGGACATTGTGCTGGGTGGCCCAGCACTCATGCTCTGGCCCTTTTGGATGATTTAGTGGCTAATCATGAACCAGTGTTCAGGCCTAGGTTCTGGCCCCATTTGCTTACTACTGTAGACTAAGCCTGAGGTGTCACCTAGGCAAGCTTGGGCTAGCTGGAAGTGAGCTGGCTTGGAGAGCAGGGTAGCCACAGAGGAGGTTGCCACCCCACCGTCTGCTCCACTGTGCGCAGGCCGTGGTGCAGGCACACGCTGGCCCAGCGGGCTGGACAGCTAAGTGAAAAACTAGCTCAGGAGCATCAATGCTGCCCCTAAACTACAGCAGGGACTGCACAGGGCTGTTTCCTGACATAAATATGTGTACAAGGGCATAAGGCAAAGGATTTATGGAAGATGTTTTTCAGGAAGGAAAAGGAAGGATGTGGATGTTTGAATATTTTCATGATAGAGGAGGAATCTTCCTGAAAGGACCTGAGGGGTTTTTCCAGGCACTTAGGGCAACATGAGAGGAAGCGTGTGTACATTAGGGCATAATAAGGGCAAGGTGGGACTGCTGGAGACCCAGCTGAAGTGACCAAACAGCCAGACTTCTTCAGTCAGGGATGGGGTAGGCACCACCAGAGCAGCAACAGGCTCCAGTGGTCTGCAACGAGGACAGGAAACCAGGGAGGAGAAAAGAGGCAATATCAGGTTTCAAGAAAGGTGAAAGGGAAGATGAGATTAAAGCTAATTACTAAATCATCCATCATGGCTTTATGATGCTTCTTCCCCTTATCCCTGAGCCAAGTTCTCCTTCCTCCCTCCCTTTCCTGCCCCACTTCTTTTTCCCATTTTTAACTTGTTTTCTTCCTTCACTTTACCCGGCCCCTATCCAGCCCCTATGCACTCTCTCTGCATGTGTTTATCTGTAGTCATTTACCAAATGC
Source organism: Apteryx rowi (assembly GCF_003343035.1). Taxonomy (NCBI): domain Eukaryota; kingdom Metazoa; phylum Chordata; class Aves; order Apterygiformes; family Apterygidae; genus Apteryx; species Apteryx rowi. Next base: position 366,939 of record NW_020447764.1, on the reverse strand, counting down.
AGCAGGCAGGCGCAGCTCAGGAATGCATTGGGAAGAGTGAGGTCTGCCCCAGCAGAACTTTATAACCCTCGCTAACATCTCCTCGAGTCTTATTTCACTGTTGGACTAACTGTGGCTACTGCACCTGCTAGCACCAGACGTGGTACTGCAGTGTCCTGGAACAGGAGGGACACACAGGACAGGAAGGACACTATGCCTGCACAGCAGCCCCCAGTCAGGATTTCCCAAGCTACCTGCAAGCTTGCAGAGGCAGACATGTGGCACCTTGCTAAGTGCAAAAAGCAGCACATAGGAGAAAGCTGCAAGATCTCGACACCTTGGATATCCTGTCATTTGTGAGGCAAGTGGTGAGAATTTATTGCATAACCATGTGCTTCAGCCCTCCAGGGAATTTGAATAGAGCAGATTTTTTTGAAATGCCACAAATGGGAAAACATTAGAGCCACCACTGGTGTCAGGACAAATAAAAAGTATTGAGTGTTTTGCAAAGTACTTCCATCACTAACATTCACCCTTGCTGAGTCTCCGTAGCAGCTACATCCATCCAGCATCCCTGCTCTCCCAGTTTTTCAGATAGACCCTGCTGACTGTAGAGGTGCATGTGCAGAAACCTGCCAGGAGGGTCTTTGCCCTCTTTTGCAAACCCAGCCTTCAGTAAAGCTGTGATAATGACCATTTACAGTGTGCAGGAGTCGTGATTAGGACTCAAAACAGGCAGGGGCTCAAACGAGGGAAGGAAAGTTCCAGGGTTGAGAAGGGCCTGAGAATGAACATACTTTGCCAAAATATGTCAAGTTTTGTTTTGCACAGCAAGATTGTGAACTGAAATACTTCCACTCCCAGCACAGAAATGCTGCAAAGGTTTTTATGCAGAGGGTTCATGGCAGAAAGTGTTTCTGCTTGGCCATATGGGCTCCTATGCCTGAGAGTGGATTTGACTAACCCTGAACATGATGCCATCTGCTGGATCCATCCATTTCTCCTTCAGTATCTGTGTAATACTCCTTTTATGTATCCACAGCAAATGGCAGACCACCTGCGTGTTTTATCTTCTTAAAAAGAAACTCCCAAATGGGCTGGCTCTGAAAAGTAGGCTTAGTTGAGAAAACATTTTTCTGGACAAAGAATTATTTTTTAATCTCCTAAGTTGAAGTCATACAAAGACCTATGCGTGGATTTATCTTATGCAAAGGAAATGTTCTGTTGACTGCAGCGGATGGCTCATGTGAAAATTCATGTGATTGTGTATTTTTTCAAAAGCTCAGAGCCTGTTTTACTGCAGCAGGAGGAACCCACAGTCAAGGTTTAGATGCCATTGGGCTAGGTGCTGTACAAATACAGTGAGGGAAAGCCATTTTCTCAAAGAGTTTATGTTGAAATACATCTTGAAATCAAGGAGGACAGCTCACAGCTGGAAGGGGCAGTGATTGTTGGGCAAAATTTTTTGCCTTCTTTTCCTCCCTTCTGAGGGTATCACTTTTTCTATTGCAGTGCCAGTCTCATCCCAAATTTTCCAGGCTCTGGGGGGAGAAGAAGAGTGTAATTTGCCATGATGAAGGGAACATTAGTTGTATTTCACATGGAAGGGGTATTCAAGAGAAATGACACCACCAACACACTCTTTACTGTAGAACAAGTGAACTCACATTGCTACTTGAAATTAAAAAATTGAAGCATCACAAATCACCCAAATTCCCAGACGCAGGAGTACCAGCCAAGTCCTGGATTCTCACACACATTTTGCTTAGATCTGAGAGTATGCAGACTTTTTTTTGGAGAGTTTCCTCTGGAGCTAGACAGAGTTTGGTTTAGAAAAACTTATCAGTGTGTGCTGACACATATCATACATTCATCATAGCTATTTACTGCTTCACTTACTGTGATTAATGGGGTAGCAAATGATGCATGTTTAATAGAGAGCACTCCATGAATGGTCAAGGCCACTGCAGAATACTTCAGGTTTCAGAGCAAGAAAAGTATTTGGGAGCTGTCCCTTCTTTTGCCCTCGTATTTCTTTCTTCTCTCACCTCCTGTGGCATGTGCTGTGGGGGTCTCTGGCTAGGCCTTGGGGGAGCTGCACCAACTACCGTCAGCTTCGACACTCTGAATATGCTACACCTTCTCCAGTGCCAATATAACAAATGGAAATACAGGATTTTTGAAGGGGAAGGAGGGAGACTAGTGGCAGCTGTGATTATAATTCAATATTCCTAGTTACCGATGTGAAAGTATAATATCCTATGTCTCTTCAGACTATTAAGTGTAGCTGTGCACAGAGACTTTGTATTTATTGATATGACTTTATTCGGAGAGCCTGCTAACTTCAGCAATTTTCAACCATGTAAACAGAAATACCCAGGGTCACTCTGAGGCTAATTTGGGGGGGATGCTTCAGCCACTCAGAACACTGCTGGGGAAAAATATGTGGTGGGGAGGGTGGGCACTCATGTGTCCCTGTGCTTTCAGGCATGAACGTGTAACCTGGCAGCATGTGGCCCTCTGTCACAGTGGGGAAATTTGTCTAGATTCAGCCATATTTTAAGCAGGAGGAGTGGATTAACTGAAGGAGCCAGAGGGTGAAGAGACAGCTAGGGAGAGGGGACAGGGAATGGAAGAAGGAGCTGCAATAGGATTGGAGCTGGGCTGGAGAACCAGAGAGGCTGGCTGGCCTTTGCTCCTGCTCAGGGGTGCTTTCTGCTCTTGCCACCACTGTGCTGATAATATTTGGGGCTGTGCCTGTTTTTCTCTCTTGAAGTCTCTGAACTATCCCCCTGCTTCGGACAGAAGCAGAAGAGCTACTGACCTTTTGGGAGGTGGCTTGGGAAGTGGCTTCAGCATGCCAGCCCGGCTCCCGTATCTGCAGCTGCTTCCTTAAACTTCCACCTGTTCTGCCAAGAGTTTTGTCCATGGAATTTTCATATTGTTCTCGGGAATTCATCTGGGGCAGAAATGCCTATAAAGCAGGTGGGATTTTATAGCTCCAGGATTGTTTGCCAGCTGCTTATCCATCTGCTCCTGTTATTTGGCTTTTCTTCCCTTGGTTCTTTTCTCCATACTACCCCTCTGTGTCCCTGCCTGCCCATTGCTTTCTCCCTCTGTCCCACCTCACAGAGCTTTTCAGAAGGAAAGAGGCCAAACAACTTAACTGTGTGGACTCTGTGCCTGTGAGGTAATGATGCCACAAAAGAAAACTCGTTGAGTGGTTAGGATATCGTGAAGTCAAAGGAGCTTAATTGCCTCTGCCTGTTGAAGAGATGTTATAATATAACATGATTCCCATCTACTTGCTGCTTACTTATTAAGCTGTGTTTTGAATCTTGTGGTTATACTATGGAGTATATTTTTAAGAGACAGTTGACTTAGTGAGTAACAATCTGGTTGGCAAGCTGCCAAGGGAAGTTGAACAAAAAGGTGGTTTTCGTTCTCTGAAGGCTGCTGAGCTGACTGCTAATACTGTGCCAGCTGCTTCCGAGCTCTCACAGATCTGGACGCCAAATTCACAGATCTTCTGAGGAATTTAGCAGTCTCATCATTAAACCTATTAAATCCCCTTGATGTTTCCAACAACAACTTAGATTTTACCACTAATGAAAGAAAACTCACGATTCCTCTGGATTTAGGCCACCTTATCTCAACAACTGAAAGAGAGCTTGGCTAAAAGGATAAGGAACTTTTTTCTTTTTATCAGCGTATTAAGCCATTTTCCTTGTGTCAGTCCAAAGCAGACAGAAATACTCTTGAGCAATTAGGCTGGAGTGATTTGCAGGGTTGCTGCCCCATCACTGCAGAGGCTCCTGCCTCTGGAGCAAGGGCAGCAGAAGCAATCATTCATCGAGGTCTTCAGCCATCAAATTTTTGTATGAGTGTGAGTGGTGCCACTGGAACTGATGACAGTTCAAGTTAACTGAAGGGGGGACCATGACACTCTTCTGCTTCCTCTGCCATGGGCCAGGAGCTGAGGATCAGAGCAGGCACCTAGGAGCAATACCATAGGAATGCAGAGTCACAGAATCACTGAGGTTGGCAGGGACCTCTGGAGATCAGCTAGTCCAACCTCCCTGCTCAAAGTGGGGTCCACTAGTGCAGGTTGCTCAGGGCCATGCTCAGTCAGGTTTTGAATGTTTCCAAGGATGGAGACTCCACAGACTCTATGGGCAACCTGTTCCACTGTACCACCACCTTCACAGTAAAAACTTTTTTTTCTTTTGTTTAAAGGGAATTTCCTGTTTGTCAATTTGTGCCCACTGCCTCTTGTCTTTTCACTGGGCACCACTGAGAAGAGTCTGGCTCTGTCTTTTCTACTTCCTCCCATCGGGTATTTATGCACAGATGAGATCCCCCTGAGCCTTCTCTTCTCCCAGCTGAAAAGTCCCACCTCTCTCAGCTTCTCTTTTTATGGCAGATGCTCCAGTCCCTTAGTCACCTCACTGGCCCTTCACTGGACTTGCTCCAGTATATCCATATCTCTCTTGCACTGGGAAGCCCAAAACTGGACACAACACTCCAGGTGTGGCCTCACAAGTTCTGAGTAGAGGGGAAGGATCACCTCCCTCAACCTGCTGGCAACGTTTTTCTGATGCAGCACAGGAGGCTGTTGGCCTCCTTTGCCCTGAGGGCACACTGCTGGCTCATGGTCAATTTGTTGTCCACCCGGACCCTCAGGTTATGCTGTGCAGAGCTGCTTTCCAGCTGGTCAGCCCCCAGCTTGTTCAGGTGCACGTTGTTTTCCTCCCTAGGTGCAGGACTTGGCATTTCCCTTTGTTCAACTTCTTGAGATTCCTGTCAGCCCATCTCTCCAGCTTCTCAAGATTCCTCTGAATGGCAATACAACCTTCTGGTGTATCAACCAGATACACCTTCCTTCTAATTTCGTATCATCTGTCAACTTGCTGAGGGTGCACTCTGTCACACCATCCAGGTCATTAATGAAGATGTTAAATGGTATTGGCCCCTGTATCAACCCCTGGGGAACACTACTAGTGGCTGGCCTCTAGCTGGACTTTGAGCTGTTGATCACAACTCCTTGAGCCAGGGAGTTTAGCCAGTTTTCAGACAACCTCCCTGCACATTTATCTAGCCTCTACTTCATCAGTTTTTCTATGAGGATGTTACGGGAGACAAGGTCAAAAGCCTTGCTAAAGTCAGGATAAACTATATCCATCCCTCTCCATGGATGAGGATCCATGGAGCCAGTCAACTCATTGTAGAGGCTATCAGGTTGGTCAGGCATGATTTCACCTTCATAAATTCATGCTGTCTACTCCCAGTCACTTTCTTATCCTTCATGTGTTTGGAAATGGCTTCCAGGATGATTTTCTCCATCACCGTCCCAGAGATCGATGTGAGGCTGACTGGTCTCACAGATCCTCCTTCTTACATTTTCCTGAAGATAGGAGTGACATTTGCTTTCTCCCAGTCCTCAGGAACTTCTCCCAGTTGCCATGACTTTTCAAAGGTAATCAGGGCATCACAGTGACATGGACCAGCTTCCTCGGCACTTGTGGATGCATCCTATCAGGTCTCATGGGCTTTTGTATGTCCAATCTGTTTAAATATTCCCTTAGCTGATCCTTCTTTACCAAGGTTAAATCTTCCTTGCTCCCAACTTCCCACTGGTCTCAGAAGCCTGGGATTCTTGAAGGCCAGGCTTATCAGTAAAGACCAAAGCAAAGGTGTTGAGTACCCTGGCCTTTTCCATGTCCTTTGTCACCAGATCCCCTGCCTCATTCAGCAGCAGGCCAGCATTTTCCCTAGTATTCCTCTTGCTGTGAATATACCTGTAGAAGCCTTTCTTGTTGCCCTTCGCATCCTTTGCCAGATTCAACTCCAGGTGGTCTTTGGCTTTCCTAACCCCATCTCAGCATGCTCAGGCAGTGTCACTATAGTCCTACTGTGTTGTCTGTCCCTGCTTCCACCTCCTGTATGCTTTCTGTTATTTGAGTTTAGTCAGGAGCTCCTTCTTCATCCATGCAGGCTTCCTGCCACCTTTGTTTGACATCCTGCATGTTGGGATGGACCATTCTTGAACTTGGAGGAGGTGATCCTTGAAAATCAACCAGCTGTCCTGGATCCCTCTTCTCTCCAGGACTGTCTCTTATGGGATTCTTCCAAGCAGGTTCCTGAACTGCCCAAAGTCTGCTGTCCTGAAGTCCAGGGTTGTAATCTTGCTATTTGCCTTGTTACCTTCCCTCAGGATACTGAACTCCACCATCTTGTCCTCACTGCAGCCAAGGCTGCTCCCGACCTTCACATCCCCAACAGGTTCTACTTTGTTTGTAAGCATGAGGTCCAGCAGAGCTTCTCCCCTCATCAGCTCCTTGATCATCTGTTAGGAAGTTGTCACCAATGCACTCCAGAAGTCTCCTGGGTTGTTTGTGGCCAGCTGTGTTGCCCTTGGGATCAGGGCCTGCAAACGTGAGGCTTTTTCTGTCTGAAGAAGGCCTCACCTACTTCTTCCTGATCAAGTGGTCTGTAGCAGACACCCATTGCAGTGTCACCGATGTTAGTCTGCCCACTTATCCTGACCAGAGCTCCATGTATTCCTGCTGTTCTTTCACAAAAAGGGTGACACTGCCCCCCCTTATCTTCCTGGTCTGCCCTTCCTGAAGACCCTCTATCCATCCACTGCAGCACTCCAGTTGTGTGAACTATCCCACTACATCTCTGTGACCCCAGTGAAATCACAGCCCTGCAACTGCATGCAGACCTCTAATTCCTCCTGTTTGTTCGCCTTTCTGCAGGCATTAATGTACAGGTACTTCACAGAGGCACCCAGGTGTGCTGATTTCCCAGAAAGGGTATGAGAGCTTTCCCTCTAATGTTGTCCTCTCAGGGCCTCCTTATTTGTGTGCATACGCTTGTATTATATTATACTTACTTATATTCACTGCAAGTTAAATGGTGTGAATTGTGAGCTAGAGCCTGAATCTTTTAAAAAACAAACTGAATTCCCTAAAGCTAGAGATTCAGTTACAAATTCCTCAGCTGCCCAGTCTCAGAGCCACTTCTGGACTGGTATGGAAGGATGCTGCAGCATAATCCATCGGTCTCATCCCAGCACTGTCTCCTGCTGGGCACTGCTCTCCTCTTGCAGAACATTGTCTGAAAAAGCCTGTAGTTACTTCAGACTACCTTTTGTGTTGATTTGCTGAAATAGTCTTTCATTATGTGATCATATAAGATTTCTGGTGCTGGATTGCCTTCCTCGTTCCATGCATTACTTGGAAAAAGAATCTGGCAAACTAGCACAGGGGGTTTGCTGGATACCTGAAACTTTCAGTACTGAAGTTTTGTGGCAGGTACAGAATGAAGGATGAGTCTGCTGGAAAGGAAAACAGCTCTTATGCCTTGCTAGAGAGGATATAGATCTGGATTCTTTCACTGCTTCTGCCATTGACTTGCTAGTCATGATGGATAAATCTCTTTTGCTAGATCAGGGAAAGGTAGTAGTACTTCCTGGCCCTTCACAGCTGTTGTGAAAAGTAGTTCTTGAAAATAGTGAAGAGAACCATGAGAACATCTGTGATGTAAAGAACCTCCTGTGCTTGTTAAGGTGCAGCAAATAAAATCTAAAGCAATTTGGGAATGATGAGTTTGGACAGCAATACTGAAAATCTGCTTAGAAGTCAGTTTGAGTCAGAAAAGAAAATCCATGTTCCAGCAAGGTATGTAGAAGGCGGGGGGGGGGGGACTATATTGTTTCCATTATAAAGTAATTGTTGGAATGTGTTTTAGAATAGCTTTATAGCTGATAGAACAGGGAGCATAAATTTGAGAGCTGGCATAAGTGGTAAGTCTTCCTTCAGGAGAACTGCCTTTAAATGCTTCAGAGAAAACAGGATAAAATGTAACTCATATGGATTTCTTTGAAAAAATCTGTGCAATAGCAACAAATTGTGCATAAGACGGTGGTTGAGGTTTTCTTGCTTTTGGTGGTCTTTTCCACGGGACCCTTCAAGGGCTGGATCCGGACCTCACTGCAGAGGCAACTAAACAGATAAATACACAGACACATAGAGGTGACTAAACAGAAACAAACTAAACACATACTGCAGCATGCTTAATGGTTATTTCCTGATTTCCAAGTTCATGACCATTACCAGCGACATTTATGGGCCTGGAATGGTGGACATAAACTAAAGAGGTTGAGACAGTCCCATATATCAGAGGAAAAGGCAAAAAAATTACCATTTGAATGCAACTGAGTTTGATGCCAATGAAAAGGAACAGAGCTGAACAAAAGAAACCCATTTTGACATGTAATGTTGTTATGCATTTGAGAGATTGTCAAAATTTTAGTTTACTGAAATAATATATGCTCTCTCCACTGGCAAGTGCCCTAAGTACCACTCTTCCATATGTTAAAACAGCCATAGTAACAGCCACAGAGTTGTGTTTCACAGTCTATGAAAAATAAATCTTTTGGGAGACCCTATTAAGTTGTGTAACATGTAACCTATCAGCAATAAAAATTATTCCTTCTAGAAAGTTAATGCCACCAGCAAAGCTTTTGCCAAATTGAAGCCCTTTTCATAAACGTGGAGTCAAGCTCGCATTTAGCCTGGTCCTCTGTGTATTCAGAGACTGAAGCTGCAGGAAAGGTGGTGTGTTCTGCTAGGTTTCTCCTCCCGTCATTTCCAGAGTCCTTGGATCGCTTCCAGGGATTTGCCAATGGAGAGCTCATGAATTGCAGTGTGCATTATGAAACCAGTGTTTTGTGGAAACAGCTCAGGATATGGGCACAAGGATATGTTACTGCCAAGTAAACACACTGCGGCTTTGCAGTGTGTCAGCTGTTTGGGGGTTGCTGATATGCCCATACTCAGGAGTAAAATAGTAAATCTTCTTGGGCCTTCAGGCTTGGTGTCCTTGGGAGGATGAGGTGTTAAGGTATCGTGACAGGCAGCACTAGTCCTGGCAGCTAAAAAATAGCTGGTCTGTGGATCCCCGGGGGAAAAAAACAGTGAATAGGTGAGGCTCATTTCTGACCTATTCTCAGCTATTGTGCTGGGTAAACACAGAAAACCACCTTCATTTCAAGTGATTTCTGTCCCACAACAAAGCTCTTAAAGCTTCCCTTGCTCATCATCTCCTTGAGGCTGGCTGTGCTTACTGCATGCCCTGTGTTAGCACTTTTGCTTTGAGAGGACACAGTGTTGCTTTTACAGCAGCCAGAATACAAGAACCGATGGCTGGTAATCAAAGGCTTTAGTTCAACACCTGAAAATCTGCATGTATGATTTTAAGAGAAAGTGAGCAAATAAAAATGGGCACGTGTTCTTTAGAGCAGCAGGTTTCACTAATACCTTGTTCGAGACTGATACTAGTGGGGTATCCTGTACAGTCACTGCAGTCCACCAAACATATTGTGGATCTCCGTAACCATGCAGGGAGAAAGCCCATCAGAACACAGTAGCAAACACAATTAAGTGAAACTGGATCTCTGTATTTACTGTCAGCAGTATTTAAAAAGAAAAATCCCTCCCTTTTACCCTTCTGTTTGCTTCCATCCGCCTCTCCTTCCTCTTCCCAAAAGCTGCCAAAGCACTGCCAGCTTTTCATGAGAAATATTTCCACCAGGAAATTAAAAGTTGGCTATTACAGTTTACATGTTACAGGCTCATGTCCAAAAATCAGTTTAACCACCACTAAAAATGTGCCTTGCTCATCCTGAGAAGAGAAAGGAGGAAGAGAAGATTGTTTCAGGAAAACTTTCTCCAGACCTAATGTAAAATCTGTTTGAAAAGGATGTTTCCTTTGTATTTCAGAGCATAATTTAATGAGTGTAAAACACAGAAGTAGCTGTAACTGTTCAAGATGAATTGTAAGAATGGCTTTTCAAAAGATGTGCTCTAATCAAAGGTATTCATCTGCACAGAAGCAATCTGGGGACCTACAAGAGATTTAAACTTCGGGTTTAGAAACACTCTCTGGCATTTTCATTCCTGTAGTTAGAAGGGGGGAAAAAGTAGCCAAAAAGGACAACAGAAAACTGTGATAGCTTCTTTTGTTTTATTCTTAGAAGCCTGACCCCCACATGTTTTAAGTAGAACGTTTACATAAATATTTTAGAAGCACCACCTTCTGTTGCTGTCAGTTCCATGTTCTGCATCAGCAATTGCAGAAGCATGGGAATTTCTTATTCTGAAGGAATATAGCAGGATTTCAGTCCTAGTCCAAGGAGCTAAGCAAATGAACTGACAACTTACTCCAGCATCAATTCAGTAAACTACCTAGGTGTGTACATAAAATTGAGTACATGCATGAATGCCACATGGTAAGTCTCTGCTAGCCTGCTTCCTGCATATAAGTATTCCCAAATCTATCATGTTTATACACACATTGTATGCATTTGTTATATATGCATACATGTCTGAATATATGCACGCACTGTTGTCTGTCATGTTTCTTCCATGTAATATGGCTATTTACTTTCACTGTCTCTGTGCTCATGGGAGAAGAAGCCAATCTGAGAGAAGCCAGTGTTGCTAACAGCTGAATATGTGAATTGCTGTTGATGACAAAGTGGTAGTGAACTCTTTTTAAACTATCTTTTCTCTGTTGACCTCTTTGTCAGCTGGATACCTTGCTTCAAAGGCTGCAGCACCACTGCAGCAGTTTTACCATCAGCTCCTTGACACAAGCCATTTACTCCCAGTCACTGATATTGAGCTGATAAGCTTTAAGGAACTATTTCAGGACATCTACAAAGAATTTGCGCTGAAATTCAGGTATTTTGTAAACTGTCTTGGGGAACTGAAGTCTTCTGTGACAAGAATAAACCCAGCTCAATCCCAATAAAGCCTTGCCATATTTTGGTCCTAAAGGAATCACTAAGGGGATAGATCCTCAATGCTTGTTAAAAGGTCATGCTGGTGTATGCCCCAAAAGGGTACAGTCAGTGCTAACTGTAGCTTGTGCTGCTGGATGCAATGAATGCACAAAGTCCAAGACTGAGACCAAAAGAGGAGGGTAGAAATTACAGCAGCCTGCTACAGAGTAATCTGGGTTGATCATTGGATCCACTCTTTGATCCAAAGACAGTTTTGCAAACATCGAAGAATGCTTCATTCTCAGTTGCTGTTGATTTGAAGATGACACCATGAAGATACATTTGTCAATTCCTTTCACTCTTCCAGATGAAATCTGTCACTAACTTTGCTCATATGATCAGTATTACTACCTATTGCATGAGAAAATGAATGTGTATGAGAAAATGTGAATATATGGAAGCAGTTGAAGCTCCTATGTCAGTGCAGGCTCAAGGATCCAATTGCATTAATCTAATCTTGAAATTAAGGCCTTGGAAAACTACTGCAAAGACTATAAACATGTTTGCTTAACTTATTGTACCTAAGCAGTGCCTTGAAGCCAGAGGAATTGCCCATGCTTTAGATTAGCATACACTCACATGACTTGCTTGTCTAGGACCATAATAAGGGCTGATAATCTGATCATACACTCATGCTTGGTACAAACACTCAGTAACACAGACACCTCCTGAGCATCAAATTAATTTTCCCAGGACTGATCATCAAATTAATTTTCCCATTCCCAGGATGGCATGTCATACAGTCTCTTCCGTAACTCTATCAAGCTCTGTATAGATTGGTGCCAAAGGCACTCTGACTCTTGACCTTGGTCTCTGCTCAACTTCCTTGGGGACCTCTTGAAGGAGGTGCTGGATGTGGCTTCTGATCCCATTGATTGCTTTGACTGATTCTTTGACTCATGAACTTTCTCATGAGAGAGATGTTTCAAAGTACTGTTAAATCAAGCTTTGCCATTTTTCTGCTCATGCACACTCAAATTACTGAGTCCAAAGCCACACACTGCAGGTATGCACATAACATTTTCCAGTAAATGTCATTTTAAAATGATAACAACTAAAAGCATGCATATGGATAATCAGCAGGATAATGCATAAGCAGTATTACATAATGATTTAATTCAATGATACATAGCCAATTAACAGAAGTGGCAACGTGCTTGGGGTTTCAATTCATATAGCCAAGATAAAAAAGCTAGGAGCACTGCTCTTGACATTTGATCAGCACCACGTTTTGAGTTTCTGGAGACACCTTAAAGGTTACCACTATGTTTCATCCTTCCAAGCTCCACGTTAGAAGGCTCAGTCTCATGAAGCATCACCTGGTGCCAAGGACTGGCACTCATTATTTAAATCACATTCTGACATAAGGTGTGCAGGATTTTCACTTGGCATCTTCTTTGCTAGGAAAATCAGTTCCTTTATTTCAAGCATGGGTGAAAGTGGATGATGCGGACAGGTGCAAGAAAGGGAGAGGAGAGGGAGATAATTAGCCCTGTGTTGCAGCCTGGCCTCCAAAAGGAGCAAATGGAAAGAAACTAAACTGCAGAGGACAGAAAGCGAGGTAGAAGAGCATTCTCTGCCCAGGATAACATAGTCTTAGAAGTAAAGAAACAAGAACAAAGGGGATTTTGTGTCCAGCAGGAAGGATGCTGGAGTGGGTCCTAGGGACAATCTGCACGTGATGTGCTCCAGTTACAGAGCCTGAGACAGCCTGGGGAGAAAGCCTTGAGGAAGGCCCCAAAGGATAAGCAAACCAGCCTAGTCTGTAGCCTGGGAAATGCCAAGCAGAGAGGTTCATGTTGAAGACACCTGCTGTAACAGTGGATCAACTCCTGCCCCAAGCTGGAGGTGGGCCAGGAAAGGTGGAATATCATAGAAATATTACTTTGGTGACAACTAAATCCCTGGTTCAAGAACTGAAGACACTTGTGGGAGGAGAGTGGGGGACAGCATGGTCAAGGCCCATTTCTGCTGAAGTACCAGGGAAGCGTCTGCTACGGGCTGAGAGCTGAGCCACTGAACACTGGCAAGCTGCATGCTGGAGGGAAGCAATAACTACCCTACGAGCTGTTCTCATGACTCATAGGATGATGTGGTCCTTGTCCCAAAGTGCTGTCCTTCATGGATTAGAAGAGAAAAAATATATAAAAAACTAAAAATATCTCTGCTCCCCTTGTGCCTGTCTGACAAGGGGACAGATCCAGCAGGCACACCTACACAGCAGGCACAGGTCTTGCAAAGAGAAGTCGCTTACTTCTGCGTGCCTGCAGTGTTCATCCTTGCACAGTAAAAGATAGTTAAAAATAGCTTGCACTACGCAAGTCTCTCAGGACCATTCCCGGAGGACTTACAAAACTTTTTCAGGTGCCTTTTTACTCATGCAACTGTGTATTCCTTGTTTTCCTTGTTTATAGAAATGAAAAAATGATTAGAAAGCATAATTTGTAGTGTAGTGTAAGATACAAAAATAAAGTATGAAATGTCACAAAGACCTGATTTTTAATTCTGCTTCTAAGGTGGGGGGGGTCTCATGTTTACTACATTGTGGAGAATGAGATATTTAACAGCTTTTTAGGTAAGGCTTTGCAAGCTCTGACACTATGATATGGTCAGTAAACCAAGCCACATTAATGGAGCAGTTCACATATAATAGCTGCTTTTTTCAAACACAGAATAAGAAGTCTTGGAAGAATAATTCCTGGATTTTTTTAGAATTACACTGCAAAAGTTAAAAATGGCTGATCTAATTCAAAACCAGAAATGGGATGAACATATATATATCTATGTTTGTAAATATATATATTTACAAAAGATTCAGTGGACTGACCTGGTGAAAGGAGATAAACTACCATATATGAATATATAGTCCTAATGAAAGAATAACGAAGTAAGAAGCTTGTAGAAGTAGCTAGGATTTCATGCTATCTGGACTCCTAACATCTGTGACCCTTAGAAAAAGTTTCTAGTAATAATGGTGACATCTGGTTTGTTGTTCTGGTTCCCGAATGTTCTTGTCTGTAACAGCACAGAACTAGCAGAAATGCCATATGCTCCTGGCTGCACGCTTTTAAATTAGCATTCCAAGGCAAAATAGAGAATTTTGTTAAATGCAGTCACACAGAGTGGCAGATTTTTAGTTTTTGCTTCTCATTCTAAAAATTCTTCAAAGCTTAGTCTTCTCAGAAGAATAATTAAAAGGAAAAAAAGGGTTTGAAGTGCTGGCAGACAGTTCTTGCAGAGGGAAAAGCTCCTGTGTCTAGACTGCTTGTGCAAATCTAGCCCTGAGGTCAATTTTCAGTCTCAGCCAACTTCAGTATCTTATCACACCAGAAACTGGTGCATCCGGACTAAATTGCTGTGCATTAAAGGGACAGGATTAAGCAGCTCACAGGGCTGCTGACAGCATTGAACTGGGCAGAATGGGAGGCTTCCACTCCTGGGCTATCAGCTGAGTGGCCTTTATCAGCCCTGTGTTTCACATCAGGCTTGAAGTGCTAAGAAAAGAGATAGGGGTGCATGTGCTGGTTGTGTATTCATTTATACATACTCACACACACTCATGCACACTTTCTTTCTCTACACACACACACACACACACACACACACGTGTATATGAGTATTTATATAAATACACAGTATTAATTTATAATTATATTATCTACATGTTTTATATATATAGTCTATAGTACATAAAATGTGTATCTACAGCTCTCTTTATCTATATACATCTGCCTATCTATCTATAGACACACACACATGTATAGTCAGAACACTGTTTTAAATGCCTCATTCCCATGAAATTGGAGCTTCCAGGGGCTCATCAAAAGGACACAGTGATGCAGCAGGTCCATTTCTACATGCTATGCAGAGCTACACACCAGTTTATTCAGGATCGCTTGTTTACAGGCAACCAGGTGAACTGTTACTTACAAGGGTGCACGTACCAACAGACATTGCCAATGATTTTGTAACCCAGGGCTGTAGCAGGTGTTGATCACAAAACTTTGCTTTAAAGCCACTCCTAATCCATGAGAAGCTTTAAAGATTAAGGTTTCACATCCATTCCCTCTTAATGCAATGAGATGAGAGCATGATACAGCCCACAGAGACAAGGGCTGAAATACAGGTGTGGGCGTTCACTGGCTGCTGGTAATAGGGACAGCACAAAGAGCCCGTGTGGGGTGCTGGAGCAATGAGCTTAGCACACATAACTGGATTTGTGAACTAACCCTAGGTGTTTTCACTGGCTGCCAAATCTGGTCTCCTGTCCAGCTGTCTATCAGAAAATTGAGGTTGGCAGAGTTCCTCCTGAGTGAGTGGAAATGCCACTAACGCCAGCCTAGGGACCTGGAGGAGGAGGACCCAGGCTGCATGAAGTTTGACTTGCAGTGTGATGCGTCACTCAACTTCACAACGTAATGTGATGGGCTTTCAGAGAGGTGACTCCTGCAAGTGTATCAGCCATGGTACACTCTGCGATTCCTCAGCACAGGTTGGAGATTAGAATACAATTTATAAAGAGAAATAAGTACTGAGATTTCATAGTTTACATCTGATTTGTCTTAGATGTTCCATAAAAGTCTGTTCTGCTGCTCAGGTGCATACTGAGAGCAGCAGAGCTAGCACCTGCGACCTAGCAGGGGCCACAAGCACCGAATCTCACTGATGTGAAGGAAGAGTTGTACTGGCTGCTCTGCAGTCACCAGTACAAATTTTGTTTCTTCCTGGTTTTTGCCAAGTTGTTGAACATGACTCAGCAGGGCATGAAAAGATATTGAATTCAAACTTTGGTTTTCAAATTTGCATAGGGCTGAGCTGTGTGATTGCCTCTAACCATCAAGCCAGGAAGAGCACTTGAGATCGTTTGTCTGAGCCCCTTCATAATTCCCCTAAATTAATCTTTGATTCAGTTCCAGTAACTATAGTTGAATTTGAGGATGTCTTTCAGAAAAAGACTGAAAACCTCTCCAGGAATGGCAAATCCACCACAACCATCATCCTCATTACTGAAAATAATTATGTCATATTTCTCACTTAAACTTATCTATCAACTCTTAATGCAGAAGCCTGTTGTATCTTTATCTGTAACATCAAAACCCTTCAGCCAATCTATTTTCCCTGTAGGTTCTTATAGAACCTTTAGAGAACATAAATGGACTTTGCCTCTCATATCAGAGGGTTTTCAGTCCTTCAGATACTACTGCTCTTTGCTGAACTTTCTCTGATTCTCTATGTCCCTCTTAGTGTGAACTTCAGAACTGGGCGCTGAATTCCAGCTGTAGCAGTGCCAAAAGCAGAGTAACAAAACTCCCTGATCCTGCTCAGTAACAAGCTGGGGACCACGTTCAAGAACAGCATTGACTCTTAAGGGCTTGATATCATACTGCAATTTCATTGTAACTGATTATCTATCAGTAAGCCCTAATCTCTTCCAGAATTACTGCTCTGCAAGACAGAGCATCTTATTAGGTGAACATGACCTGCATTTTTTGTTCCTAGATATATACTATATTGTACCAAACTGTAATATGCATTATTTTCTTGTGACAAATTTTTTGCCAACTGCCCCGATGTTGCCGATAATTATTGTTTTCTTCTGGATCGCTCCTGAAAAAGACTAAGATCTAGTCCCAGAGGATTCATGTTAAGGTCTTCTAGTTCTTGTTCCATTTCATGCATGTCACGTCAATTTTGTCTTATCTTTTATCTCACTCAGAATGTGATTTAAGATTAAGCAATCTTCCTTACACAAGTCTAAGCACATTGCTTCAATAGCATCATATTTATCAGCCAGCTTCTCAAACTAATTTAACATTGCTTTTAAAATGAGAATATAATATCTTTCATAAATCCATGTTATGCAACACTAATCTTATTACCTTCGTTCAAATATTTATTAATGGATTACTGTACCAGTTCTTCCAATATTATTAGAGACAAGCAGGTTAGTTATTACATGGACATGAACCACCTAACATTAAATTAAACTAAAACCCCCATGCAAAGCTTAGACAGTGCACTGCTGAGATTTAAGGAGCAGCACAATTCACACTGTATGTGACAAGCCTAAAATAATCAGATCAAGAAAAAAAGTGTGAACTCCCAAGTTACCATGTCTGACAGACCTTATCTGACACAAGGGAGAAGAACCACGCATGCCATCAAGGAAGCAAATCATGCACATGCTCACCCACACTTAGGGAGCGTGCTGTAGTCATGAAGCCCACACCCACATGGTCGCCTTGGGGAGCACTGGGGTGCACCCAGGGCCCTGAGCACCCAGCCTGGCTCCACACTTGCGTGACTGCAGCTGGGTTGCAGCTGCTGTGCCGTGGCTCGCCCGGGCCCCGCGGCATCCCTGTGGGCTTTGCGTGCCAGACCTCAAAGCAGCATGCTGGCCAACACATGCTCACTGTGAGAGATGCCCTTGGCAGGTCACGCCTCATTTCTGAGGTATGCAGGTGAGATGGTGGCAGAGGTGAGACACCAAGAGCTCATTGTTTCCCACTGGAACCATGCGGTCGACATGGTGAGGATGTCTCCGGGGCTATGTGTTCAGTGGGAAACGATCCTACTGCTAGCACAAAAGAGCTCAGAGCCACACCTCCGCCTGCCTGCAAGGCAAACAGCTCTTCTGCAGCAGTGCGGCAGACCCACCTCCATGTCCACACACCACACCACCACGTACCACATCACCACGCACTGCAGCTCAGCCCTAGCCTACACATCCCAAAACCAAGGGTCCCACAGCCTGGAGAGACACAGTCCTCCCATACCTTGAAACTGGCCCAGTTTGGTACCACTCCATCCCTACTCTTCTCCAAAGAGTCAAGACGGATCAGAGACCACAGGCTAAATTCAAGAAATGAGATCAAGTGTGCAGATACTTGTGTTGATGGGAAAGATGGTCAGGAATCATGGGGTTTGTGGAGGGGGCATAAGACGTACAGGATGGGATGGCTCTGGCTCCTGGTGGGAGGACACAGCATGCAGGATGGGGAGCATGGTCCTCTGTCATTCACCTGTCTTGTCCTGCTCCTGCCCTGACATGGGGGCCAATTCTGGGTGGGTCACAGAAGAAGGTCGCATATGCTGTTTTCAAAGCAGCCGTGGTGAACAGATGTTAGTTTTGCCAAGTACCAAAGAGTGTGATAGCTTCGACCAGCAGCCACAGGTCACAGCGTGACTGCAGTGCTTAGTAGCTGGCAGCACACATGCCACCAAGGAATGCAGGCCTCCGTGGCATCCCTAATGGACATGTGCACACAGGCCCCCTTCGGCCTTCTGTTCACATCAGCTATTGGAGCAGCACTTCCACAATGGTGCCATGCAAACTTTGGGGCTTTCTCAAGGACACTGTTCTGGCTGGACTGCTGGTTAGCCTGACGGTGTGGCAGGCCACAGCCATCACCGCCATTCCCTTTCCCTCCAACGTCCCTCCACATGCTGACCTCCACTCAAGCTGTGGCCCTACCAATGCATGAAATGGGCTTGCATCCTCTTATTTACTCCTAGGAAACATGCACACATACTCTGGCCATGTCCTGGTGGCCTCCCCAGTTTATAAGCACCCCAGTCCCACAGCAGTATCTGGGCAGGGTCACAGAAAGCTGCCGGACAGAGCGGGGGACTGCTTCCTTGTTCTCCCAGGATGGGAGCGAGACACAGGGAGCATCAGTGCAAAACTCTGCACCTACCAACTCCACCAACCTCTGTCAGGTTCCAACAGAACTTTGAGTCCTTAATGAAATCCAAAAGCACACCAGACCATTCAAGGCAGATGCAGTCAAGCTTCTCGAGCCAGAAGAACTCCAGGTAGCTCCCAGGCATTATGGGCAGCCTATGATGATTACAGCATCCTGCATGTCACTGTCCCAGACAAGTGGACCTAGCAGGGGAACAGCATGGTGTGGGCCAGATGCACAGCCAGCATGGCCATGATCCTTGATGGTCTTTCTTCCTGTGTCCCAGACACTGACTAGGAGCTGCCCAAACCCATCCTACACCACAGCGCACACATGAACAAGTCCAACCAGTGTACCAGAAGGCTGAGCCTGGACACCCAGACAATGTAGTGGCTTCTTTCATACACTAGTATTCCCTGGACTGTTCCTGGTCTTGTATATTCAAAGCTGTTGCTTGGCAAAGGGCATACTGACCTGGGCTACAAGTAGGGACTGCGGTGATATCCTTGCTGCAGGCATTGATGCTTTGGTAATGTTGAGGACTGCAGTCAGTGTTGAGAGGCCCAGAGCAAATGAGATCTTGTCTTTACTTACCAGTTGCTTGTTTGTGCTCATAAAGTATTTAGAAACATAGTGGGAAGCTGTTGATGGCTCCATTTGGCTCAGAAGAACAATGTCATAACCAGATTACTGGGGCTGATGCTCCAAGTCCACATGACAGACTGGTCCATCATCAGATTGTGGGTGGCAGACACAGTCTATGGCCTAATGCTCCCACCCATCCACACAGCTGGGAGCACAGAGGCTGAGTAAGCCCTGGGTCCACACCCCTGAGAGTGTGCGTATTGCCCTGGCAGAGGAGGAGATCCCTGGGGCAGGTCTCCATCTGCCTCCCAGGCTGCAGCAAGGCTGTGCAGCATTTCCGAGGGCAAGCAGAGGAGCTGCAGCACCAGCTGAGGCCATTACAATATTTGCATCCCATAGGATGGCGGGGAGCAGCACGTGTGCTGGAGCAGCCTACAGCAACACCGTGCCAAGGCATCGCCGATGCTGAAGGGACATGAGGACACAACTCACTGTAGGGACAGTACTGATAAAACAGCCACCCATTTTGCTGTCTTCCTTCCTCTCTTTCTGTCTCTCTCTCTCTAGCAAGATATATATATATGTATTATATATACATACACATAAAACCCAATAAGCAAAACATACATATATTCATACACACACACACATTCTATATGCATGCACACACACACACAAACATAAACGTGCCCCCCATATATATATGTGTGTGTGTGTTTGCATATATTTACACACACACACACACATACATATACATACCTATATATATATATCTCCTCCCTAATAATAGTCTGGAAATTGTGTTCATAGTTTGCTGGAGGTTCCACAATCAAATCTTGGAGAAAAGGGTGGTGTAAAGCTGTAGCCAGAAAGAAATTTCCCTTTTATACTACTCTTCGATGAAACAAGTGTCACTCACTTAGGAGTAATATGTATTTGCCAAAGAACCAGATGAAAAACTGTTGTGGAAAGGTGGAGTAAGAGAGGTTAGTAATGCTCCTCTTCATACTGCTGACTGTAATGCTGAGACGAATGCTGCCTACCCCCCTGCCTTTACTCTGTTTTTAAGGCAGCACTGGTGCTCAGATAACACTTCTGCGATCTGCCCTAGTGTGAAGGTGGTTCTCTTTTTTTTCAGGGCCCAAGCACTTAGCTGGCAAGGTGGCTAAGGCAGTTTCCAGGTAGAGGAGCTAGACACTATATTCAGACATCCTTCAGGACAGGCTGTGCCAGGAGTTGCCCTGACTCTGCAAATATCACAGGCCAGAGAAGGAAATATACAGTCGTGGTCCAGCGCAAAAGCAGACAAATTCTGTACAAGCTGCCAAAAAAAAGAGCCAGCCTTCGTTGTCGCAGGGCGGAGGCTGGCGCGGGAGCCCACGCAGGCAGCGCTTCTGCCGGAGCCCGCAGGAAAAGCTCTTCTAGAAACCAAACACCCACGCCGCTTGTTTTCCTGGAGGGCGACATCGCTTCGAAATAGCGCTGTAGAAACAGCCTTCCCCGGGCCCTGGGGGAAGCAGGTAGCCAGCCAAACCACCGGCTCTGCCTCGGGCCGCCCGGAGCGCCCGCGCGGCAAAGCGGGTCCGCGGGACCTCGCTCCTGGCCCGGGCAGCCAGAGGGGGACCCGAGGTGTTCGGGAGGGGAGCTGCCGGGGAAGCTGCTCCCACCACGCACCGAGGGGCCGCTCAGCACCGCGCGGACCGAGGAGCCGCTCACGGGTCTCCGCGAGCCCACGAGAGCGACTCCTTTCCCCCTGCTGCCTGGGAAAAATGTGGCCGAGGGCGTTTGGCCAACACCCTTCACCTCAGCCATCCTGTTACATTATCTGCATTAATATACTGCTTTGCTAAATGCAACACTCAGGGTAAAAGCCAATTTCTCAGAGCCTGGCTGGGGCAGGAGCGGCCCTGCCTGTAATTAAAAGCAGGCTACGATGCCCTGCGCTCTCGCAGGAGAGCTCTCCGCCTCTGTCACGCACTGTGCAACACCACGTAGCTCTTCTGCTATAACCCAGGGAGGCACCGCTCAGGCTCAACATTAGTCCAATTCCCGCATCAGCCTTTTCGCGAAAGAAACTCTCTCCTTTGATCTGCTGCTCTTTGATCTTCTAATTTAACTAAAGATCCTGAATTAATGCTGTTGTTGTCTATGGCTCTGCCTGCCTGACAGAGCACCTGATTTCCAGATACTCTTTTGTTCAGTGCACTGTCGAGATGGTCTGAAGAGCGGCTTTTTTTTGTGACTGGTTCAGTAGCAACCATGTGCTCAGAGTAGGGTAGATGGGAAGGTGACAGCAGTCCCTGTTCCAAGGATTTGCCTAATTATAGAGCAGCAGCTCCTCTGCTGATGTGAATTGTCACAGCCCTGCTGGAAGGAACGAGCCATAAAAATTCACATCAGCTGAAGACTCTGCGCATCAGCCAAGAATCTGCTGCAGCTTTGTCTCTCTAATAAATAAATATTTATGTGGATGGATCTGGCTCTATCTTGCAATTTGATATTCTATGAGATATCTAAAGCTTCAGACTGCCTCCTTGCCTCTCCACCTTGTAAGAGATAGTAACTATAATAGAAAGTATTATAAACAACAGAGCTGATTGCCTGAACTCAGTGTTTTTGAGTCTTGATTCCATGACACTCAAATCATATTAGTGTTGGCAACACACACAAAAAAAGCGCGTACAGCAGCATATGGATTGCCCTTGTTATCCTTGTGGGTATAGGATGCCAGATTCATTCTGGTGCACTAACAGACCCAGAGAAGAACTAAGTCAGTTATAACTATGCATGTCATTTCAAGCTGAAATCTTCCCTATGTCTGGCTTCTTGTCTTTAACAGAGCACATAGATAAACACACAGGCACTAGCTAGTTACAGCCTGAAGATCATGTCAGCTATTTAAAGAAAGAACAGAAAGAAATGGACCAGATTTCTTCAGATGTTTTTCAATGGACTCCTTCTGAGCATCACTGATGTGATGCAGCACTGGGGAGCAGAGAAGTGGCAACACAACCAAGTCAGCTGGGGGAGCTCTGAGCTGAAATTGTACCTCTGTTCACAGTTGTGAATCTGAAAACCTCTGTGCAGTGCCATGCTGAGGCACACAAATATTACAGGAACCTCTGGTTTGGATCTTAAAGTTTCTGAGGGCCTGAAGGTCCACCCCGGGCAAGGCTGGAGCTGCTGGGTCTGAACTGGAGGAGCAGCTCAGTGCCTCTGTCCACCCATGATGCAGATGCAGCTCCAGAATGGGCAACCCAGGGCTGCATCCATCCAGCACCCTCGTAAGGCAGCTAACGCACCGACAGGATCAGGGATCTCATTAACTGCACGAATGCCTGAGTACCACCCTCTCTTACCTAAGGCAAATGTGGTAAATTGAATTTTCTGTGCCAGAAGAAGATTTGAAAACACTTCCTCCAAGGAGACATGACGGCCCACAGGGGCCTGCCAGCTGGTTGGGAAAACATCCTCTCACTGAAGCTGTCTGACAGCATAAAAAGGGACTCCAGACATCCCCAGCTGATGGCTTGGGGACACACGGGACTTGCACTGACCTGGTGGTCCTAGTGCTCCCCCAGGCAGGGAAACCTGGCTGCTTGTCCTCAGTGCCAGGGCTGGCCCCTGCGTTATGCTGCACAGGGTCTGGGCAAAGCGCAGGATCGCAGGGAGCACAACCTAAACCTGCGCTTCTCCCTCATGGGCAGAAGCTTGGAGCTGCTAAGTGAGCTCCAAGTCATTCATGTGAATGTGTGAAGCATCACCCACCCCGCCGGTGTGAAGGAGTTGGCCTCAGAAATGCCGGCTGGACTGGACTGCCCAACAGATATGGGCAGACGTGGGCAGATGTGGGCAGCTGGTCCCTGGGCAGGCGCAGCGTCTGGGCACTGAACTGCCGACACTGGGAGCTGCACGGACCTGGTGCCCTAAATGCAAATAGAGCTTGCAGGTATCTCACCATACCTCCCAGGGGAATTATGGGGGAGGTCATTTTTGTGATCCTGGATGCAAGTACCTAAACTCCCCTTTGGAAGTGCACCCTAGCAGGGGTCTTTTCTAGATACATTCCCAGAGTCAGGTCGATTGATAGGCCTGAAATTGCTGCAATCATCCTGTTTATGTACAGAGCTTTGCAGATTTGCACCTGAAAAACCTATGAGCTAAAACCATTCATACCTTATATAGCAAATCTAAGGACAAACATGCAAACAAAAAGCCCAGCCCAGAAGTTAAATGTTTACTACCAAAGTAGCAGTTACTCTTTGAATCACAGCTCCTGAATTATCTTGTCTGATAAGAAATAGTATGGACTGTACCAGTAAATCACAGCAGGATACTAGTTTGCACATCTTTCTATTCTTAGCTAAAGTACCATTCCTCTATTGGTTTTAGAAATCATAGGTGTGGATAATAGGTCACAATTTCAACAGATGACTGAAGACTTCTGAAATGGTGATATAAATGGAAATAGAAGGGGAAGAAGATAGACTGCATGCAGTATTTGAAGGGTTAAGGAGAAATTTGCAGAACAAAACTGATCAGGAAGCATTTAGTTAAATATCTAGAAGAAATGTCTGCATATCCTCAAGAAATACTTGCTTCCAGCCAGACAAAGATGCAAAAGTTTTTACATGTGATGAATGCCATCAGATTTGCCCCACAGTACAATTAGAAATTGTTAAGAAGAATTGTTAGAAAGTCAAACTATCATAAAAAGGGGGACACATGGCATCTTCTCCTCCAGCTTAGTTTTGAAAGAACAAGTGCTGCTTGGCTGTGTGAAGGAAAGGGCCATGAGGCTCCATCCTGATGAGTCCTCTCTGGAAGTGCCTCCCCACAGCCCTGGGCGAGCTGCCTGGCATTGGGTTGGCTGGTCTTGCCTTGTCCTCATCATAAAGGGTCTCTTAAAAGCTTGCCCAGAGCACTGACCTTTTTGTGCCCCATCCTGAGACCGTGGGCTCTTGTGTGCACTGGAAAGGGGTCTCTGGACCCCCACAGCCAGCATTTCGCATTTCACCATCAAAGGGCAAACACCTAGCTTGTGGGCACCCAAACTCCTAATAAGAGTTGGCTCTAAGGAGAATGCATTTCACCTCTCTCAAGTCATTCCTACATTTACGTACAAGTTCACATTTCAGTGGGACCTAATGAAGCCAGCAGGTGTTGGAAGTGAACATAATTTTAAGCTGCAGCCCTTGGAGTGATGAAAAGTATTCTCAAGTCAGAAAAGGATGCCCCCAAAGAACAGGAATTTAGAGAAAGCAATCCAAGGTCTGTAGAAGTGTGAATATGCTACGTTCAAAGCACCTAGGATGTTCATCTAAATTCCCCGCAGAATGCAAGCTTTGGAAATGACAATGGCATGTATTAAATATAAGTCAACACAAGGTATTGAAAGAAAAATAGAGTACAATACTACACTGCTGAAAAAGCATGAAGGCTCAATTTTGATTTTCTATTTCAATGTAATTCTAGAAAGAGAAAATATATTTTCCTCTGAGAAAAAACACATTAATGAT
This sequence comes from Apteryx rowi, assembly GCF_003343035.1. Taxonomy (NCBI): domain Eukaryota; kingdom Metazoa; phylum Chordata; class Aves; order Apterygiformes; family Apterygidae; genus Apteryx; species Apteryx rowi. The sequence goes on along the minus strand of NW_020447764.1, from coordinate 342,319 downwards.
TCCCTCTTTTCAAAAAAAGCACCAGGATGTGATGTGACAGGTATAAATGTGTGTAATGTCTAAGAACTCTAGCATAAAAGATTTCAAAGCAGTAGCAATTCAAAACTCATAGTAATAGGAAAATCACATTCCTAAGATGCTGAGAAATAATTGGATTCATGTTTATATTTGGATTAAACTATGAAACCAGGGAAACTACTCAATCAAAAATGTAAGTACCTGCCAAGGACAGCAACTTATTTGTCTTACGTATTATAATTCTGCCACCATTAGAGGAGGGAAAGGGAGATAGGCTAGCGGGTAAGGTGCTAGTTTGAAATCTAGGTTCAGTTCTGCTGTAGCTTTCTTCTGTGGCCCCACACAAGTAATTTAGCTGCACATCCCAAAAAACATTTTCTTATCCAGCTCCCATTGGACTTTCAAGGATAGATAGGGAGGGGTTAGGCACTGATCATCTGGGCATGTGTATGTATGGTCCAGGCATGAATATGTGTGTGATCTTGTAAGCAGCTCTTCAGGGGTTGCTGAAATGCTTGTACAGCATAGTCAAAAGGCTTTGAAAATCCAGTTAAGTGAAGTACTGCACCCATCCACTAGGGAAGACTTGTATTTTAATACTCTAGTGGCATCCTTATCTTCCAAACTCTAGAAGGAGCACTGTGCCAAGCCTGGGGCCTCGCTTCTCTCCTTGGCGGTTCCCAACTTGGCTAAGCTGGCAGGAAAGCTGTGACTTAATTTGAGAGGATTCTGCTGACACATGCCCAGCATCTCCAAGATCCCAAACATCAGCCATTCATTAGACATTTGCAAAACTGATACTGCATCACAAGGCAATGGTGGCCTCAGGCTGGTTCCAGCAGTGACGGCTCTGGAGAAGGAGGACTAGAGCCACCACAACTCTCGCGAGATGGCACATGACAAACAGGTGAGGATGCCTCATCACAATGCCTGCCAGAGAATAGGGGGGCAGCATTTTTTTAATCTTTCAGATAAAATCAGATAGGACTGGAGCAGATCTCAGGAGAAGAGGTAAACCTCATGTAATCCAACCTCCTGCCTGGCTGCCCATATAGCACATCTGAGCAACGGCTACTGGACATTTTCTTAAATACCTTCCAGGGATGGAGATGCCTCTGAAGGAAACTTACTGTGGGAAAGAGTGTTAGAAGTGCTGCAGAGCACAAGAGAAGTCCAGGCACAGGAATATGGCTAATTCTTGCCCATGGCCAAGACGAGATCAACCATTCGTGCCCCCAGATATGTCTCAGCTGCTGACCCTCAGCCACATGTGACAGGTCAGAAGTTTAGAGGTGACGCTGAAGGCAGTCCAGCACACACAGTCTGGGGACATGACACACAAGGGCACACTCCAGTAAAAGGCAGAACTGGGTCCTAATCCCAGTCCTGCCAGTTGTTATTTTGTCACCTTGAGCAGCTCGCTTCTTCTTTTCAGTTTCCACATCTGCAAAACAAGGCAAAAACTTCAATAAAGGCATTTGAGATCATCTTATAAAGGGGTAAGTGGCATTAGTGCTGCTTAATTTTGTGTCGTCTTCAATAAATATGGACGTGGCAAGATGATCTCACAGAATCACAGAATCACAGAATGGTTGAGGTTGGAAGGGACCTCTGGAGATCATCTAGTCCAACCCCCCTGCTCAAGCAGGGTCACCTAGAGCACATTGCACAGGATC
>NW_020447764.1:321860-338066 GCF_003343035.1 Apteryx rowi | reverse complement strand
TCCAGTCATGAGAGCTATCCCACCATGTCTCTGTAATGGCAATGAGATCATGGCCCTGCGACTGCACACAGATCTCTAGTTCTTCCTTTTTGTTCCCCATGCTGAGTGCATTGGTGTACAGGCATTTCAGAGAGGTGATCGAGCATGCAGGTTTCCCAGGAAGGGGAAGCTCACAGCCAAAAAGCTTTATTTATATGGTGAATGCTCTGTTTAGTGGGACCAGGTGAAGTGACAAACTCTGCTTAACTCACTTGCACCCTTCAAAGGATTTAAGCAGAGCTTTCTTTGTGCAGCACGAAATTATGTTGCAGCATTAAACCCCAACCCCTCTGAGAGCAAATATCGTCCCTGCCTTGTCTTGTTAATAAATGCTAGAAACGCTGCCAGCTTCACATGCTTTAATCTCCTTCTCCTCTTCAGTCACAAATAAAACTACCTGTCCAATTTTATTGGTAAAATATTTCCTATTGCCTGGGCCACAAAATGCTTTTCTCCATGCATTAAAATTGCATTTTAGCAATGAAGAAAGAGCTAGAAGCCTACAACAAATAAAAATAGAGCCCCATACAAGATGCACATGACTTTGCATTTTTTTCTTCAGTGTTATAAAAGAACTGGCCTGACCAGTTGGGTTAGCCAAGATATTAAATGACGCAGGCATGACACAACTGCTTTTGCATAATGGCTTTTTACAAATTTGCAAAAAATAGACAACTTTTTCAAACATTGGCCCTGGCTATTTTTATCACATGGCTAAACTCTAACTCCATAGGAATGCAGTTCCACAAGAATATCTAATGTTCTTATGGGCAGACACAACTGGAAGGCTGTGGACTGTTCTATGTTTACGGTCCCAGCCATTTTCCCCAACAGATGCGGGATCCTCCTGTGGCAAATTTAAGCCTTCTAACAGTAGTCTTCCCGTTTGTTAGTTACTTACCACGCATCCTCGGGATATCGTGGACTGAAGGTAGAAAACTACTGATTTAAATATCAAACAACTTAATTCTGCAGAAGGATTTATTTGTATTGTAATCTTGTGGGAGAAAGATCCCAGTCACTACAGCCTTGGGAGGGTAAAAGGATTGACTTTGGTGGTTATGCAAGCTCCTTTACTGGGTTTCTTGTTTCAGGGATATTCTTGTGGACATCCCCAGCAGGGATAACCTTGTGCAGCCACAATCCCAGAAGAGCCTCCTTTGTATCAAGTTTTCCTCCTTCTGGGGTTACACCTGAGCTCTTTGGACCAGGTACAATTCTCTGGTCCAGCATCTAGACCAGCATCATTCCCGGCCCAGACTGGCCACCTCTGCACCTCTCTTACAATATTGCCTCCAACTGTGCCATTTTTGCCTGTCTTTTCTTCTGGGCCATTTTCCCCTAGCCCAGGGCACTTGGACCCTGCCCCAATCTATTTCTGGTCCCAGCTTAACTCCTGCCTCCAAAAACAAGCCTACAGTTTCCGACACCCTCAGCTGTGTGTGCCCATTTTTGGTAACTGAAGGATGAGAAGAGAAAACAGAAAATCAGCAGGGACAGAAAATACAGCGTGCTGTTCGCCACTGCTCCACTCAACTCTCCCAGCTTTCATATGTCATCTGCCTGGGCTGTGACTCTGAGGCAAGGACCAGGTTGTACGCCCAGAGAGGAACATGCTCCACACATGAAGATGCTCTCCAAAAAGGAGCTAAATCAAACAGACTCCTTGTGCCCAGATGTGGGACCATTGCCCTGATCTCCAGGTGGATTTGTGTTGGGGCTGCAAAGCAGAAGGTGAAACGTGAGCGTCCAGAGAGAGCTCTCAGGACTCTCAAACCAGGGTGCAGCATGGGAGGGACTTTGGGAGACAACTTCCCTGGGTATCTGGTCAAAAACACTCTTTACAACTAAACAGCTTGAGGAGAGGCCATGTGCTTTCACCTGCTTCTCTCTCTGGATCTTATCTCACCCTGTTTCTGCACAGTTTTTTTGCATGACATGCTTCCTATGGTCCTAAATTGCATGATGCAAGAATTTGGGAATGCACAACTTTATTGATCTGCAAGTGGGAGCTATACCCAGAAAAAGTTTTCAGTGGATCCATGTCCTGCAGACCACAAGCCAGCTTAGGAAGTCCTGCAGTGTTTGGTTGCTACACAAATTCCAGGAAAGTGTTGCATGAACTAGATAGATACCTTTGGGATTATTCTGGTGTTCCCTTTGCCTATGACAAATCCTTTACTTGAAGAATGTGATATAAAGCCAGAATTTAGGGTCAAAAGCTTTCCATCTAAGCTGTACCTGCAGCGTTGCACAGAGGATGTACAAGGGAAGGAGACAAACCATATCACCAGGCCCTGGTGCTTTTTTGCTGGCCCTTTAGTTTGTAAAGCTTTTCCTTAGCACTATCAGCTCCAGTTTTGCAGTTTTGGCTCACAATCAGCTCACAGACTTCATTGATTTTCTGTGATCTTTGGTCCTGTAAATATTAACTATTGTCAATCTGTTTGAGATGCCTATTGCTGGTCAAGAGTTCAAGTGCTGGGAACCTAAACAACGCTCTGTGACATTCGTGCTGCCACAGAGCGTGTTTCAGCGTCTGTGTGACATGAATCCCAAGCGAAACCAGAAAACTCGGAGATGTAGTTAGTTGCGTAAGAGCAGGGCTGTGTTACACAAGCGCAAAATTCGCTGCTGAAATCAAGTAGGGGCCTGGGAAGTTGGGAGACACCGCGAGTAATGGAAGGACGTTCACAAGCTTATTGCTGGGCTTTGCCTAATGGTCAACTCACTGAAAAACAAGTCGCCAAGCTGCTGGCCCCGCTGTGCCCAACCTGCGCGACAGGCCATGCCGTCGGTGCGCTCCAGAGCCGGGCTCCTGCCGGGGCCGCACACAGTTCGACTCAAGGGTTTGGCAAACAGCTGGGAGGGAAAACGCTTCATGTTGGGGCTTTGAGACCGATATTTGCTTTTGGTTCGTGTCAGCACTGGTTTCAACAGCTTTCGAGTGCTTCCTCCTTCCCCATGCCGCTGGTTGCAGGCCGGCAGCAGGAATGGGGCAGGAGCACACCCATTTCCCCGAGAGCTTTCCCGGAGTCACCGTGGCGAGCTGGCCTGTGGGAGCTGGCTCCCGGCTCGCACAGCGCCCTCCCACCACCTTCCGTGGGGCGAAGTGCCCAGTGGCTTTCGTTCACTCCCTCGCCAACTCTTGTTTGATGCTCAAGGCTTCTTTTTTAAGTAGAAACCCTGCAAATGAGTAAGTCACAGTGAAGGTGACTCATGGCTCAAAAATACATTCCCGAGGTTTTAAAAACAAACTATAATCTGATTTTTGAAGCCTGACCAGCCACACTGTGCGCTCCTGATGTGCCCAAATAGATTGTAATAACTCTCTGCAGAGGTTAAGGTAACTCCATTTAAAAATATTTTTTTCAAAGAGAGAAATACAAAGTTGTCCTGGTGAAGCAGACGGCAGAGTACTGAGCGAGAAGGGCTACCACCACGTCCAGGGTCCTCACGCACCTCCATACACCTGCTTGCACTTTCCTTTTCTCCCCAGCTTGAGTGGAAGGGAGCGAGGAAACCCCTCGGCCGTCAGTGGGACAGGAGCGGTGGTGCCCGCTCTTACCCTGCCTGCAGCCCTGCTCTCCTCTGCTGTCAGCCTGGGGTCACTGCTTAAACATCTGCCGCTGGCGGGACTCGGCCCTCTTTGCTAGCGCTCTGCACGTCCTGCCTGCACTTGGGCAGGCTGGGCAGCTACTGCCAGCTGGGCACCGCAGAGCCGGGGCAGCTCACCGGTTTGGGGGCGTTTTGCACGCCCTTGGCAAGGGCTGAGCAACTCCTGCGGCAGGGGGTGACAGGGGATCAGGGCCCCGTTTTTCTACAGTAGCTGCAGAAGCAAAAAAATGCCTGCGTGAATGAGCATGAAGACAAACAGATGCATGCCAGCCAGGTTAATCCTTCCTTGGGTCAATCCAGCTTAAGGCTACAGTGGTTGGAGAACATCTGCAGAGCAACACGCAGGAGCCTGACAGCGCCGAACTGAGGTTCAGTTTTAGCTTGCTAAAGGGCTTTGTGGGTGTCCTAAACCTTGCTAGCGAAGTTTGTTGAAAGATGTGCCCCCGTTCAGGGCAGCAGCATCTCAACTGCCCTGGCCAGGCCTGGCACAGGACATCGCTCTGCGATTTGTCTGGTTGGAGCCCATTTTTGTATGAGACGGGGGCATAAGGAAGCCTTGGCACGGTCAGGCACTGTCCCTGCAAGTCTGGGATTCCCAAAACAGAGTGTCCAGGACCAGCAGTGCAGCAGGGCCATGACACTGCCTTTTCTGGTTTTCAATGTGGATGAACGCTCCAGTTTTAAGGAAAGGAAAGATAACACAAGGTACTATCAGCAAAGAAACCTCAGCGTTCAGCAATCTGCCTCTTCTGTAACACTTCTAGGGTCCATTTTCCCTGCACCTGGATGCTAGTCTGGTTTATTTTTGGATCAATCCATGCAATGTTAAATCATTTTCCATGTAGAGGTGTTTTATTACTCCACACTGCTTCCTGCATGGTATAAAGGGCAAAACTAAAACTATGGCAAAGCTGATAAATAATAGATGGGATCTTTAGCTGTCACTGCTGACTGCTCTTGAGAAGCCAGGAAAGAACTCACTGGAGTGCCCTTGATTTGCGGATCGTGAAAGCCTTACCTTCAAGGAACTTATTCCCAAATCTGAACAGCCACTGTGCTAATTACACTGTATGATTGCTACCATTATTATCAACAGCAATGGCTAGAATGCAAGAAGTAAAATAAAATAAAATGGAATGAAAAACCCTTGAGAAATTTTTTGGCAAATCTAATCACCGCATTGAGATGATATAAAGGCATTCTTAAAAAGGTGTTTCTTTTCTACGGCTCAGAGTTTTTTATTCCTGAACTTCTAACTAGGACATATTACTCATTGTTTGTGCTGTTTGTGTTTGTGCTGTTCACATCATTGCAGGAAGAAAATAAGATCCCCTAAAAGACTAATATTTCCAGTGGAAAAATGTTTTGTCGTCTGTCACTTCTTGCATGTACAGTTACAGAACGATTACTCAGAGAACATTTTCTCTCTTTCACTTTGTTATTCAGTACAGTTGACAGGACTTAATGACTCTTCCCATTTACTGTTCCCCTGCATAGTCTTTCAGATCGTTACTTCTCCTGGTATTTGTCCAGCTCTTCAGTCCCATGATAAAGGAAACTAAAAATACAGGGCAGCGCAGCCAGCAAAATGTGGCAGAGGAACTCAGGGGCAAGCACAGGATCTGGAACTATTTTGACTTCTCTCTTTGCCTCTTTACTGTTTCACTTCCCCCCCCCCCCCACTTCTTTTGACTGAACTAAGTTTTAAATTTGAGTCCCCTAAATATTACAGTGAAATCATGTAATCATTACATCACATATACCAGTAAAATGTATGGGAACCAAGGAAAACCAAAATATCTTAAGGGTTTTCAAGCCTCTGTGCTAGATGAGCCTTTTTTCCCCACAGTTATTTCATGACTAAGTTGAAAAGAAGGCACCAGATAGTGAAACACAGCCATCCTGGGCTTTTGATATAGGGCAGTGAGCCTGCTGCTCTGGAAAGCGCAGGAGAGCCAGCAGACAGTCCCCTCGAACCTGCTGCAGGCGTGCGTGCTAAATCGCTGGGCATGTCACACCCTTAGCTTCAGTTCCTTGCCTTCCCGAAACATATGGTGGGACCCACAGAGGTGCCCAGCTGGAGTTCTCCACGGTTTCATTCACTGAAGTTCATAAAGAATTTTAAGCTCCTTGGGTAAACAGTGAAATGTATAAAGTTTTATTATTATTATGGGTTACTTCAGCATATATTTATGCTTTGTGATACAAATTACTGTAAAATAGGTCACAGATGAAAGAGATGAAAGATTTTATTGTTATGATAATGCTCTTTCAGCATATAGCACACTGCAGGTAAGATGTTTCTAGCCAGATTTCAAACACACATGCATCAGTGCAGCTTTTATTAAAATGCTGTAGTTGAGGGAATTATCTTAAAGCAAAGTTCTACTGCAGGTAGATATACTGATTAGCCACTAAGAGCTGAGCTGGAAAGAGCTGAAAGTCTTGTAACAGAACAGCGTGCATGGATATCACAATTGTGTTGAAACTCCAAATTCCCCAAGAAACAGGATGATTTCACTGACATTTCATAGGAAAAAAAGGGTAAGCACCCATTTGAACAAGGTTGAAAGTTCTATTTTGGCACCTCCAGAAAAGAACATTTTGAAATGGACCTCAATATTTCTTTTATTTCATTTTCTAATAAAAATATTTCAACATTCAAACCATTCACATTAAAAACATGTCAACATTCCACATGCAAAATGTGAATGCATCAAAATCTTTTCTAAACACAAAATTCTGAACTGATTTCATTCTGTTTTTTTTTAATTATGGACTTCTCCATGAAGAAGACCTCTGGGTTCTTGCAGAGCTCTGTGCTTTGTGGGTTCATTGCCTCTGTGTGTGTCAGTTTGTGGCATGTAGTCTTATGCAGTGCCTGTGAAACCGAAGTAGGCACTTAAGCTGGGAACATGCACTAAAAGCATAAGGTTGAAAATAAAACACATGCAATTATGAGTTCCTTAGTTACAATGCTGCCCAAACGCTAGGACTGCCTGAGGAACCTTATCCTTCCTTCACAGACCTAAGAAATATTTCTACTCCAATATCAACCTTAGGTGCAAACCCCAGATTGGTCTCTAATTTGCAAAGTTTTGCTAGCTTAGCTATTTTGGTTAAGAGTATAGGGTAATAGAAACCCCTCAGTCAACATGGCTGCTCTAGAAAAAGCAGCTCTGCTTGCAGACGAGTGCTGCCTGGCATGTCCACATCAGCAGTGTGGCCTGAGCCTGGAGACTTTAAGGCACGAAGTTTGGATCAGGCCACCAGCTTTTAGTGAGCAAATGAAGTCTCTCCAGCAGTGGGGCCCGAATGCCCTCTTTTCAAGAAGTCTGTGTGGAAAAACAGTCAGTTGAGCTAACATCCTTGGGGGGGGACTGGTGTTGCAATAGCAGCAGAAAAACTCTCTGCTCACATCCACTGGGATTTTGGCAGCACAGCTCATATAGCCAAGCCCCTGCAGAACAGGCACCTCCTTTGGTCAGGTGTGAGATAGCCACAGCTCAGACTTGAGGTCCTAAGCAGCCCTTTGTGGTAACTTTCCTGAGATCTGAAGGCACCAGCCAGGGCAAACAGCTTAAGGCCACAGTGCTACAAAAATGTGGGTGCACAAATCTCTGCTCAAAGCAATATCTGGAACAGTCGACAGCCTGCAGGGAGGCTAGCATCCAGGCTGGAGGAAAGCAAGATTCAAGCTTTGTGTGAATAAACATTAACTAGAGCAAAGTGGGACTGATCCCATAAGAGAAAAGGAGCCACCTTGGCATGCCTTACCCTGTTCTGCTGGGTGTGGGCAAAGGATGCAGACCCCCAGCCTGAAAACCGAGGAGAGCAGAGGCTGACTCTTGTTCTGCCATTGCTCAGCAAACGGCTTTCTGGTGACCTCTAAGTTAACATGGAGATGAGAAAACTCTTTGTGACTTTTCTATTAAACAGCAAATGCCCAAAGAGCTTGGGTTCATTCTGAAGTATGATGGTCGACATTTATGATTTCTCAGACATCTGAGGGGTGGCAAAGCCATCTCCATCTGGCTGTTCCTCCCAGGGTCCCCCGGTTGAGGACCTGTCCCTGCTACAGGAAGGTGTCTCTGCCTGTGTGGCTACAGCCCCAGCACAAATAGGCATGCAGCATTGGCATGTCAAGGGTAAATGCAAGTATATGCATTTAAGAGTAAATCCTCTTCTACTTTAGGCAACCCAGAGTTTGCCTACTTTTCACTAGCCAGCCTGGGACACTAGATAGGTGACTTAGCTGTCCTTTCATTTACATGAACTTATATGCCAAGGACATGCTCACCATCTGGCAGGCTTGAAGCACTAGCTGGGACCACAGCTGGGGAAACACACATTGGCAGAGCGGGAAATAAGCAGAAGCACTCCACAAAAGTGAAGGAAAGGGCAACGTGCCAGAAGCATGGTAGAGCGCAGGAGGCAAGGATCGTTGGAGACAGGCATTTTGAGCTCCTTTAGCACCTTCTCTCTTCCCAATAAATCCAATGATACCTCAACATTTTTATGCATATTTTCTTATTGCTAATCTTAATAACACAGATCACTGCTGCTCACAACAGAACTATTTCCTTCAAGCGAGCAAAAACATACTGAGCCAGTTGTTACATCCTTAGAAAAAAGGAGAAATTCAGCCAGAAACTACTAAATAGCCTGTTTGGTTGGGGTTTGTTTTTTGTTTTTTAATGTAGCTGAATTCCCTTTATCTTTTTGCTCAGTTGTACAGATTCTTCTGAGCTGCAGGCCCTAAAGCCAGCCACACAAGTCTACATACCACAGAAACAAGGGAGCCACCAAAAGGGATGTTTTGACAGCTAATGCTGAAATTACAACAGCAACTACTTCGGTTCGCTTTGAAAAGCCTAACTGGTGTTTTTGCTGAAAAGGCGCATGTGGTTAAACCAACAAATCTTTCCTAAAACTTCTAAATCATTGCTTCATTTACAAATCCACTCACGACTTCAAGCAGCAGAAAGCCCACAAGTCATGATGGTACTTGGCAGCTGTGTAGGACTCCCATGGCCACCATCCAGTCAGCGCTTCCCCCACAGGGGCTGGGGCAGAAAGGCCAAGTCAGCGAAGCCATCACCAGGGCTAAGAAAGGGCCCCCTTGATTCATAGTCAAGTTAGGGCCTGGGCTGTCATTTCAAGCAATAGATGGGGAGCATATCCCAGCCATCACCTCTTGCACATCCAGCCCACAATATTCACAGGGAGGGAGTTTTCCATCTATACAAAGGAGGCCCAGTTTCCACTGACCACATGCAAAAGCGAGGTGCCTAATTCTCGCTTTGCCTTTGAAAACTTGTCTCTTTCTCTTCTTATAGTCCAGGACTCATTAGCAGGAGGAACCTGTATCCTTCCATGTATAGCCAGGGTTGAACTGGGCTCTTTATGCTTCCACATTTTTGTAGAGATATCCCTTACATTTCATCTGTCTCACCGCGTTAGTCCATTAGCGATTAACTAAGTCTTCTCTTCCAAATGACTGTACGCCTGAGAGCTGAATAGGTGGAAGAAAAAATCATTCTGTGCTGTGAACAAGCGACAAGGATTCAGAGGATTGTTTCCGAGCTGGTGTATACCAGTGCTACACTGGGGAAATTTAAGAGACCTCTGTGGTATTGCTTGTGAATTCCCTGGAAGAAGGAATCAAAAGCACGTCATTGGAGATGCTTTTATCTGTTGAAACAAAGATGTATTTGTGACTCCATCACTAGAAATAAGTAGCCCTGAGTAGTCAGCTGGGTTTGCCTGGGATGTTTGTTCAACTCAGGCATAAAAACAAAAACTAAGAAAAGGACCAAATGGTTGAGTACAAGATAGGCCTGGCAGAGCTGTTTCAAAACTGTCCCCTGCAGTAGTAGGTAAAGACTAATGGTGACTGTTCAGTGACCTTTAAGAAATATATTGGGCCTGAGATAAACTCCTAGCTGATGAATGTTCACATAAAATAACATTCTGTATAAATCCGAAGTGAAAACACAGCAGGAGGTAACGGCTAACCGCTACAAAGGCCCAGGCGGGCCCAGGCGACAGGGTGGGCAGTGGTGGCCTGCGGGTGGCCCGTCTGCGCCCAGAGCCGGGCTGCGTCCCTGCTGCCAGCACACCGTGACCTACAAACACCCCCGCGGCTTTGCTTTTTTTTTAAGAGAAGTGAGGCCAGAAAACAAATCCCACAACACCCACACGTGTGACATTTCAGGCTACTCAGTCGCTGCAAGAAGCTGATTTCACACAGCGCTTCCAGGGCTGGGTGCTGGCCCCCGCGGCACCGGCGGTCCGCTGCTTACCCTCCCCGCGACGACCGCGCTTCGCTTCTCCTACAACTCACACGCCATCTAGTGGCTTCCCGAGTAGGAAATTCCTTGTTAAATATGCCTTTTGGACTTGCTGCTCCTGTTAGCTGCTAAATATTTCTCAACCTTGCTTTTCGAGAAACGAGCGAGGTGGAGCGCTGCCGTTGCGTTTCGTCAGCTCCAGAAGTTCGCTCTCCTTACTTCACCTCCTAAGATGGCCTCAAGAAATTTCCACCACCTTGGGCTTTGCTTGTGGCTCTCCCCTGCTTCCCCATCCCGTTGGAAGCCTTCACAGACCCCTTCAGCCTTCAGCTGTGCATTTAACCCTTGCCTGCAACCTGAGACCTGGACAGCTGGTTGCAGGGAGGCTGCTCTGCCTGCTTGCAAGCATTTGGTGGAGGCAGACTCTTTTCACAAAATACTAAGGTTAGTTAAAATCTAAGTTTTCCAAGAAAAAAAATAATAAAAAAGATATAAAATGCTTTTCTCCTTTCCCTCTTACTAGCTTCTTATGAGGGTCATGGCATATTTTATTGTTCAGCTCAACAGATAAATTTTGAGTGCCCTATGGCCGTTTTCATTCAGACAGAAGGTACAATGCTGTATCCTTGTGGTTATGCCATTTCTCCAAGTAACAGAAAGGTTTGTTTAAGAACTATGTTCTGCCTTCAAAAGAGTTAATTTGATTAGCCTGTCCCACTTCTCAGCACGGTGGCCTAATTGCCATCCTAATAAACCCTTCTGTGGCTCCATCCATTCCCAAGTGCTCCCAGCACAGTTGCCCGTGCCAGTGGGGCTGGTCGGTGGACGCTCACAGAGGACTGCCAGCACCAAGGCTGGTCGGGATCGGCCAGCTCCAGCCCCAACATCTCATCCCAGGACACAAAGCACATATTGCATTTGCAGTTACTAATGGAAGAGCTTCCTAACCCTCAGACTTGGGCCATGGGTGTCCAAGTCGCTTGGGGCAAGAAAAGGACCCAGACCTGACCCGTGTCGTCTGTGGCACTTGTATGAGGCGGGAGCAGAAATAAAAAAGAAGCTGCTTTCCCCAACCATTCATTTCTTGCCTTTTATTACAAATGCTTGGAAACAAAATAGTCCATTTGGAAAGTGTCATATAAGTTTCCCTTTTCTGCAACAAACTCTTTGAGCTTTCTTAAATGAACTCTCTCAACAGTTCTGAAATGGTTTATAATTTTCCCTTTGAAACCATTTGGAAAAGCTAATTTGCATTTGTGAATGTTTGGGCTGCTCCAAAAGTGGATGTTTGGGGCCACAAATTACCTGAAAAGCATTCATCCAGCTCAGCGCCACTGTTCTGCTGTGCCTCTGTACACTGCTACTGCCAAGCTGGATCATGACCAGCTGAGAACCACTATAATACCTCTAAGATCACTTCGCCCCTCAACAATGCAACGAAGCAGTTTACGTAATAGCAACTGCCCAGTATGGAAGGAGGAAAAAATGTTCCTTCTTTTCTTCCTTCTCCATTCTGGTTTTCTCCTTCTTTCTTTCCGTCATTGTGACATGCTCAGGGCCTGATCTTGTATTCTGTACTTTTTAAATTAACTCCAGAACAACAGACAGAAAGTGAAGCAACACTGTGGAAAGATTCTTACAGTGCAATCTTTCTTCTTTCCCCTACTTTTTCTAAACTTATTCACTATCCAGCCCCACTTACTGTCTCCTCTCAGTCTTTTGGATTACTGGAGCCTGAAAACCTGAAGACCTTGAAGATGCACCACACTGATTGAAGCACCTCATGCCCCAAGCTGTTACCTTCCTCATCCAGAGCCCCTGCCTTTGGATTTGTTTGCATGGTGCCATGTGTCTCCGTGCCAGTATATGTAATAAGTATAAACATATGTCTGTCTTCCCACCATTAAAAACTCAGAAATGACAAACCTTTCTGCCCTTGCAGGGGCTGTACACTTTCAGAGTAGCAGCTCCCCAGCACACCAATGGCCTGTTGCTTTCTCCCATATTTTTCAGGATTGTTTTGTCCAGAGGATATAGACACATATATGAACTGGAATTTGCACCCATTTTTGCTCTGGTCCTTATCTTATACTTGATTTATTTTGAGGTGATGACCTTACATGCTGTGTATCACCAAGTATTATATCCTGCAGCTAACAGAAATCCTACAGTTAATACTGACTCAGTAGGCTGCGAGAAAGGTTCTTGCCATTTAAGATCTGGTTCGTCACTGTGATGAGGGTAATGCCATGAACGTACACCATGAACTTCTGCCCCATGGGCTGGAGAAGCAGCTTTTTTGTGCGAAAGTCAGGTAGTCCTACTTCATCAGCAAATGGTCGTGTTAGTGCAGACAAACCACAGAACAAAACCATCTGGAGGCCCCTGAGCAGGGCAAGAAGCAGCAGATCCCCGGCAGTATGAGGGGAAACAAAACTGATTTTAACTCCGGCCTCCTGTGGAAAAGCCAATAAAGCAGAGATGTGTGTTTGCTTAGCAGCTAGATGGCAGGCTCATTTTCTTTAAAACTCTGTAAACACTTCTTCGCGGTTGCAGTGACTTTAAGAGTATTCAGCAGAAATGACTAATCCATAAGTCACTCAGTGCTAATAGGAGAAGTCTTCTGTGAGTTAATTAGGAAAAAACAAAACAAAACAAAATCACAGATACACAAAACCACTAGTTGCTTTGAAAATGTTGGCTTCTGCAAATCCTATTTCTGACACAGTGGACTGACAGGAATCATGCCCGAAGACGGGAATACATTCACAGATGTGGCCACACCTTACTGCAGACACCATGCAGAGAGTACATATTGGCCTCCCATAATTCCTTGACATGAAAAACTTACTGAAAGTGTTTACAAATACCACTCATCAAAAGCCCTTAATAGGAAAAACTTCCTTTTTTTTGCTTCCTATGCAGAAAGCGACTTGCGAGACCCAAGAACATGCAAAGCCAGCTAATCAGTCTCTCCAGATCTCTGTCCAAAGTGAGTTACATATTCCGTAATGTAAAATTTTCCATTATTTTCTGTGGCCATAAGATCTGGGAGCTCTGTCCATGGCTGTGAGCCAGCCTAACACTGCTGGAGCGAGGCCATAGGGCTCGGGGTTCACCCTTGGCTTGCCGGGATTTGCCCGTTCAGAGCTTGTTGCTGCCACAGCAACATCACTGCTGCAGTATAGACACAGTTTTATATCTTTAAGGCAAATTTTCCTTCTTTTTGTTGCTTCTTAAAAGCACCACTGAAAAATCAGCTATTATAGTATTACTCTTTGCAGTGCCTTCAATAAGTGCCTTCAATAAGTGTCATTATTGAAATATAAGGGGAAACTGTCTGCACTGCCTAATATCAGTGCTGTCACAGTGATAATACCATTAAGGACTAGGCCAAATAACACTAAAAGTGGTGCCTGAAAATTAACATTATTTTTATAAATCATTTGGAGATCTCGAAAGGAACAAGACTGCAGCAGACCGTAAGCACTTCTCTCCTATTCCCGCACATGCACGCCAGAGGCGTTTTGTTGGAAGAAGGGCTTTATGCCTGAAAGGTGAGCAGGAGAGAAACACTGTAAAACCTTGTGCCAACGAGGACTGAAAAACAGCCTTATCCTTGGCAGTGCTGAGAGTGCAGCTGCTGGAAAAGCCCAGGGAGAGCTCCTCCAGGCGACGCACCAGCAGAAAACCCTTTTCAGTCACTGACCAAAATAATCCCATGGCACCTTTCCTGGGCAGAAGAGCTGCAGAAAGCCCAACAGAGCAGCAAGGCCTTTTAATTAACTGCACAGTTTTGGGAAGCAGGCAGCAGCCAGAAATCACGAGAGGCCCCAAAGGTACAATCCACTGGAAAGTAAACAATCTTCCATGGGTGGCATGCCACATAGGGCTGAAAGGTGATAGCCAAACGTAACGTAAATACAGTCCTCAGCTAGATACAATTACTGAGAAAATGGTTCCTTTCACAGCACTTCCTCTTCTGTATCTGTAAAAGCCAAATCCTTGTGGCTCTAGCATGGACATCTGATACTTGAGGTATTATTAATTTCAATAATGAAAGGCTTGAAGGAAATTTGGATTTGGATAATTAAGATGCAGTTGGAGTTTTGGAGAAGGGCAGCCCCTGGGGACTGTGCAAGCCATGAGACGTGCTCACCTTCTCCCTTGTCACCAAGCAAAAGGGAGAGGTTTCTGCGAAAATGCACCAGTAGAAGATATGAAGAGATGGACACATCTAAATATGGATATGTCTAAATGTGGGCAGCGGGGAGAAGTTAGACTGAGCATGGAGGGAGCTGTGGAGGAGACAGCTTGGTGGGAGGGCACACGCTGGCCTCGTCTGCCGTGCCCTTCTCTTCAGATTATGCTCTCAGCCGCATTTTAAGTGACACAGTTAAAAAAACAAAGCTTGATGGCAGCAGCACCTGATTTCTTGGCAGGCTGCCACTGCGGGAGAAGTGCTGCTGCTGGACCTGGCCTGTGGCTCGCGGCTGTTGTGTTTGGATGACATTTATCTTCCTGGTAGCTTTGGCCTCTAGGTTGCTATGACTCTAACTTCCTCTTTCTTTCTTTCTTTTTTTTTTTTAGGAAAAAGCACTTTCTACATGTGTAAGGTCACGTCTGATGAAAAAGAAGCAAGCACCCCTGCACAGCACATTTATTTTTCTTTCTTTAAAAAAAGTGTAAAAAAGCCACAAACAGAATGGGAATGTTTCATCTTGAATTGTGTGGACAAAAGAGAAGCCCAAGCAGAAGCAGGATTACAAGGTAACCCTTCCACCAGCCTTGATGGCCAGCAGCAAGGGCTAACTTTAGATTTAACAACGTCATTAAAAATAATCCTACTCCAAGCTCCCACCCAGAAGTGCAGGAAAATTATACTAAACCAGCGCTCAGTGAACAAATTTTCCCTGCTCACATATATGAATCAAACAACCAACAAACAGTATTTTTCTTAAAGGGGATAAAAAAAGAAAAGGAGCCAGGTAGGTAGACAGGAGGCCCTGGGGGCGGTGGGGTGCAGGGGGGCGGACGTGGAGCGCACGGGAATGGTGGCTCGTGTGGGAGTGAGCACGCCTCGCCGCCTGCCGCCGCTGTGCTGCCCAGCTCCAGCTGCTTTGCCTTCTCCTTCTTTTCTTTCTATTTCATTTCTTTCCTTTTTTGTTTCTTTTGCTTTGTCTTCTTCCGGCTCCCAGAGCACGCACGCCGTGCAGAGAACCAAACCGGCTCTTGCACAAGAGTGGCAACGCTGCAGCAGCTTCCTCCTTCTTACCCATTTACTGAACCCCCCCGGTCACGGGTCTCCTGCTGGGGGTCCGTGGCCTGCATGCTGCACCGGGCACCCCGGTGGCAGGCTGGCCTGGCCGTGCACCCCGGCTCGCTCTGGCACAGCTGGAGACGCGGAGCGATGGCATAGGCAGCTGCTATATGTGCTCCACTCCCGACATAACTCCTTGCTATCAGAAGTACCTCTGGACCAGAGCACCGCCAAATGCATCCCGTCGGTCCCATTTATTTAATGCTCGGGCACGGTGCTGGCGAGGGGGAAGCGGGACTGCTCGGAAGGAGGCGGCTCCCCACGTGCTGCCTCGTGGCTGGGGCACAGCGGCAACCCGGAGCGATGCAAAACTTCAGCAGCAAATTTGCTGAATGCAAGGTCTGAGCCCAGAGGCTGCGCTTGCTGACATCGGCTGTGTATGGGCAGCAGGGAGGCAAGGGAAGGAGCAAAGCACGTTGCCAAAATGCTTTAAAGCAGCCCCAAAAGGCCAGGTACCTAACTGCAAGTTTATTCGTGCCTCTGCAGCCCCGTCTGCTCCCAGCCTCTACCAGAAGAGGCAACAGGAGCCCCAGCACTGTGGGCATGAGGAATTGGCCCTGTTTCCCCACCTAGAACAAACACGCAATAGCTATTTGCAGTATAAAACCAACGCGAAGACAAGGTCCTGCTCACCATCTGCTGTTGGGCACGTCAATACTGGAGTACTGCGTCCAGTGCTGGGCTCCCCAGTACAAGAAGGATGTGGCACTACTGGAGCAAGTCCAGCGAAGGGCTACAAAGATGATTAGGGGACTGGAGCATCTCTCTTAGGAGGAAAGGCTGAGAGAGCTTGGCCTGTTTAGCTTGGAGAAGAGAAGGCTGAGAGGGGATCTTATCAATGTGTACAAGTATCTGAAGGGAGGGTGTCAAGAGGATGGGGCCAGACTCTTTTCAGTGGTGCCGAGCGACAGGACGCGAGGCAATGGGCACAAACTG
>NW_020447764.1:252305-321730 GCF_003343035.1 Apteryx rowi | reverse complement strand
GTCTCCTTCTCTGGAGATATTCAAAACCCGCCTGGACACGATCCTGTGCAACGTGCTCTAGGTGACCCTGCTTGAGCAGGTGGGTTGGACTAGAAGATCTCCAGAGGTCCCTTCCAACCTCAGCCATTCTGTGATTCTTTGATTCTGTGAATACCGTCCTCACCAGCATCCCCCAGCTAGTTCCCATTTTGATTAGCCCAGGCTGAAAGAAATACCCTTCCTCCACTGTTTTCACTGGCTGAAGACTTGAGTGTAAAATACCTTTTCCTGACAGCAACCGGACTGATACTACTAGTTCATTTTATGCAAGCCAAGCTGTGGGAAACAACTTTTTGTCAGGATTAACCAGGGCAAATTCAGAGCGGTATTAAAGGAGGACAAGAGCCTGCTGGTGCCTCATCATTCAAGTACTCGTGGGCTCCCCACCCCCAGCCTCGCAGGCACCAGTCCTTAGAAAACATATAAAATGACAACAGCAAGACACTCATTTTTTAGCAAACTTGTCAATGATTGTAACAACACAATCTGCTCGCCCAGAGCCCTCAGCAGAATTACACACACACATCCACAAAAGAGATATCAGAAAGAGAGCTGCAAAGCAATTGCCTTTATTGTCTTCTCCCAAAGGGCAAAGATCCTGCATGGTTTAGCAGTTCTCTCCACAGAATTCTTCATAATAAATAATAGGGATAAGAACAAGTCAGAGGTGTTTCCTGCAGAGATGCAGGGGAGGACCCTGTGGTCAATACAGGAATAGACCCATGCTGTCAGTAGTTCCCTTTTGACACAGCCTGGTGGATCATCACATAAAAGGGGACGCATCTTTGTAGTCATTTGAGATATTCCTGGTAATAAGATGCTTCAGATGCAAAGAAAGAGCTTAATCCAGCTGAACCACAGGATGCTCAGGCTGTTTACTATTTCACGGAAGAATCACAGAATCACAGAAGGGTTGAGGCTGGAAGGGACTTCTGGAGATCATCTAGTCCAAACCCCCTGCTCAAGCAGTGTCACTTAAAGCACATTTCCAAGGATTGTGTCCAGATGACTTTTGAATATCTCCAAGGAAGGAGACTCCACAACCTTGCGGATTTGTTTAAATCATAGCTCCTTTTAATAAATCCCAGCTGTGCCCTTAGCCAGTTGCAGCTCTCCCATGGCTGCAGTACACGCATGGACATCGCACCCAGCTCTTCCAGTACTGCAGTACATGCTGGGGACATGGTTAGGTCCTTGGCTGGGACAGCTGCTCTCTTCACTCCTTTCCCGCCACCCATCAGAGAATACACAGATTTCTTCTGCAGCAGAGAGTGCTGCCATTCAGTGGGATCAATCACACCCTGTCTATCAGGTTGTTAAGGCAGGAAGGTTTCCATTAAGTGAGGAAGGATGTTAATTTATAGCATGTTTGGTTCTCCTCACCAAATCCTCTTCCAGATCAGAGTTCACCCCCTCACACTCATTGCACACTAAGGGCAAAGATTAACAAGTGTTTTATATAACTGCAATGGTTGATGCAGTCCTTCCCCCTTCCCACCCTCCCCTATGTGCTCCTACCCTTCACTTCAGGTTGCGCTGCTGCTGCAGACCGGATCAGAAAATTGATGCGGCTGCAATAAAACCTGAGGGAAAAAAATATATATATATATATATATATATATAAAAAATCAGACCTGTTGCTCAAAATAGTTCATCACAAAGCCATAGAAACCACTGAAGGCAGTTTAAGCTAGCATTGCCATCAAATTGCACTATGAATTTTGTCAGCTTTTGATATCAAAAACATTTGCTCACAGCTGAACAACTAAAGGTTTTCCATTGGATCAAGGGAAACAAAACTAACCAGCAAGGTAAAGAATAATAAACATATAGAGCATTATTGCTTTATTGTTTTGGGAAATGCAATCACACCACATATGCTACAGGAACTATCTAGTGATAGCATCTGAGAGGTGATGTCACTAGCTTCTAACAAAATACTAGAGTACAGACTTAATACTTAACAAACCATGCTGCATTTTCATACTTGCAGCAAGGATCTTGAGAAAAGCTGTCCAGTAAAAAGAACGCTTTCTTCTTAACTCACTGCCTTGCACCAGTTCAAGTCAGCTTCAAGTTTTGTCCTTTAGGGTGTAGTTTCTTTTCATTATTATGAAATTTTAAAGGAAAGATCATACCACTCAGGTCTGAGACAGAGGTGAAGGAATCTCTTTGCAAAAATAGTTCAAGGAGCTGTATGTTGCTAGCAGGCCCTCTTTCCCACTGCTTTGCATCTTGTAAAGCTGCCTATATGATATATAGTGATATGTTAAGATACAAAGAGACGGGGTTATTATGCTTGTTCCACCCAAGTACGAGGCAAAAGAGAATTAAGTCCACTGTTATCCAGAAAGACATGTTCAACCCACTGCTTTCATTTCAGTTTGTCATGCAAATGCAGATTTAGGTTACAGGTAATAAGCCTGCAATAGCAGCTGTTGCAAGCCCATGCTCAAGAAGTGCTAAGTCAGCAAGAAATGCAAACAAAAACTAGGCTACATATAAAGAGTGATCTCTTTTTTTTTGGGTGACACATGAAGATTAAAAAGTGACAAGCTCTCTGAGTCCTTAAAAAATGCTCTAAGAGATGGGAACACATAAAAAAATGGCAATGTGATTTTAATTACTTTTAAATTTACAATAGCCAGAAGAAATCCCCAAAGCAAGAATAGAAAATCACCAGACTGCTTTGAGTGAAAAAACCTGCAATGATATTCCTAATAAATTCCTACCTCATGTGCCAAATTTCAGCCAAGGGAAGGATTTTTGCCTAGTTAATAAATGTCTGAAAACCTGAGATTAACGCAGAGACACTAGCCCAGCATTAACTGCTGATAATTGCTAGCGGAAGTCACTGCAACACCAGACCCTACCTTCTTTCTGTTGCAGAGCAGTCTCACATGGATCTGGATAAAAACAGTCATTTATTCCTAAATCAGGGTGTCTCATTCACATTGATATCTTTCTTTCCTCTTTGGCAGGACCTTAACTGCAGGAGGCAATACCTCAGCCTCCTGGCAGCCCCCTGGGTGCAGAGCTGGCCGGTGCATTCTCAGTGAAGCCTTGTCTGCCCTGGGCCCAGCTCCTACTCACTTGGGCCTTGTGCAGAAATATCTGAATTTAGTGCTCAGCTGTTAGAAACATCAGAGCTCTGCTAGGGAAGAATCATTCAATGGACAGCCCTGGATCACTTTGTCAGAGCTCCTCAGGCAGAAGTGATCTAGTAAGAATCTACCAGGCAAATGCTCCATGACACAATGAGGACTGTAGTCATCACTTCTCCCAGACGAGAGTATTTTCTATAGGCAACAGGTCCCATTCTGCTCTGTTTCCACCAGCCAGAGTAGAGCTACAGAGGCTGTACTGAAGGGCCACTGAGACAAACGCATGAGCTTTTCAGGTTTCGGCAAGGTTGTGTTCACTCACCTCAGGCTACCCAGAAGACCTGCTCTGACCCATCAGGTCTGACCCTGCAGGTGTTCCTAGCGTGTCTGTTAAGAGCAAATCTGAATTCATCCCCAGATCATTGCCAGATCTCTTGGAGAAGAGGTAGAGTCCCCCAGACCGGGAGGCAGGGCTCAGCTGAGCATCTGCCTGACCTGCATAGAGTAAGTGGACAGTGTTAACCGCAAGTGTTGACGTACAGCACATGCTGAAAATGGCCCAGATCTCACCAGCAGGGCTGTGTGGAGAGGGTCTTAATGCATCATGTTTTCAGAGATGCTCCACATTACCAGGGACAGGCTATCCTGGACAGTCCATTTCTCTTTGAGCTGCTGGAGGTAAAAAGAAACCCGAGAAGTATTAACCAGTTATAGTTACCGGAAGGCTCTCAGGTGCCTGTAACAGTGATAGTGCTGCCCATGGGCATTTCACACCAGCTCTGACATTCATCAGACTGAGTGAGCTGCACTGCAATGGGAAGTAACATGTTGTAATGGCACTCGCACAACTAGACGGCTGCTTTTGTTTTGCTTTTTACACACACATTCAGCTGGAAATATGTCCTCTCATAAAGTGGAGTGTGACAAGAAGCAGCCATAAAAACAGTTACGTCTCCTGAGAAAAAGCATTTGCCTCCTCTGCACTGGAGAATAGGCAGCAGAAGTCGATAGTTCATAGGGTCTCTGTGCTGCTCCCTTTGAAGTATAGCGGAGAGTATATGCTAGTGCACAACTGATTAAAAAAAAACACAACAAACCACTGAACAAACCATCACTGGACTGCAGGAGCAATGCTGCCTCTTCTTTGGGTCCCCTCCTGCCATGCAGACCAGCTTCACTGGAGTGAGCTGTGTTATACAGTGAATATCTAAGAGAATTACAAGAATTACAGTTATAGGGCCTGGCTGGCCTGTAAAGCCTGGCTGCGTCTGCACATGACTATGAGCAACGGAGTTGGGCAACATAATAAAGAATGGGATTCGTCCCCGGCTACACGAGGTCTGTTGAGCACTGTGTCACCTAGCTCAGGTGCTCAAAGCTGTGTCCAGTTCTGTTGTATGGATGAGCTTGAAGGGACGGAGGAAAAATCACACCACCCCGATGAGAAAGTTCACCAAAAAAGGCCATGAGATGTTATCACGTGGAGGAGAAGCAAAGGAGTTGTCAAGGAATTGTTCTGCAGCTCCAGGGCCAGGAATTGGATTCAGTGATTGCCACATGCATTTTTGGAATTGCACAGACCTATTGAAAGTTTTGTATGTAGGGCAAACAGGATGTGGCAATTTCTGAATGTCACTGAGGCCAACTGTAGTTTCCAAATTAACTCCTTCTCTCCCTAACCTTTTCCTTAAAGAGACTGCCCATTTACAAATTGTTCAAAACAAGAAAAGGTATCATGTACCACTATGTACTTTTCAACCTGGAAGACTGAACAGAAGATTAATCTCTGAAAGTCTTGAGCCTAGTTAAAATTGCTTCCACTGGCAATCACTGAATTACTATATCACTACTGAAAGGCTTGACTTACACAGGGCTTCCGTAGAGTTGGGAGGCCTATGAGATGAAGACGCTGCATGGCTCAACTGTGTTTTACAGCTGAAAGAAGACAGTGAAGTTGAGTCTTCAAACTGACTACACTCCCTCATAAAGAATCAAAACATCTGGAAGAGCACTGGTTTCTTCTTTAGTTCCTTCTATTGTGGATTGTGTTAAAGCTTGTTGAACATGGAAGGTATTGCAGCTGCTATTAATTCCCGTTATGCATAAGGAACAATTAAGTTCCTTTATGGAATCAACTATCTGGAACAATAGGAGCCACCATCCAAAATGCAGGCACATGAGACAAGTCTGATGAGGGATCTGAGCTATGCAGGCAAATGCATTGCCAGGTATTGACTGGTAGTACAAACTGCATTAACCGTTGGCTGGAAAAGAGCTTGGAACTGTGAGCAGTGTTTCCTCATGTTGTCAAGAAGAGCGTGCCTGCTCTTTGTGAATAAACAGCTATTTTTTGAAACAATCCAGACCCTAACGAATTAACTAAAACCATCCAAACTTTGGCTAACCACTAGGGTCAAAAACGAATAATAAATCTTTTTTTTTTCCTATTAACAAAACCCACAACTTTATTTATTAAAGCCTCCAAAAAATAAAAATGACATCATGAATAATTTCAAAAATTCCTAAATGTTACTTCAGCAGCCTGGCAGGATCATTCTGTTCTGTCCCTTTTCCCTTCCGTGTCTCTCACAAAAGACCTTACAGGACACTCAGCCTCCATCCAGACACCAAAGGCTTGGTACAACTCCTTTCATAATGTGAATGGGATGCCAAGAGTTGAGCTGAAACACGTGTGAGGGCAGGGCAAGCGGCTTCATCCAGAGCTTTTCTGCAGAGGCCAGGCTACATTCACAACCATTTGGAAAAATGGTGGTATGTCGCGTGAAAGGGAGGGACGGAAGGCCCTTCCTTATCTTTATAATTTATGTTTGCCTGCCAGAGCCCCCCGTTTGAGGACTTTCCCTGGGTCAGTTTCGCAAAGTAAAAAGAATCTTTGTAATTTACATTTGCCTGCCAGAGCCCCCCTGTTTGAGGACTTTCCCTGGGTCAGTTTCGCAAAGTAAAAAGAATCTTTGTAATTTACATTTGCCTGCCAGAGCCCCCTGTTTGAGGACTTTCCCTGAGACAGTTTCGCAAAGTAAAAAGAATAAGATTTTATCAAAGCGACAGATACAACAGGTTCGGAACTGCCGTTGATAAATGCACTTGCTGCTACAAATTTTCTTTCTATGAGCTCAAACTAACAATTAAGCGCTTTCAATAATGATATATTTTCCCGGGTAACGTCCAGCGTTTGTCAGAGGCGCAAGTCTTACCAAAGAGGCGTCCCTGTTTGGGGGAGGGGAGAAGGAGGCTCGCTCGTCAGCAATCTCCRGTGAACAGGTCGGCGGTTCAATTTTCTTCCCTTCCAAAAACTTTAGTGAGCTCTCCTCTGTTTTGTAGTTGCTGAAGGTGGGATGTGGAAGCGCGGCAGACATACTTCATTGGCCAGATTGCCATTTGCGCGGTTGTTGGGGGTATGCCCCCCTTATTTACATATCATTATGCAGCAAAGGGTGTGATTTTTAATATGGTAATCAGGGATAATGAGGCTAGGGGTACTATAGGTAAACAGTTAATCTGTGTGCAGCAGTTATTTTTTGGGATGCAACCCTTTGTGGTCAGGGGCGGACCGTGATATCTCCATATCGCTCCCTCCTCCACCATGCAGCTGGAACAAACTGTCTGGCCTTCACCAGCTAGTTCGTTACTCATGTTGCAAAAGGGTGATGTGCTTTGGCTGCCACGTACTGTTTTTCCCGTGTGCCCCCTTATCTTTCTCCCTGAATTCTCTCTTGTTCCCACATGGTAGTATCAGAAAGCATGAAGGAAGAGTATGGCTTTCCTTGATGGCGTAGGCTGCAGACAAATTATGTGATGAGTCCAAGTGAAATGAATTTGAAGGGTACTCTGAGTCCTTGGAGTGGAGAAATCAAGGGAAGGGCAGAGGCGTCAGCAGCAGAGGAGAGCCAGAGCAGAGACCTGGAAAAGGCAATGAGCAGGGAAGTGACAAAATTTTAATGACGGTACAAAGGTTATTGGTAGTAAAAATGAGAGCAGCCAGTAAAGAACTAAAGGAGAGAGATAGAATAACCTGGCCACATAATGGCAAATGAAATTCAGGCTAGGTGGATGTAAAGCAATGAATGCATTTAGGGAGAAACAGCTCTAGCTTCTCATGTAAAACATGGGCTCCGTGCTCATCATCGGGAGGGAGGCCTTGGTAGATCTACTGTAGGCAGGTTCTTGAACACATCAAATCACTGCTCAGTAACAGTTAAAGAGCAAATAAAATGTTAGAGACTATTAGAAAAGGAACAGCAAACAAAATAGCAAACATCACCGTATAGATCTGTGTTTCACTCACACCTTGAATACTCTGTGCAGTCCTGACCCCTCATCTAAAGGACAGAGAAGAGCTGGGAAAGGTCCAGAGAAGAGCAGGATGAGCAGAGGTCTGGAACAGCTTCCAAGCAGGGGTCAGTGCATGAGGCTGGGAATTCCCAAGCTGGAAAGGAGATGAGTGAGGGGGATATAGTAGATAGAATCACTGGAATGATTAATAACACAGAGAGGGTGGATAGTGATTGAGTATTCGCTGTGTCTTCCAGTGCAAGAACTAGGGACCAGCTAATGAAGCTAGCGGGAGCTAAGTTCAAGACAGACCTGCTGAGGAAGTCCTTTCCACAGGGCACAGGGACTGCAAGGTGCTTACATGTTCCCCAAGGATCTGGAAGGGTCCGTTTCCCAGAAAGACCACAGCAGGTACAGGAAATCCTCTGTGCTGAAAACACCGGGAAGCTGGGGTAGTATTAAGGAAGAAGTGATAGATATGTTAGCCCTTTTCTTAGTCTTTCCTGGGTGTTTGCTTACAGACACTGTTGGAGGCAAAACAGATGGGCAGGTTAGATGGTCTAAACCAGTATGGCGGTTCTTACCTAGGGCAAGAATATATAAGGTAGGACTCAAATAAAGAGGGGGATCCCAAGGGGAGCAAAGGTGGCAACATGTAGGAAAGCACAATAAAAAAGTTAGTGGTTTGGGTGAAACCAGAACAGTTAAGCTGCAATCCCAAAGCGTAGGTAAGGAAGAAGAAAAGCTGCAGTTTCATCTCCATTGATGCTCAGGGTGAGCCCAGACATGCCCCACTGTAATCAGTAGCAAAGCTGCCACTGGCTCCAGCACATCAAGCCCTAAAGACATAAAGGCAAGCAGGCAAGAGAGGAGTTTCAGGGTCAAAGAACATTTTGAAGATATCAGAAGACACAACACAGGTGAGTCTGCGCAGGCAGAATTTGCAGTTTATCTGTGTGTGTTATCTATCTGCCAGATCCAAACGGTTTCAGCCCTGATAGGATCCAAGTACATTTGGAATTTAAAGATATTCCTTTGCAGAATCTGCATGATCCTAAATAATGACTACTCTTTAGGTATTGCCCACAGCACAGTTATTTTTTCAATCTTTTTAATATGCACTTTGAAATAAACAGTGTTGCCTCTACTTCACTCCAAATGTGATATAATGCAGTAGTGAGAAGCTGTGGAGTCTTGGCCCCAAGGCAAGGTGCAAAGCCCCAGAAAAGGCCAATAGTTTCAATTTTCCTTAGTCATATGTGGGTTTGAGATATAAGCCCAAAGTGTTCTTTTTAAATGGAAGGAAGCAGTATTCCTTAGTTACCCAAAGTACTAGTTATTACATCAATCAGTAAAATAAATATGTTTCTTCCCAGAATTGAAGAATGTTTCACATTCCAGTGTACATTCCTAAACATCATGATTCTCTTTCATATAGACAACAATCATTTCGGGTAACAACCTCGGAATTAGCCTCTCCTGTTGTGTGGTTTTGTTTTTCTTCAGGACTGATATTTGTTTGTTTTATGAATCCCACATACAGTTTTGCAATTAATGCTCACATTATGGTCAATATTTTGAGAGAAGAATCTTCGGCATTTTTTTTTCAGCTGAAGTAGACTGTTTTCCTTGGAGTGCTGAAAACAAAATCATTTTAAGAAGCTGATGTGATTTACTGAGTTAAAGTAGAAATGTGCCAAATTGCTCCAAGACATGGCATAGCCGCTGACCTACACCAAGGCTGGAAATTGTTGCAGGCTGTGACGTGTCATGGCTGTTTGTGTCAGCTGTGCGCTGGGAAATACACAAAGGAAGCAGCACGCTGAAAAATGTCCTTGAACTTAGGGCTCTAAAAGATTCCTGTAAAACATGTTATGTGGGATGAAATAAGCCTCTTAAACCCAAGGAGGAATGATGTCATCTCTTACACAACTTATACAGCTTTCTCAGTTTTCCTCCAGTGTATTTGGGACAGCACACAGATGGACCTGCAGCATCCTCATGAAGAGCTTCACAGACATCTGTCCCATTCAGCCCACCTGGCCCTGTTATTCAGCCTGACACCATTAGCCCTCAGCAACTCAGGTTGTTTCTTCTTTTCATTATTAAGATAAAAACCCATACCAGATTACAGTAATTGGGCTCTGGCATTGCAGTTTGACTTCTCCGTGTGCACCCTTGTATCACATTTACTCCACTGCATCCTGCTCAGACACCCGTTTCGCAAAGCTGGGCATCTCAGTGTAGCCCACATCTTGATCCCCACCGTTCACATGTGCGTTTTGGCAGCAGGAGATTTTGGCGGTGGGTCACACCCAGCTCTTCACTATCTGTCCTCTTGTTTGTCTTCCTTATCAGAGCTGCTCACCTTGCACATGGTCAGTGATGAGAGGAAAGCAGACAGGCAAAGACAGATGCTTGGAGAAAAGCAGATCTGTCCCAGGGCAAAGACTGGGAGCCTCATGATGTGTGCAGACATTACCTAATAGAGCTTTATATAGCAGTTAGGAAGGAGGAGTTTCAGCATTCATTCAGGCTGTAGTTGGATGAGCATTTTCCTTTGGAAGAAGCAGTCTCACCCAGCTCTGCCTTCAGTCTATTTTTGTGCTGCCTTCATGCCATGCCCTCACAAGCAGACATGCAGCTGTGGCATGAACTGCTTGGGGAACTGATCTGGCTGAAAACTAACCCAGCAACCCCCTTCCTCTCCTCCCCTCCACCCCCCAAAAAAATTATTTTCCATCCAGCTTGGTTCTCTGATCTCCTTTGCCACATGGCAACACTAACAGTGGTATCAGTACCAGGGAGGTAGCTCCTTCCCACAGCTGTGCTGCTGATGGCCAAGTGCTCCTCAAGCAACAGCCCAAGCCTTCACCCTATGGACATGCTCCATTGCTGGAATCAGGTTTTCTCATTTCACTTCCACTACTCAGGCAGTTCTGGCTTGTGTACAGATGCCCCAAGTGTCATTTCAGGAGATCTTGTTAGAAAGCTTACCCAAGGCAGGGTCTGCCTCTGCCCTTTCCAGGTCAGTAGAAAGGCACTAGGAGAAGCATTTCTTGGAGTACTTCTTGCTTCACTTCTTGCTCTCATGCCCCTTGGGGGATTTAGCTAGTTCATACAGGTGAATTCTTTCAGTAGTTTTTCCCCTCCCATCCCCATTCCTGTTAACAAACAGATGGAAGCAGCATTCTGCTTTGCCTTAGATCTTCAGGTTCCAGGGAATATGTTTAATGCTAATTTACTTCCCTTTTAGTACAAATAAACAGGTGGAAACAAGAAGCCAATAACATGTGACCTGATTGCCACAGTCTACAGCTATATCTGTTAATAGCGTTGACTTTCGTGACTAATACAGCACTGGGAGGTGCTAGGCAGGGCGCATTAAATCACTCCCTCCCGCACAGCCACAATCATCATCCATCCAAACACGGAAGCTGCAGTTCTAAAGCCTGCAAATTCCTGCAAGATACACACCAGCAGACCTGTCCCAGAAACAAGCCAAAGGAAGAGGAATTGGTGCCAGAAGATGATGCTGACCCCACACTGCACCTTCCCCACCCATAGAGCCTGGTACTTCCCATGTAGGGCAGATGTTCCATGGCCGCATGGCAAAGGGCTGATGGCCATAACCACGCCGCCACCCTGGCAAATTCTCTTCCCCACCTCTGCCTGCAGATAACAAGCTCTGGGCTCCCACACAGACCAAAAGGTTTTATGTTGGCCATATGCCAAGGTGCCTTGCAACATTCAAGGTGGCAACACCCAGTGAAAAAAAATCAGCATGATGCATTGAAACCACTCTGTGGTTGAACCTGAGGCCAGGAAGTCTTCTTCCCCAAGTGGCAGACTTCCTTATTTAACAGATAGGAAGCAAAGGGTTTGTGCTATCATAAAGAAGGCCCTTTCACCACTCAAACCCCCAAAACAGCTGCTGACTCACCAAGCCCCATTTGCTCATCCATAACACCCCAAAATGACACTGGCCATTCCAGTCTGCCCCCTGGGCCTCTTGGTCTCTTGCCCCTTCCTCATGACCCTCCAGGGCCCCCTAAAATCTTCTCCCACTGTTATCCCCCCAACCATACTCTCCCTTCCTGGCCCTTTGCCCAGCCCAACTCCATGCCTGGAATCCTTTCCTCCCCCCAGGCCTCCAGCCTGGCTCCCATCCCAGGGGCTTCTCCCACTCTGGCCCCTCCGCTCCCCAGGAGCCACATCCCACATCCACAGGGCAGCAGAGCTCGGCTTTGCCAGCACAGCAGAGAAGCCTTGAGAAAGGAAGGGAGGGGGCATCTCTCCAAACTCAGTTCCCTGCGTCTCTTTTGCTGTGTACCTCTATACACTTGCGCTGATGTGCTGAGTGCAACTATCTGATTATGGGCCCCCCTTTAAAGCTAAGTCATTCTGTTTTCTTGACCCTTGTGGAAGGCTTGACTGGAGACACTCTTTTTACCAACAGATCTCCATGTTCTAACCCTCGCAATTCGTTCTGTTTGCAACCACTTAAATACCAATTTCCACAGCAAAAAATGTGACCAAGACCAAGGCTCATTCCCAGACCGCTCCAGCTTGGCAGTCCAGCTGAGCATAGGCAAAGCCAGGGGAAGTGGGCAAGCGGACAGAAGGATCTGTTTAGAGACTGATTCATGAGCAATTTTACAAAGGCAGAACCACCTCTAATTTTCCCAGTTCAGGTTTCTCTATCGTGAAGGAAATCAGCATCTGGAAGCACTTCCCACGCCACACTTTGATCTGCAGGGCAATGCTCCAGCTGCTTCTCCTTTTTCCCCATTGCCACTCAAGGGCGTTTTCCATCATTACAACACAGAGCAAGATCCCTGTGAGAAAATCACCATCAAACTAGCATGTTTGCTGCAGTGGGTGGGCAACCACTGATGGTTCAGGTAGAGGACAGATTTCAGAGCCCAGCTGACCATGGGATCTCCACTGAGACCACACTGACACTCAGCCATGATGATTTAACAGCTTGTGTTTGGTAGCCCAACTCATTTTCATGTGGTTTGGGAAAGGCTATCACAAAAGGTGCCCCTGTATGTCGAGGTGGCAATCTCTCCCACCAGCACCTGCCAACACCCTCAACATAGGGTGCTCTGCTGAAACCTTTTGGCGGCTACTGACCAGCCAGTCTAGGATGCAGTCACAGATCCCATTCAGAGCAATGGGCAAGCACTCCTTGCAGGCAGAAGGAGCATTTAAAATCTTATAGGTATGGAAAAAACAGCAGACAACGGAAACATTTTTCTCAGATATCAAAGTGCAGGGTAAGTCAACATCACATCCTGACTAGGGAAATTTGCATGGAACTGCCAGACTGTGAATGCAGGATTCGGGGTATGGACTGGGATCTGAATGTGTAATAGGCAGAGGAAACACAAGCAAGCAGGAGCTTCTGCTCCAGGAGAAGCACATCAGGACATTCCAGGAAGCATCCCTGAAGGAAATGGGGAGACAAAGCTGTACCCTCAGATCTGAAGTTCAAGATGGTGCTAACAAAACAAGACTATTTTGTAATATGTTGAAAAACTGGAGGAACAGATATTATTTGATAAAGGACCTTGTAATTTTCTCCCGCATGACGCTTTTCATCCTTGGCCCAAGTTACCGCATGCCTGTCTCTGCAAGCATGAGGATAGCCAGGGAAATCCCCATGGGGGGCTACTGCACAGGTGAGCACATCCTACAGCAGCAGGCTGGCTTGCTAGGCCTGGGCTGGCACACGCACCATCCGCACCTAGCACAAGAAGGAAATAGGGCTCAGAAAGATTTTACCAATGGCAATAAAGTTCTGCTGAGGATGGATCCCACCATCACCACGGCAACATCTGCCCCAAGGGGAATTGTCCTGTGTCTATTTGCTTGTCTGTCCATCCTGTATTTCTTTCACTTACAGTGAATTCAGTGCTTTTCATTCACTTTTGGTTGTTTTACTGTAAATTCCCTCCATTCCTTACTCAGCTTTGTAGATACTGTCCCCTTAAAAGAGCTGTCATTTATTAAAGGCTATGCAAAATCTACAGAAAGCTATGTGTAGAAGGTATACAAATGGCAGCTTTGCCAGTCTCCAAAGTGCAAGAATCATTATTCTGAATCTGAGAGAGTAAAGATTTTGTTGGGTGCAGAGCTGTGAACTCCTGCTGTCCTTTTCCGTTATGTGTGCATGTAAGAGGGACATTAGTTTCCTAGAGGAACCAGCTTTCACCCTGAGGCGGTGGCACCCCCTGCTTATTCCTGCGTACTGTATTCCTGTTATACCCCTGCCTTTTTTGGGTTTTTTTTTATACTATTGCTGAGTTATTTTCCCAGGAGGTTAGTTCTCCCAACCTGGTCCAGCACATATAGAGCAGCTGTCCTAGCATGAGGAGAAGATGCAGGAGCAGCAGAAGGAGGTGGGGAGGTGGAGGCAGTGGCCACAGCTCTGCTTTACACGGCGTTGCTGCTGAGCATGAAAGCACAGCCTCATTCTTGCCCTTGCCGATTGCCTGATAATGCGGCGCTTCGAGCCCAATTACTAAAATTAATTTATTATGCCCTTCCCCCTCCACACACATCCTCCTGCCCTCCAGCAATTACTTATGCCCCTGCAGAAGTGCTCCCCACCAATGTGCCCCCGCGGCGCTGCCTGGGGTCCTGCTCCCTCCAGCCTCCCCGGCAGCAGCAGTGGGGACAGGACCTCGTCCCCACTGGCCAGGCTGATGGGAGGGAGGTCACCGGGACTTCTTCCCGCTTCCACATGGGCCTGCGCAGAAACGAGAGGCAAGGGGAGCCGAGAGAGCCCGGTTTTGCCGGGGGGAAAGGCAGAGCTGCCCCCTTGCTCCGCCTGCCTGGGGGTCCCGGGCGGCAGGGAGCACTGCCCGCCCCAGGCAGCCTCCCCGCGCGGTGGCTTGTTCCTGCAGCTGGAAATGGAGGAAGCAGGCAGGGGCAGGGGTCTGCCCGTAGGCAGGGCTGCCGCTCGCAAGAGACGTGGTGCCTGCGCTGGGATCAGCCCTGCTGAAGCCGCACTGCGCATGGGGAGAGCTGGCAGCTCCGAGGCTGTGAAACAGAGCCCGCCCTGGGGGCCTGCGGTAACCAAGAGTGGATGGGGCTACGGGAACAAAAGAAGGAAGCTGAGGTCATTGTGAGAAGCAGCTCTGAAAGAAACAAAATGGGAATGAGATAGTTGCGCTAGAAACACAACTAAGAGCTTTGTCCACCTCCATTCCTAGGTAAAAGCCTGATTCCGTGGAGGCCAACAGGAATTTTGCTATCGACTTCAACGAGGGCTCGTTTGAGCCTTGCTTTGTTGGCTCTGCAAAACAAGCTTGTGCCACCAACTTTGGGTATTAATACACACCATAGTATGAATCCACAAATTCTATCTGGAAATGCATTTTTCATTCTAAAATTAAGACTCCAGTTTCTTTTCTCTAAGCAATTCTACATAGTACTTTTTCATTTACAAGTAAAAATTCCAGAGAATAGAAAGCCAGGTCCTGAAAATTTTCCTGAACCACAAAACCACATATGCCTCATGGAAGAAATGCCTTATGCTGTGGCACTGCAAAGGTCACGCTTTTCCTCCTCCTGCCATTGTGTGCTTTTTGAGCTCTGCAATGCTGGGGAGGCCGCAGGGTCCCTCCTGCAGTGGCGACTTGGAAGGGAAGGCTGTGGGCTGAGCCTGTGGCAATTAGAGACTCCATATGTCAGTTGAGTCTACACTCAACTTACTGCTCAGCTTCACACAGGAGACAAACTAAAACATGAACAAAGAATGCTGCTACTGTTAACGTTAATGTGTTTCATTAGCTTCATTAAATTGTAGCCTCAGTTACGGAGAAAAAGCATCATGCTGTTCTCCTCATCCCAGAATGAATAAATCCAGGGTTCAAAACAGATTTAGGAAAAAAATTTATAAATATTGTCTGCCAGCAATAAATCTGGAAAATGAGCTATTAAGGTATTTACTGTAAACAAAGGTCTTTACCACCCAAGAGCCTTCAGGATCATTTTGAGACTAGTTTTTTGAACACTGGAGAGGCACAAAAATTGTAGTTGGAATAGTCTCTTTTTGTTATCTTCAACAATAAAGCTACATGGGATTGTGATGAAACTGGATGCTGTCCTTGATGTTGTGCTCCTCCTTGTGTTGCCAACAGTAATTCTCATTATTCAGACTCATTCTAATGTGCTTCACAGCACACTCAAGGCCAAGGATGACCTGGGAGATTCAACAGAAATCTCTTGAAATGCCACATTATTCTACTTCTTGAAGTTTTAAGAATGAGGTTGTAGAAGTAGACTATGTTGACATTTTCACTTTATTACCATGTGCCAAAATAGCATCAATAGAGGACTCTACCTGTAGGAAATATTCTTATTATGAGGTGCAATTTGTTTCTTTCAACCTGTCCTTGAAGATTTGGTGTCAGGCTTCTTAAATACACAGCAATACATTTCCAGGCTCTGTTTTCAACTGTCCCTAAATGGATAGTTTGGATTTTTTCCATATTGCACAAGGAAGGGTGACCACTGTGAGTAATGTAAAAGCTCCTGAAACAATGTTCCTAAAGGAAGGATGTTGGGGCCCTCTGAGGTCCCAGGATAGGGGTCTGCCCATATCATACCCCTTCTCCACATTTCCCACTGTCACTGCTGGAACACCAGCCAGATTTTTGCCCACTTCTAGATAAGGCTATAATCAAACTCTCATGTGACAGGCGCTGAAAAAGATTGTGGATATGATTATAATGGGGAGGGAGAGATCCATTCAGCTAGATCTAAAATCTAATTTCTTTTCACATGTGAAACTTGGATCAAAAGTCAATCATGGGATACTACAGTCTCTCCTTTCCGCAACCTCTGGCCCCACGGATGATATGGGGTTCCCAAAGAACAGCAGTCTCTCTCCTCCTGCATCAGTGGGTGGAGGTGGTCTCTGTGACCCCCATATCAGGATATGTGCCCAGCCAGCTGCTCATATTATCTGTGGATGACTATAGTGTCAGAGACCCAACATTATCCAAACTAGATGAAACAGAGAGATGGCTGTTCTCAAAATATCCATCCAGAACATAAGAGGAGACAAACAGGTTATCTGCAGAGTGGCCTGGAGGCAGGACACCCAGAAACAACTTTACCCACCCTTAACGCAGACTTCATGTAAGTCAAAAATTCAAGAATAGTTAGGACTCTGTTTTTGCCCTTTATATAATAATAATAATAATATACAAAATACAATGAAATGGTGCCACAGCTTGGCTCCTAGCAGCTGTGTTTACTAGCATACTCCACCAGATAGCTATAGCCCAGCTGTAGTAACACTGCTGTTTGGGGGCTCTTGAGTACCGTACACAGTTATCTCCTCCCTGCCCCTTCATTCAGAGTCCTGCTCTCTTGGAGGTAGGAGGCTTAGCGTAGGGCTTGCATTAGACTGGCCCAAGTGCAGCCTAGATGGAGGAATTAGGTAGGATGCACCTCTTCTCCCCTGCTTTCCATGTTCCCTTCCAGAGTTGTAAGTGGTGATGCCCACAGATGATTCAGTGTATTTTGAAGACTTCCAAGGTAGGAAGGGAAGTGTTGAGAGACAAAACCACAGGTGTAGCTGGTATTTGGGGTAGCTAACCAGTATTTTTGACTTGACATTCATGTTAAAGAACATGTCTCTAGGAGCATACTGGGTTTCTCACATTCAACTCTCTGCTGCCTGTGCAAGTCCACTTTGGCTGGTTTTCTGGATTTTATCAATTTCACAATATCTGCCTTTTCTCTTAAATCCCAGTTCAAGTGATGAGTTCAAACTTCATACTAAAGGAATACACTTGATGCTTAGTAAGCAACGGTGACGATCCTTCCCTTATCAAAATGTACCATTCTCTTTTCAGAACTAATTCCTTCCCACAATGGTACTCTTTCACTTCTGATTTTCCAAGACAGTCTTGTGTAAGAAGGTGTGCTCCGCTTCTCCATATGTGCAGAAATGCAAATCCCACAGTTGCTCATGCAAAAAATCCATTACAGATCCATCTGCGCACCTTAGATTGCAACCAGAAGCCTCACGGTAAACGTAGGTTATTAGAGAGCCCCTAAGACAGCTAGTCCTTTAGTATCCGAGAACTCTGAAGAAGGAGCCTAACTCTGCTGATGTTCAGCTGCAACTCTCTGCACACAGTACCTTTACCTTGATTCGGATCCATGAATACAGTAACTGACTAGGCCTAATTTGGAAAGCTGGGACCAGCCTTACTACATATGCTGGAATTGGAAACAGGGATGAACCCAAAGGTGCACAACTCAGTTTCCATCCACATCAATGATTCTTTCTCCCTTGCACACACAAACACACACTTCTGTCCCAACCCACCTCTTTTTCCCATTGATTCCAGAAACCTGAGAATATTCAGCCCTATATATCTGGTCCCTGACATGCAGCCTCATTTAAGTTACTTTGAAATTCAGGTGTGAAATTCATGTGAATTTGGGAATCTAGCTCAGAACCATACCTCGTTAGAAAGGTTCCTAATATGAAGAGATAGTTTAAAAAAAAAAAAGTCTCAGTTCATCTGATCCCCCTTATAGAATAAGTAATTATTCTGTGAGCAGATGGCCTTTTCCAGCTGTTATACTCCAAACATTGAATAGTCCTCCAGAGACCACAGTAAATTCTTCCTCACATTACATATAATTCCCTTACGAGAGCAGATAGTTAAAAACTACAGCAACCAGGGCAGTGTGAAAAATGAGCGTTACTGCTTAGACCCCACCTACTGGCAGAAAGCTTACACTTATGGGCATGGTTATGCCTCAGCTTATACTGTGGATTAACTCAAATCCTAGAAATGGGGAACAAAGTTGCATACAGCTTTAACCGGCTGGCCAAAAAGCAGCAATTTCTGCTGACAGAGAGCCTCCGGAAGGGTTGCACACCCGGTCAGTGCAAGGGCGAAGAGGAGACATTATCCTCTAAGGGCAAAGTTATGACATAACATAAATGAGTACTAAACCATGCGGCATGTCCTGCTCATGAAGCAGAGACTGTTGGGTGCTGCTCCTCTCGTTTTCTTCACATTTTTGCTCCACCCGGTTGATAAGGATGATATTATCTCGATTAAGCAACCTGTTTGGTTTTTGTTACGTTTTAAGGGCAAAGTCTAGGACAGCAGCACAAGAAAATACTGCAGCATTAGGCAGAATTTATGTCTATATCTAACAGACAATCTAGCAACCAACAATCCAGAGGCCACCCAGCCCTGAAGGCACCATAAATTCACCAGGTTCTTCCTGGAAACTTTTCGTACCTACCAGGCAACACTGAGCTCAGCACAGTGTGCCACAACCATGGTTTCCAGCCCATAACGAGGATGGCTGACTGACTATCTTGGCCAAAGGGATTCACACTCAGCTCCATCACTTCCTTGGACTGTGCCCCAGCTGTTGAGGATGGGACAGTCTGTCCTAGCACACCCGCCAGGTCCCACCAGAGATACACTGCAGATAGGTAACCATGAGGAAACCTGCCTGGCCTGGGTGACTGAGGTTCCCATGTCCAACCAGTGCTTAAGGCATCAACATTGGACATCTACTAGAGCAAACCCTGAAGGACAGTAGATCCTGGGCTATTTGAGTGAGTGGTGTGGAAAAAGCGTATATGATTAAAGGCCACCCAACGAAGCGGATGCACAGAGAGCACCAACGTGCTTCTCTCTAGAACATCCTGTCTCCAGAGTACTTAACTTTGTAACCTTAATAATGTACTTATAACAGTTTCTAACCTGCGTTTATTTTCCTAAGCTTTAAAAGGAAAAAAGCAGTGCAAGGGACATGCTTGCTCTCTGTGCAAGCCATGCTGAATCCTTTACCTGTTACCTGCTTGCATCAGGGGAACAGGGAGTCTCCAGGCTCTGATCTTCTCTCTTTTGGTGTTCGACTTTTTTTCCCTAAACCTTCACTTGAGATCTGACCCCTTCTAGCTATTTCCACCATTTTTGCCTTCCACACCACTAGCTCACTTTCCCAGCTTTCTTCTCATCCAGGCAACTCCATGTATCTAAAATAAACAACTCCATGTATCTCTAGGTTATTGCCTGGACCAAAAGTCTTAAAACAGACATTGATTTGAGTGTTTTGGTTAAATCCTGTTCATCACTATGAGGTAAACAAAGTGATAGTTATCCAGCTGCAGTTGAATTATACCAGATTTGCTCCAGTTAGACCCATATCATCATTTGTTCATTAACCCTTAATTTTGCAAGGGAACATTATCACAGGGGACAACTGAAGCTAGCTGTGGCATTGCAAAGTTATTGATCTCCCCAGCCTCAAATTCAGACTCTTTGTAGCTGACATCCATCCATGCTCAGAAGCTACATCCAAATGCAATTTTCTCTACTCTTCACACCAGCTCAGCTTCTAAAAGGATGTAATAAAGCCCCAGTGTGCACAGTAATAAACCAAGTTCAAAGTGCTTGGTATTGAATCTACTTTATATGAGAAGGTATGAACCAAAGTCAGTGTATTTCCTCATGAGAAAATTGCACTGATTTAATGCAATCAATTTAGCAACTGAGCTTGCAAAATGGATTGCACTTCTGTAGAGCTGTCCTCACACTGGAGAGCAAGAAACTTCAGGCTTCAGGGTATAATCAGCTACTGGTCAAACTCACCCTTGCAAATACATGCAAGTCCAAGTTGTAACTCCATGGCTCCAGCCTTGGAGGCTTTGCCCTCAAGTTCCTTCATGGGAAGATGGTTAGTATGTAAATTCAGCAATGACTCAGCTGAAGCCTCCTAAAATCCTGAAAGCTGAAGCAGTACATCCCTGGCTAAGCCAACAAGCTTCCTCACTCGCCAGGCCTGTCTGCTCTGCTGGCAGCCCCTGGGCCGTCCGCTCTCCCTCCCAGGGGCAGGCAGGTGAACTCCTTTTGGTGCCAGCCCTGATGTTCCTCCTGCTTTCTGCTTATCTTTTGCTTGTAGTGGAGTCTGGCTTATGAGTTGCTTTTGCACCTTGCTCCCAAAGGATAGAGCATGTCTTCCCAGAGCAACTCGTGGTGCTTGAAGAAGACCAGTCCTCCACTGGAGGAGGTAACAATTTCTGCCCCCTCGTTACCTTGCCATACACCTGGGCATATGTCCATCTTGCTCCTGTTAGCCCTGATGCCTGTCAACACTTAAAAAAAAAAACAGGACACCATGCATAGGTGGAAAATCCATAGGCAGCCTCCAGGAGCACACTCCTGCTTCCCACCAAAGCCACTTCGTATGCTCACCTCCCATCTATATGTTAACATTTCAGCTAGTTTTGCTTGTTCTTCACTGTGAAATTTCATCCCTTTGTTTAATTGCAAAAGTCAACCACTAGATTCAAGAGATGAATTACCCTATTGCCGCAAGAAAGATTGACATTTAGTAGCTTAAAGATATTTATGACTAAAGCAGTTCTTCTTTTGAAATACAATGTTCATTTGTAGAAATTCCCCATCAGAAAACAAACAATGACACATGGAAGGTGATAAAGCCCTACCAAAACAGCGTCTTAACTATTCACCTTAAAATGGTGAAATATACACAATGATGAAAAAACATTCAGAAAGTTAACCAGTTTAGTCCTGGAGCAATACAAGCATTTCAAGACAGATCTACACTGCACTAAAAATCTGATTATGTAAGCTCATAAATGGATTCAGTGTGTTAGAAGACAACACTAAATCTTCAGCTGTTTACCAGAAGAAGAGCAATAGGGGACTATACATTAAAATGAAGATTGATTTAGGAAAGCCTAGCATAAATGAAATATGCTGACATAATGTGTAACCAGAAAGAAAGCAAGCATAAAATTAACAATCATCAAGCTCTTGTTCCAGGATTATAACCATAGAGAGTGACATTAATCGTAACACTAGTCCTTGAGATGAACTGCAAAAGTTTAATAAAGCTTGTCAAAAGTTTCCAGGTTCCTGGTTCAAAACCTGTGTGATCCCAAACAAGGGGGAGAAGGATCCTAACATTTAGTGATGCAGTTATCACTGGCTATTAACCATAATTGGAGACAATAATTTTCTCTTTAAATCATGAAAAATCCAGTCCACAAACTCCTGCATTTTCTGCCAGGATGGGGTCCTGTGCCTGCAATCAGGAGCGTGAGCACAGCCTGCCTTCAGGGGGCTGTGCCACTGCCAGCTGGAAAGGTCTGCGGGCCAAAGAGGAGCCTGGCCTCCAGCGCTGCTGTGCAAGTACCTCGATATTTCTCATGCATAGCCTCAGCCAGTCAAAACATTTGGTGAGGTTTATCACATTTTACATTAGTCTGATCCTATTCAAAACTGTCGTTAGCAGGCAGAGCTGCTGCTCTTGCCGAGCACCAGCGGAGCAAGGAGTGGGGAGGAGAGCGGGGAGCTGT
Source organism: Apteryx rowi (assembly GCF_003343035.1). NCBI lineage: Eukaryota > Metazoa > Chordata > Aves > Apterygiformes > Apterygidae > Apteryx > Apteryx rowi. The sequence goes on along the minus strand of NW_020447764.1, from coordinate 299,905 downwards.
GCACCACGGCTTGCACGGCCTCCACGGACCCTGAGGTGCCAACTGGAGCTGCGAGTTTTGATTTTGATGGTCAGATGATGAGGAAGGCAAGAAAAAAGTTATCTCAGGGCATGAAGGTGGATAATGAAGATGAGGGTGAGAAGAGAAGAAGGGTGGGTTATGGAGCACCTTGTTTTGGATGGGGCTTTTAATGAGTTAGGAGGAAGGAAGCCACATGAAGTAGTTTTATAAAATGATACTCAAGAAAAGCGATCATAATTGATGGAAGTTCTGGATGTAGGAATAGTTATACATGAAACCCTTCTGTACACCCTCTTGCTCAGAACCAGCATGGCCTTAATCGGTGTGGGCTGATGCAGTTCAGAAGTGAGGTGCGTTAAATGCAAACCTGGCTATATTGTTCTGGTTGGCAGTGTCCATTGGGGCTTGTCACAGTCAGAGTCATCCATTTCCAAAATTTTATCAGGGGAAGTTTTCTGGGTGCTCCTCAGTAAATATGCCTGTTATTTGGTTTGGTCCAAAGCATCACAACAAGTTATTGTGAACTCTGTAGCCCTCTTATTCTCTCTTTTTTATCTATCCATCTAGGCTGCACTTTCTATCACTGTATTTTAATTGCATTAATCTTTCTTTAAATCTATTTTCATTATAATTCATTATAATCCAGAATGGGCTCATATGTGATTAGATAAAGATATGCTGTTAAAATTTTATGGATTATACTGTTGTTGCTGGGGCCCTTTTTTCCCCTCTCTTCCCCCCCACCCTTCAAAGGACAGTCTAGCAGAAGTGTTTCATGCTACAGTTGTACTTAAAAAGCAGCCAATGGCACTAGAGTTGGGATTAGATATGATTCTTTTTACTGGCTGTATAAATCAAAATGAATAAACCAAAAAGTCCCCTTGGAAACCATCCAGAGGAGCATTTTAGACCCTGAAAAGAATCCCAACAAATTATGCTGTCTCTTTTGAAACTAGGTCTGTAAACTGGTAGGTTGGCAAATTAGTAATTATTTTAACAAAGACTGAATCGATGCTGTTGGGGAGCCAGTTCAACACGTAAGCTTCCAGGTGTGCTTCTCAGCAGCCAGCCGGGAGCCCTGCCGGTGGTGCTGGGCGGCTGCATGCAAGGGGAAACACAGTGGAGCGGGAAGTCAGGCCAGTCTCCAGCGGAGTCACAGGAAGGTTTTCAGAGCTCCTGCTCCGTGCTGTGCTACCTCCTGCTGCCTTACAGCACAGCAGCTCCTGCCCTCTGGCAAACGGGCACCCCTTTCCCAGGAGGCTGCCCAAGGTTTGTGTCCCTCTCAGGAGTCTCCTCAGCACTCCTGGGATTTCCGCTGCACACACCACCATGTGAAGGTCACCTGCGACCAAAGGGTGTCCAGCTTATTCTGACTCAAGTACGCATGACTGCAAATGTTGTTTTTATATCAATTTAGATGAGGAACCTGGATTGATTCTGTTTCTCTGTACAAAAAAGGGCTGTCTAGGGCATTTTATCTCTGTGGTGGAGTTTATAAGAAGGAAAAAAAAAAGTATTATGGTCTTGAAAGAACCTCATTTTGTCCCGTGTTTGGTTTCTTATACTGATTAATCCAGTGGTTCTGCCCAAATACTGCCTATGTTGCAAAAATATAATAAAAGGAAGAGAAGTAAGGTAGAAAGAGGTAGAAGACTGTATCTGGATGACACAGCACATTATTTTGTCAGATCTTTAAATGCATTTGTGCTTAATTCTGACTCACCTGGGGCAGGATTCATCACATGTCAGTTTAGGTTATCTCCAGCGTAGCCATCTGTGTCTGAGCTTGTTGTATAGGCTGTCGTCATAGTCAGCAGGGCTGACTATGAAAAGGCACTTTTAGAACGTGACTCACCTCATGCTAATGCTGATATTTAACCTAGTCGAGATGAATCGTAGAAGTGCCTGTTTCCCTCCACCGACTAAAAGGGAGCCTAGCGCAACTAGCTTTGACACTGGCTGCACTGTTGGTATCTACAGTGAGGTGAGATGAATCCCATTCTTGCAACTGAGTAATTTAACCTGCCTCAATGTAATGGGATTGATTGTCTCAGATTTTGCTATTTACACAGAGCAAAATTCAAAGAGGAAAAAGAAAAGAAGGAATTGTATCTCCGCTACTCTGTGACTTGGCATCCCAGAAATGAGTCACTCTGATCTTTCTGTGATAGCTGGGAGCTGGGTGGGTAACTCACATCAGTGTCAACACACAGACACATCCATTAGCCACAGTGACAAAGTCATGAAACCCTCATTTCTTCTGTAGGTGTATAATTACAGTGAGAGAAAAATCTGAGTCATGGGTGTAATTCAGCCTCCCTTCAGGTGTGTGACACACGGGGTATTAATCAGTTAAGGACTGGAAAATACTGAAACAGTCTCTATTCAGTATTGGTGAATCACACAATGAAGTTTCTTGGATGTGGCATGTACAGAAGTGGCTTGAAAAGCATGTGGGGCAGCATACTTAGTGATCTTTTGCAGTGGTTTTCACAGAAAGATAAACATGTCTCTTATTACATCTCAATTATTTGTAAGTGGATTCTTCCAGATAGTGTCTGCAGTTGAGGATTTTCTTCTTCTAAACAGGTGCCATTAGAATTTAAAGAGTTACTTATCTGATAGATTTATCAAAAAATTAATTTGGCTTTGTGTGTGTGTAAAAAAGGTGGGGTTTATGCTGTTACTCCAACAGATAAAGTGTCATTATCAGGAAACCAACCGAGAAAAGCCATGAGGCCAATACAAAACCCACCATAGAACAAATGCAATTATCTCAAACAACAAAGACTCAAAGAAAGTTCAGAGTTAAGCTTTCACTGAAAAGAAATCAAAATATCTCAGGGTATGGAAGTATACATTTAAGATACCTGCACAACCTTTTCCAAGCAGGTACCATATTTCATATAATGACTTAGTGTAACAGTGTAGTACAGTTGTGGTGGAGGAACTCTACTGTTTGCATAAAACCAGTTCAGAATTAAGCTGATAATTAAAGATACTTTAAAGAGGGTATTTAATTTTCTTTCTTATTCTAGAGTAATTAGTGGAAAGATGCAAGGTTGTTTAGATAGCTTAACTAAACATTTCTGTCTCCTGATACATTCTTGTGATTTGTGTAAAACTCTTTTGACAAATGTGGAGTAATATCTGACATGTAGTCAGTCTAGAAGAAGGAGCTTTTAAATGATCCATTATTTGGGAGCGACTGATGCAGAAGAGGCTACCACTGAAGCATGGAGCAGGTGTCAGCGCTGGGCAGGAGCTGCGCTATTGAGCTGCTGGGCTTCCCAGGAACAGGGCTGCAATGTAGGAGCTCCCCAGCACTGAGGTTGCTGAGGTCGCCTGCGTCCTTGGGAAATGCTGGAAAACACCAGAAGGTGTGAACAGGAAAAGCCACAGACACAAACAGTTGGAAGAAGCCATAGGAAGAAATTAGGTCGGTTCGACACGACTAACTCTTGGCAAGCCCCTGCCGACTTAATATCTGAGTGTCTTCTCACCAGCACAGCCCAACCAGCAGCATAGGGTCTGCCCCTGCTCCCAGGAAGCTAGTGGGGAATGGCCACAGAGGCAGTACATCTGGGCAAGTTGGTCCACTGGGCCACATCTGGCCTGCTGGTCAGGGGCTGTGCTGCTGGGACTGCAGGGCTGCAGGCAGGGCCAACCTGCCTGCTGTTCTTAAACATTTTGGTTTATTTTTTTATTCAGCCTTTTCCAGACTTTGAAGTGATCCATACCAGCTCTTTCTTTCCTTTTTTTTTAAAGTTTGTCCCTTTTCCAGTCTTCTGCAGCTTCACGCATCCTCCAAGATACGATCAGCTCCTTGCTGGGGTGCCCGGCAGGCTGAGATACTCTGGATGACGGAAACAGGGAACCATACTGGTCTGTAGGAATACAATGCAGAGATGGTCCAAGGTCTTTTTAAGAAATTAGCTTGGAGCTAGTTGGACTTCTTTTGGATTTGTACTGGACAGGGCTTTTTAGGAGGGCATTACAGTAGGCCTGAAATGACCCACACCGCTTTCCTCACACTGCACCTAAGTTAATGATCCTCGTGGAGCTTGGCAGGGAGTATGATACAGGTACAGGTGTGCACAGCCAGCTCATGTCCATTTGGGTGTTCTGAGAGAAGCCTTGCCCCACATGGAAGTTGTTGGACTATTTCCAGAGCCAACCTGACCCTGGAATCACTAATGCTTCACTCATGCAGTGCTTTTGCTAATAAGCCATGTCAGATCCTAGCTCTCTCTGCATCTGTGGCACACATAATCCCCAGACTGGATAATTCAACCACAGATGCCTGAGAGCTGATTTTAGCTGCACACACTTCTGTGATTGCTTCAGCCAGATCCCTAGGTACTCTTGGGTGATTTTCACCAGATCCAGCCAAGCTGAAAGCATCTAATTGAAGTAGTTCCTAATCTGTTCCTTCTCTTCTAGTTTGAGTTCACTACCCTTTCGTCACTACCGTTAATTGCATTAACCATCTGATAGCAGTTAATCTTTTTAGTGAAGACAGATGCAAAAAAGTATTAAGCAACTTGAGTGATCACAGAAGTCTGGCTGGAGTGGGCACTTGTTCTTGAAGGGGCAGTTGTACTGGCCAGATCTACTAGTCCTTACACAGGCAACATTCAGCTGATATTTACTGTGCAAAAGCATCCTGCCTTTTCAGTGATTCCTTCTAGGAAAGAGGAACCCTATGCACCATTTTGCCAAAGTAGTATAGGAGGATGAGACTGTCTGCACAAACCATCAGTGAAGTCTGAGAAGGAAGGAGGGTGCATAGAAAACAAGCAATGGACAGCCTGGAAAGCAGTAGTGTAGTGAAATCCAGAACTCGCTGTCTCCTTGGTTTATGCTTTCACCCGTAGGTGGTGCAGAAAGCAAAAAGCAGCAGGCGTTAGTAACAGAAAAAGCTATAACCTCAGTGCAAAGTGTTTGGTGCTTTCCTTGCCTCCTGCTCTCCATGTCTTATCTTCTGTCTGCCTGTGTGCAGCCCCTTCAGTTGGGACAGCACAACTGTTTGTAGGACACTGGATTAGGGAGCTGATCCGATTAAAAAAAAAGTCCTGCCAAGAAATGTTAGTTCTGTGATGGGAATGAGTGATAGTGAGAATAATTGAAACCAGCGTTGTCACTGAACACATGCATTACGAAACCACAGCCCCAGTTACATGGCCAGCCTGGCTGGGCTGTTTTGCATTGTTCGGATGTACAAATGAATCTGCTCTTAGAAGCTATGAGTCCTCTTGCTTGGGATTTTTTGTTTGTTTGTTTTGTTTTAAATAGCTGAGTACTGATGTCTTCCAGTCATTGGAAATATTGTGTCTGTCTTATTTGGTGACTGTCTGGAGTCTTTTACCATGAAAATGAAATTCAAAGATGCTAAACTCTGTTAGAAATGGCTGAGAGGTGAGAGTACATATCGGCAATTTAAGGATGCAAAACATAAAGGAATGTTCCAGTTACAGCAAAACAAGGCATTATAAACCCACACAAGTCACAGGAAAAGCTATACTTAAAAAAAAAAAAATTAAAATAACTTCTCTTTGGCTACACATTTCTGCACTCCAGAGGAGGTGTGCGCCCACCCACTGCATGAGTGCTGAGCCTGGTCCCACCAAGGCTTTTGGAGCAAAGTATGTCTGACGTGCTCTCCTGCTCCCAACAATGAGCACAAAATGGTGGAGCTGCCCTGGTCCTTTCTGAGATTTTCTTCTTCTCCATAGCAGAAGCTGAAATTCTCAGACTAAATCTGTACCACTACATTTAACAGCACTGGGAACATCCCTGAACATTCCCAGTCCTCTGCATTGTTAAATCGTTAGCACAAGTCATGGCACATTTTGTGCCTGTGCCTGTTTCTCCTAGAAAATTTCTGTGCAGAGCTTAGGAGATGCCTTGGACCAGGGACTGTTCCCATTACCAGTCTCCATGTGGCCACCCTGTTTTGGAGAGAAGGGAGTTTAATGCTATGGGTGCCAGCTGTTCCTTGCCAGCTAGCCTCAGTGCCAGGGAATGGCCCTAGGCAAATTAAATTTAGTAATATAGACACAGCTTTGGTTTCTTTGTGCTACCATTCCTCTCGCATTAACTTGCATTTTAAAACCTTTTTAATAGTAGTTTGCTTGTGAGCTGACAGGTATTTTAAACAGTAATTTATGGACTTCGACAAATTCCATTTTTTTACTTTCCTAGAAGAAGTCTGCTGTAAATATTGATGTGTCCTGAGGCTTTACGGCTGCCTCCTGCAGAGCTGTGATAACTGCTAACAATGGGCACCTGAGCTGGGCGTTTAGGTTAGGCAAGAGACAAAGCCTCTGTTTGCAAATGCTCCTTCTTATCTTGCACTAAAAATCCAAAGATTTACCTCAGTAGACACTTCCTGGAAGATACCTAGCATTTCTTGGCAACTCAAAGCACGGTGGCAAACTATGATCTTCATTTGCTAATGATTTTCTGGTTTAGAGAGTTGCCCTAATGAAAAAGACATCTCGAGAGGAGAAGCAGCAGACAGCCCCTAAAGTCCCAATATTTCTGTGCTGACAGGTTCTGCCTGCATTTCGTCCTCAATTCCCTAACAAGATTGCTGTGTACTGCAGTCAAACCAGCTGTATGTTGGTAAGCCAGGCAAGTACTAATGCCCAATTTAACATGCAGCTCATGTGCCTTTAAATAGCAGCGAGAGCCGAGCCAAGCCATCCACTGCAGCAATTTCTGGACATATGTGCTGAGCCTCCCTCCTTCCCTGAGCCCTCCCAGCTCTGGAGCTGCTAGCGCACACGAGCTGCTCAGAGGGGCTGGGGATTGGTGCGGCTGCCTGTCATGTCACGGTCACCCCACTGACGTCTCCTTCACGCTGTTGACTTGATCCTGTTTGTAGCCAATGTAATTATAAGATGGAGAATCAACAACTGTTAATGATTTAGGTTAAATGTAATTTAATGCCCCAAGATTACCACACTTAGATTAGATTTCACTTCACGTGAACCACCCAGAGAATTTGAAGAGCCTGCATACTTCTGTTAAAGTAATTCTGGACAAAGGAAGGACTGACACTGGCTTCCTCAGGCTCTATTAAATGCTTCAGCGACCTTAGCATGAGTTTCCAATCTGTCGTTGCTTTTGGAATTCCACACGCAAGAATGAGATCTGCTTGAAAGCAGAAGTTCAAAATCCATTCTTGTTTGGAGGGAGTCCATATATCTTAAAGAAGGAGAGCTCAAAATCCCTGATCATCTTTAAGGGTTTGCTTAGCCCCGTGAAGAGACTATGCCTAGTTTTCACTTGCAGTGTCATTCTATCTATAAACCATGGAAGATATTGTGAAATGTTGCTGATGCAAAGTCTAAGAAGTAGTCACACAAGTCTAGAAACTCAGAGTCCATTGCAGAGTGCTCTTGTGCTACTGGGCTGGCTGCCAAGCAAGGCATGCAGATTGCTGTTGCTGAACTTCTGAATGATGAGAAAAAGAGCAGGACTGCACTTTGTGATATCTGACTGCTCGGCATAACAGACACTTCCCCCCATAGTGTCCTAAGCATGTGAGGGGTCAGTGAGCGCAGCTGCTACCTTTGGTGTCTTGCTAGACCATTTCTAGTTGGACTGTGCTAGAACCTCATCACAGGAGCTGGGGCCAAATCCAGAACACAGATTTTAATCAATATTATCAACTCTATAAGTCACCCTAAGAGAAAGTTTCCTAACAAGGAGACAGCAAAAATATTATCTGGTAGCTTTAGAGCTCATTTGCCTTCTCCCCAGATGTAGAGCAGCCATGGCTTTTCCAGCCTTTCACTCTTCCACTGTCTTACTAGAAATATTTGTAAATAAAATTGCCAGCTATTCTTTAATTCTTAAGGAACTCAGCAAAAAATACCATCAAGAGCAGCAACCTTTTGTGGTGTAGTGACAATAGGCCCTTTGTTTATCTTTAGTATTGAAAGCAAAGAGGATATCTGACAGTGATATATTTTGATGAAGTTATTTATATGCTTGACTTTGACAAGATTTATTAACCCATACCTCTGTGCTCCTGACCAGTTGCTTAGATGACAGCATTTACTAGCAGCAGCTTGTAGGCCTGTTGGTTCCCGGCAAATAATACATGGAGGAGCTTCCAAATTCTGTATCTCAGCGTTAAACAGGCAATGCTTGTTTTGGGTCTTGCCAACTCTTTTAGCTGTCCTGGTCCAAGGGTTTAAGAGTAAGCTCGTACTGCTTGTAGAGCACTTAGATTTTGGGTGAGATGGGGTGACTGCTTTCCAGGATGCTGTTGCACTGCACTCCACTGTGTTCTCCAGGAGGCTATCAAGCCAGCTTCAAGTTACAGTAGCTGGGGTCAGCATGACAGTTTTCTTGACAGCGCCCTGACAAGAATCTCAAGCCTTGCACTGAGGTTTTCAGTGAAGGGTCAGCACCAGTCTAAGAACCAGAATCTGAGACTGACATATAATGACAAACTGGTTCTGGCTGTAAGTAAAAAAGTCATGAACTAATCACACCAAAGAGCAAGCCATCTTTATCCTGTGACATGAGACAAAGATCACTTATGTAGAGCACTTTCTAGCTTATCTAAGCTTTTTTAGTTGCTTGGCAGTGTGAGTCTTCCCAAAGTGCCTACAGAATCACTTATTTTATTCGCAATGACATATAATTGCATAAACTATGTTGCTTGAGTGGAGTCCCTGATTCATGTTACATATAAGATGAATCTCTGCTTTTGCTGGAACTTTGCAGAAGCAAGAACATATTTAATGATCTCTGATCAACATTTTCTTCCATGGGGCTTTCTTGAAGCACAAGCGTAGTAATATTTTATACATTTCAAGTATTTTACGCTTGGAGCAAGATGAATTTCCCCATACTTAACTGCAGGATTTGTAGTCACTGCAAGAGTTGCAACGAAGGATTTAATGATGTGGTCAAATAGGCTAGTAAAATGATTGCTTTTCTGCTTAGAAAGTTCTTTAAAAGTGGTCACCAAAAGTCGATAGGCTCAGTCATGTAATAGGAAACATCATGGGATGATTGCCAACTTCTTCCCCCTCAAATGAATTTTCCATCTGGAAGGACTTGGAATCCATTTCTACTCACGTAGACTAGATTTAGAGACCCATCAGAAATGCATTCACTGATATAGCTGAGAACGTATTGGGAGTTTCCAAAGGAAGGAAAGGACAATGAAGCACTAAAAGCACAAAAAAACAAAGGAAAAGACAGATGAACTACTTCTACTGTGCACTAAATAGATCTCCAACTGAAACAAGATTGAACCTGGTAATGTAAATAATATGGAAGAGTTCGATATTCACAGATTATCTGAGGTGAACTGAAAGCTTCCAACAGCAAACTACACACCTGTAAAGACTGAAGGCCAGGTAAATTTGTGAGTTCTTTTCAAAGCAGGTGGTATGAAGAAGGAAACTCCAGCAGAGAAGAGAGACTACATTCACCTCAAAGGAAAGGAAGAAGTGCATCATGATAGAATTGCCTAAGAAAGGTTTAAGTGATCGAAACAGCTGGAGGTAAATAACGCCCCTGACTAAAAAGGGGCTTTGTAAAACTATTCTGAATAGAAGCCGCAGTGCCGCTAAGTACAACTAGCTGGCTTCTTTCCTATTTCTTTGTTCATTGACCATACCTTCACACTATGTAATACTGATGGACAAAGAACTTAATGGCAACTAATACTCTTATATTTCAGTGACTGTAGGAAAACATTGACAGTGAAGATGCTATAGCAAGACACTAAACATTTACAGATTTCATTGTAAAATCATTCACTTTTTCCAAGATCTTTCTCAGTATGCCAGAAATTAAATGTCTGCTTTGATGTCACTGTTGGCATAGACAAAGGTACATCATCTCCCTGCAGTGTCGCGTTGTCTCTGACTGCTGTGTAACAAATATCTGGCATGGAGACTGGAATTCCAGGGGTGTTTGGCAGTCTCCGTTTGCTGGTGATATCTATTCATCAACAGAGAAGATACAACAAAAGACAAATGGCTTAGTCAGAACAGCAAAACAATAAGGTCTTATAATCAACAGGTCAAAAACAAAGGCTATGAAAATAAATATGACCTTACGTGGCACTACTGTTCAAGAAGGAGTAATTGCAAGCATTGTTGTCACATTTATTTACCCAAGCAGCATGTCTCACAGGCCTTGTGACTCTATCTGTGGTGCAGGGCTCAGATGGGCAGGGGAAGCACTGCTGGTCTGAATACAGAAGTCTAACACAAATAATGTCTGCACTGAACTGTGGATTGGGGAGGAACAATGGGTTTATCAAGCACAATTTAAACAGCTTCCACTTGGAGGTATGTACCAGATAGTCAGTATAAAATGATGAGATAAAGAACAATGACAATTTGGAGTGTATACAAATATCAAATAGCTAAGCAAAAGTAGAGATAAGAAGGTAGATATATCTTGGCCATATCCTGACAATACTGGATGACAGGCTTCATGACCCAAGGGTAAAAGGAAAAGATATTGACTCGAGGAACAACTTCGCAGGACATGAAGAACTGAAGAAGCAACCTCAGAGATTAGCAGGCGGATCACACTAAAAGTACTGCGCTACAATACAGTTAGTTAGGGACACCTGACCTCTGCCTTATGGACCAGCACGGTGTGAGCGGTGGATTGCCTTAAAGCACCCTCATCTGCTGAATTTCCTCCTTATAGAGACCAAACACAGCACAGATATACGGGTCTTCCCACATTGACAAGACAATGGCTATATTCCAACTATTACAGGCAGCCTTGAATTTGCTCTTAAGAACAGTTTTGCCTACTTTACACATTACAAGCCTGTAAACCTGGCAATGCTTGCTTTGGATACCCCACTTCCAGCATAACCGTGTGCTCACTATAAAAGATTTTCTGGTACCATCCACTCAACCAGTTTTCTACTTTCCATTGAAAGTCAAAGAAATTCATTTTTTATTACCAACTATGATAGTGCCTTTTGTGATCTCCCCGTATCGGAACAGGATTAAAAATACCTGTTTATTGCAAGAAATTTGGACTGCATTTAAAATGAAAGGCAGACTTGTATGCAGTTACCCTAATGATCTGGGCCAAATAAACCTTTTAGATGGGCCCTTTTAGATTCCCCAAACATGTCAAGGAACTGAGGTCCTAGTACTGTAAACCAATAAAGAGCCCATTTCCAACCAACAGGAGAGTTTCTTCTTAACTCATCAAATATTTGCACTGAAGTATATTAAAAGAGTGTTCATCATATAGGTATACAGTCATAGGGCAGTAATAATTACACACCAAGAAGTCCTGCAAGTTCCAACATGACTGTTTACCTGCCTATTTTCAAAAATAAATACCTGCTAAAGGTGTGCCCATGCTGAAGCATTTGTCCCTTCACCTCCTAAGGCACAGTAATGCATGGTTTTCTATAGCTACATGGAGATCATAGGCAATTATTGGAGAACACGTCACTCAAATCTGTTTCACAACTAAATGAAGGTACTCTAATACATCTGTACATAGCAATAAAAAAGAAAAAAGGAAGGAAAAAGGAACAGATGGTGGCAGAAAGATGGAAGAGAGGAATTTTCTCTTGTTTTGCCTCAAAACAAAAAACACATCCTTCACTGAAGGTTTTTAACAGGGTGGAAAAACATATGTCGGGGAAGAACAAAGGACACTTCATTGCCTTAGTGCAGAGGCTTGGACTAGATGATTTTTTTAAATCCCTTCCATAAAAGCTTAGAACGTTTCTGGATGCTTTTCTCTTTCTGAGCACTTTTGACCCTGAAGAGTTAATGTCCATAAAAGGCAACAGAGCGAGAGCTCGCTGAAGCCAGCTCTCTCCAGGTCTTCCTGTCAGTGGCTCACTCCAAAGGCAGCCCTGGAGGGGACCAGGTCAATCCATTTGGAGGGATGGAGGGCTAGTTTCAAACTAGAGGGGTTCCCAGAGCCATTTTATTGCCTGGCCACAACAAAGTGTGTGCTGGCAGAAGGGAAGGACCAGAGGAGGAGAGGTCATATGTTTTCGGGGCAGAGGGAAAGCAGGACTTTCATTTGCAGCAAAGATTTGAGCTGGCTCAGTGTTACTGTGGAACAAGAGTGTAAGTCACTGTTAAGGCTCTTTGTTTGAGCCATTGTAATTAAAGATTTCTATTTTCATTATAGATCTAATCTGTAGCAGGACTTCAGTGCATGGAAGCCATTATTTGGATGTCCAGTTTCACGCAGCTTGGGAATTAAATCATAGGATTGGACTGAGGGTTAATGTGCCAAATTTTGTCAGCCTGAGTTCAGTGCATAGCTGTGCTTCACCTTTCACATATCTATTTCTTCTATTAGCACAGTAGCCAGTCTGCGGAACACCATGGCCTTCCCGAGAGGAAACATCTACCTCTATATACCTCCTCCAGGTTCTCATTTTTCTTCTCTCCATTTTGAGCTGTGGAAGTGGCCAAACATTATCATTGCAGGACTCACTTAGAAGGGGCCAGGTGGCCAGGCGGCTCTGATGGATGCGGATCCTTGGGGTAGTACCACCCTTTCCACCTTGGGGTGTACCTGGGAGCTTGAAGGGAGGAAGTCACCCCACTGGTGCAGTCAGCTTGTTTTCTTTGTAGCAATTCTGTTTCTTCAACACAAACAGATGCTTTTTTCCCACTCAGGCAGGAATTCGGCAATGGCTTTGTACATTTGTTGTTGGACTGTAATCTCATCCTCATTTACTTTTAGAGACTTCTGCATTGCATTTTACATGTATAATGCACAGTTAATTACAGTTTAAATTAAGCACACAAAAATCAAGACCTGATGATCTGTTTTATCAAATCAGGCTGTGTAAGATTAACAGCTATTATAAAATAAATGGAATATGTAGAGAACCCTTACCAGTTCAGTAGCTCATTTACAGAGCCATTAATTTGCTGGGAACACACTGAACATACCAATGGGGACCAAGTCACTAAAAATCCATTCTCTTCCTTTGTCTTCTTTTTCACCAGGCTGCTGCCACAAGCACCCCAGAAGCTGAAATTTCCTATGGCTTAATGACAGTCTGGTATTTCCTACCCTGAACTTTGTGTCTTCTCTTTTGCTTACCTAACTACAAGCTTTTAGTAACGGTCTTCACTAAGAAATAAGACAGCACAAAATAATAAAATAAAAATATCTTACTATAGTGTCTGGATCTCTTTTTGTTATTCTTTAAGTAGAACAACAATAAAATTAGCAGAGGATGTCGCAATATCCCTTCCTGTGTAGGACGTCAGAAGAACATTGTGGCCATCTCTCTCACCCTCCCATGACTACCCATCAGGCTGCTGCTCAGAGCACTCGTAAAGCAGGATTAAATCCCCCCATGCAGAGATGGGGGTTACATACAAGTCTTCTATTGCCTCGTGATCACGGACCAGTAGACTGTTGTGTGAAATGTGGATAACTTCTCTCTGACAGGCTTCAGAATCCAGCTTCTAGCCAAAACTGCTGGGCTTATTCTACTCAGATATACAGATAGTTTGGGAATAACTGAAACAGTGTTTGGGGACAAATTTACTATTTGCAATAAAAATAAAAAATAGCAATTTACCCAGCTGCAGGTGTAAATGTCTTCTGTTTTACATAACATTCTTGGTGACATGCCCATGGGGAAGAGAGGCTTCTTCTAGCAATGCAGTAAATTATTCAGTAACAGGTTGTTAAAGTGATCAAAAGAAAGGTGTACGCTACTTTATTTTTTTAAAAAACAAATGAAGTTTTCTTTGAGGTACTGATCAAACTAAACAGAAAATCCAACGAATTGAGGATTGACTTAAATGGAATGCAGAGACTTCTGCTGAGAAAAAAATGTATTATTTTCCCAAACCACAGCAGTGCCCTCCAAGATAAATTATTTGATTAAAAACAACTTCCATGTTGGTTTATTTGTTATTCAGTACTTTGGACTAAGTGAATATTTGGGGGTAAGATAGCAAACTAGTTGTATTTGAGTGGTTCTTTTATTTAAATGAAATAAACACAAATATAAAAGAAACAAAAAAAAAAGAAAGACAAAAGCAGGGAATAAGGAAAAGCTCTTATTGGCATTAATATTATCTACCCACGTTACTTCAATGCTTAACAGCAGCAGTAATGAAGCAACACCCCATTATATGAGGCACTGTGCAAACACAAAATGAAAGGCAGGGTGTTGCTCCAAGTAGCTCACCATTTAAATGTAACCCAGTAGACAAGAGGCAAATATTGACTAATGGAAGAGTACAAGGACACAGCATTTGTGCACACCTGAGGCAGCGAGTAGTCTCAGCCTACAGTGGCCAGCAGTTACGGCAGAAGAGCTGCCTTGAGTCCTTGGGAAGCTCCCAGGAGCTCCCCTCAGGCAGCACCGGCCACAGGCTGACACTCAAAAGCTCTTGTTGGAAGATGTGACAAAGGGGTGGTGGGCATCTTCCAGGCCACACGGGAGATGGTAAGAAGTGCTGATCTTGGGAGGGACTTACACAAGGGGTATGCAACAGGAAGGGAGGATAAGAAGGGGAGATGCTAGAAACATAGTGCAGAGAGCTGGAAAGTGATCTCTTTGCTCCTGGCTGATGAATGGAGGGCTCTGCCAGTTCAGACAAGATGTGCAGCCCTTTCCACAGATAAATATAACCCCACTTTCTGGGAAAGAACAAAGAGCAAGCCTGGAAAAAAAAAGCTAAGATCTGCCTGACACAAAGCTAACTAACACAATGGGATTCATTCTTTGAATCCCTTAGATATCTAGCAGAAGACTGAAATTGTTCATCCCACTGAGCCAAGCAGGAAGGAGCACTCTAACCAATCTGGTTAACCTATAGGTAGAAGTTACAACTAAGGGACAAGCAAGGGAAAGGAGATATGGATTTACAGGAGATGGAGATGAATCAAAGCACCGCTCCCTAGCATGACTTAGCTAGTTTTTTATTTTCTATCACTTCCAGTGGATGGGCAGGTTTTGCCCACAGCTTTACCAAGTTTTTCTTTTGCTCAGAAAAAATTTACTTATTAACAGTGAAAACCTGCAAAAATTAAACGTCAACCAAATTTAGCTAAAATAAAAATAATGGCTGAAAATAGAGTTCTCAAAACAGGGTTCCTGGAGCATATTACATCCCTGTGTAGCAGTAAAGAAACTCAGTTGCTGCAAACCTTTTCTCACCATCCCAGGGCAATATAATCTATTGTAATCCTCACTGTCTTTAATTATTTGCTGTCCCCTTACTTTAGCGAAGCCAGGTTCCAGTTCACAACAATAAGTCCTAGCACTGCCTGAATTCCTCCTACCTTCCTGCAGGCTAACTGAGGACCATCAACCAGAAGCCAAGGCTTCCTACAGACCTTCTGTTGGCAACGTGAGCAGGCAATTCAGGTGTTGGTCAGGATGAATCACCTGCCAGAAGTGCTTTTCTCTCTCTGTTGACTGTGTATGGAACCAAACAGGCTTGCCACTTAAATCTCTTGCTTAAGTGTCTAACATGGGATGAAAATAGACCTATGCATCTGTAATAATCTCAGTTTCTAATAGATTTTTTCCTACCCTTCCTTTTACTTCTAGGCTTGTAAGCCACAGTTTTGTTCAGATCCCTAATACAGAGACTTGGCCCATGGGTGTGAGAAGAAAGCTGCATGTCATCAGGAAGGCACAACCCATCACAGTTCTCAGAAAGTAAAGAAGAAGAAGAAGGAACAAAAAACAATGATTCACATTTGTGTGCTTAAAGATTTGATGGTAAAAACACCTACTCTGAATGTGTAACTGAAGAAAATTGCTGTTTATGAGGTGGTGTTGTGGAAAAATCTAATGGTATGAAAGAAGCTGTCTTTCGGGAAAAAGAGAAGAGAAGGAAACCAAACACATTGAGGCCATCAGTGAGCAGGATAAGGAAGAGAGGGACAATGCCAGCAGAAGAAATGCCAGAGAAAATGTATATAGGACAACAAATAAGGTAGAACATGGAATGATATTGATAAAAGTAAAGAAATAATCACAGGAGCACAGAATCATATATGACAGGACTGAAAGGGAGAAGAGAAGCCATCTTGTCCCCATCTCACAACCTGAGCACATGACTGATTATATCTAAATCAGTCCTTACTAATATTTTACAATCTGTTCCTAAAATACTGCAGGTCTTCTAGGCCATTTATTCCAGAGCTTCTTAAGTTTTTCCTAACGTCTTTCTACATTACTTGCTGCCCTATACTCAGTACATACAAAGACAGTTTGGTCCCTTTCCCTTTGTAACACTTTTTAACATATCTTGCAGAGTATTATCATACTTTTTCCCCTTCAGTCCCATCTTGTCTCGACAAAGCAAACCAAATTCTTTCAACTTTTCCACTCAGGCCAGGTGTTTTGCCTCCAGGCATCCTTCCTGCTCTCCTTGGGGTACTGTCCAATTGGTGTGGTGAAGCGTGGTGCTCCATAATGGACAAAGTTACAGAAGCCTTGAAGGAATGAACAGAGCGGAGGAAGAAATACTAACTGCATCTTATTTATGACTATATATCCAAGTGTGGCATCTGCCTTCTTTCACAGCAGCACAATGCGGATGACTCATGTTCATCTTTAATCACCAGCTCCATCTCTGCAGAACTGCTGCTTAGGCAGTTACCTAATTTGTATTTGTGTAGTTGCCTATTACTACCCATGTATCATACTTTGCCCTTATCCTTGTGGGATTATTTCCTATTTATTTTAGGTCCTTGCTGTAATTGGTCAGGAACTTTTTCAATTCTAATCCTGCCTTTCAAAGGACTTGCAGTTCTTTCCTCCCCCAGCTTGGATCCTCTGCAACATCAGTGAGAGTGTTGTCTATTCCTGTGTCAGGACCGTTAATGGATATACTGGCTTCTGCTTGACCTGGGACTGGTTCCTAAAGAATCTGTTCAATATATCCTTCAAGTCTGACTGTGGGCCACTGGTAACTATCCTTTGAGCACAGTTTTTCAGCAGATTTGTACTTACTACAGTTTTATCTAGCCATATTTTCATAGCTTGCTCATGAGACTGTCGTGTGGAACAGTGCCAAAGCCTTGCTGAAGTCACTGGCAGGTCAGTTCTCTGAGTCATCGGCATTCAGCGTTCTTAGGTAAACATCATCCACAGGTGTATCCAATACTCTGGATGGATGTGCCTTGTAAGCACTTAAGACTGAGGACTTTATCATTATCCACTGGGGTAATCCAATCCAAGCCAAGTTACAGAGAGAAGCATGCATTCGTAAGCCCAAAGGCTCTTTCAGTCTTAGTTTGTGGAGAGGCTTACTAAACTACTGTGAAAAGGAAAAGGGGAAAAGAAAGTGAATTTATACATGGGTCAATATATCTTGAACAAGATCATCCACTTGTCAGCTCTCACCTTGGTGATCATGAAGTGCCTCAGGCATTCCCAACTGCGAAGAAGTTAGTTTCAGGTTGCTTCAGGTGAACAAGGATCTCAGCACACCTTTACCTAAGGAAGGGTCAGTTTTCAATGCTTTTAAAGGACACACAGCTCGGCGAAGGCCTGAAAAGAGCTCCAAGTGGCCAAACTTGGCTTTAGCCAAACTCATGAGCAACTGTGTCCTTCAGTTCAAGCAGTTCACCTCAGATGATCAGAATTATGTCCTACAAAGGAGAATAGGACCTATTTAAACTACTAGACCAAACCTTGTCTTCTGATCCAGCTAAATCAAAAAATAACTCTTCCTGCAATGAAATATTTTGTTTCTCCCCAGAGAGGAGGATTCCTCACCAACAGCATATTTACATCCTGGAACCAGAAGTGCATCCTCAAGCTTGTGTTGACCACAAATACAGCTGCCTTTACCTTTCAGAGTATTTGGGATTGAAGAGATGCAGAATTCTCCTGGAAACAATATTCAAAAATCATTCACTAGAAAGCCCAGGTTAATTTTCTCTAACAGTCCAAGGAAATAGATCAGCCTTGAGTATCTCAAAAAACAATATAACTGTCACTGAAACCCTGCCTTGGGAAGAACAGGCTGAGGTAATTTACAGAATATTTGGTATCTCTGGCTGTTACAGCACTGGCAGGAGATCCATGCTTCATACACCACCCCAAAATGAACTTCTCTGCATACTAGAGGACACCCAGCATCCTTAGTTTCTTGATGTAGAATATCATGAGGCACCTGATCATAGCAGCTTCAAGAGACCTTTCTCACTGTTCTGAGGACTAAAACACTGAAATGTGTAGTCTAGCCCTTTCTTAGGGCAGCCAAAGGCTCTGGGCCTTCAGGTCTTCCAAGTGAGGGCTCTCACCCCCAGGAGAAGGATAAGTCATGACAGGGAGAGATGTGAGGAAGAATGGCATAGCAGGCCAAAAAATTTGCCACTACAGAAGAGCAGACCCCATTGTACCGAGGGAGGGCATTCCTGAGAAACAGGCAGAGTGTGGTATTATTTGCAGAGTCTAACAACAAAGCTGGTTCAAGGGGTCACAAAGGTGCAGGCTTCCTCCCAGCTGCCAGCAAGAGACAGGCTGACCCATACTTGAACTGGATCCCAGCTGAGCTGTAGAGTTTGCATGTCCCTGACAGCAAGCTGACCTCAGGGTGACCAGAATGAAATCCAGACTTGCCACCATGAAGTCCAGGGATAAGACTCCATTCCTTAGCTTTCTATCTGTTCTCCAAGAGACCTGAGAAGTTAGAGAGCTTTACAGTGACCTTGCAGGAGGGACAACTATCCTATTGGATCCAAGCAGTTATTTTAGCTGGTGCTGACAGGGCACACCCACAGGCACTGAAGCGTGGTCTCCATTAGAATCCATTTTGCCTACTTCCTCATATTTTATAGTTGTTGCTGGTTACTTCTTCTTAAGCTTTAGCTTGTTTACTGGAGCCAACTTTTTTGGCTCTGTGAGCATTGCTGAGGACTGGAATGCCGCTGCTGAGCTTCACTAGTGGCTATTCTGGGCCAAAAAATGTGGTAAGTGGTAATACTCAGCCAAGGTTAAACCTGAAGACCTCTTATCCAGTTGTCCATTTGGACAATGGGCAAGTACTTGCACAATCCCAAAGAGCGGTCTGTTTGCTTATACTGGTAAATAAAAATGGGCCAAGGCTTGTTCTTTTTCCTTAAGGACAGATGGTGTGGCGCAGCTTGCATCCATTTGGCTTAACTCCTTCATTCCCATCCATACTCCTTGTAGGGAACATTTCCTGGCCTATATTATCTCCCAAAGTGTGCCTGGGAATTGTCTGGGGACTGCCAGCTGACACAGGCCAAAATCATGCTAGGCAGTATACCAGCAGTTAAACAGTAGGGATGATTGCAGGCAAGTACTCAAGCCAATGCCCCGACCCTGTTTAGTTTACTAGTGTCAATATAGTCTTTGGTACTGATATGGACCAGACTGGAAATTCAAAGCCCACGGCTCTGAAAATACAGTGATAGCTTTAATGAGGAGAAATTTCTGCAGCCTTTCTTTCCCAGAATTTTTTTTCCACGTACAGGTTCTGAATCCCTTGGCTAGACACTTGGCAGTGTTGTGAGCTCACCTGCGGCAAATGGGCTGTATGTCTAAAATGTTCATCCCAGCGGATGCCCGTCCAGGCTCCTGCTCTGGTGTGGTCACAGAATCGTGACTTGAAAGCAATCTTCAAAAACTAGACTGTGTCCATATGCACCAGGGCTCAGGGCAGGCTGGAGGCTCAGCAGCTCTAGGGGTCCAGATAGCAAACATCATTACGTAAAAATACCTCTCCTTTTTCAAGAAGAAAGGTGCCAAAGCAGGGAGAAAGAATGAAAGGGTAAGTCAAGCTAAGATCCAAGTCAAAGATCTAAAGCTAGATCAAAGAAGGCTTCACTCATAAAAAGAGCTCCATCTAGATGTGTGAGGGGATGTGAGGGCACATGGGCAAAGACCAAACTATACCTTATGCATGGATGTGACCTGCTGGGGCAGAGTCAGGGCACCTGCTTACTGCTGATTAGGCTAGAAAATACTCTGGCCATAAGACATAGTATGAGTTCACACTGAGTTTGACTGGATCTGTGGACAATTGCTACAAGCAATATGAAGTCAGCTGCTTTTCCCCTATATACAAGGTCTCTTGCCCTTTTATAGAGAGAAATTAAATTGGTCTGACATTATATGTTCTTGACAGAACATGGCTCATCTTTGTTTTTATATGGTCTTACTTGTTCCAGTATTTTTATAAGAGCTGAAGCTGGGCAGACTGGTCTATAATTCTCTGAGACCTTCTTAGCCCCCCTTTCTAAAAATATTTAAACATATAGTGTGTGTGTGTATCTTTTCCAGCCCTCTGAACCATCACCATCCTCCATGAGTGCCTGAAGACAATGACTAGTTGTTCTGCAATTGTTTCTGCCAGTTCTTAACAACTATAGTGTGCATTGCATCAAGCCCACGAGATTTGAAAACACATCCTTTTCTAAGTATTCTCTAATTTATTCTTTACTTATTCAGGCTTCAACATTTACACTTAGTCACCCATGTTAATTGTGGTAGTTGTCAGACCCCAGCTGAAAGCCTCAGTTAAGACAAAAGCAAAAAATCCCATTAAATAATATTGAACCTTTTGTTCCAGTCTATGCTCTGTAAGAAAAATATGAGCAATAACAAAATGAGGAATAGTTTATAAAAGTAACAATAAGGAAAGGTGGGTAGAGAACTAGTAGAGACGGAAAATTTGAACCTTGCACAGTTGACTAGCCACCTCCAGAGTTAATGCAGTTTGTTAATGAACCCCTGATTGAAATATTCATAATTTCTTTTGTATAGTCATGAGGAATTCTTGAGCTAGCAAGAATCAAACCAAAGGATGTTGAGAGCAGTAAAAAATTTCAAAAGACACAGTAAGAGTGGTGCTGGTGACTGCTGTGTTTGACAAAGCTAATCACACTCAGGAGAAAAGTAACGGAAGCCATAGACTTAAAAAGAGCACTTCATGCTGTATAAAATCAATTGCATATTTTATAGAAGTATCAACATAGGGAGTAAAGAGAACATAGACATAACTCATCTGGATTCACAAGGGGATGGGATACCTGTTTGAAGAAATGTGCTGGGCATGAGTGTGGTTGGCAAATTAGCTGCAGAACTGTAAATTCCCCTCTGCTGGGGGCTGCCTTTGCTCAGAGCCACGTCTTGTCCTGGTTCGGTCTCCATGTCCTGCTGGGCCACTCTCCATGCAGGAACTGGGAGGGACATGGGGAGGAGGATAAGCCTGGGGATGCACTTTTATGGTTTGGGAAGAGGTTGCTCGCGCTCCAGGTGGATGCCACGGGGAGGTGGACACGCTTAGTGCCTGGCCTCCCCTGCTTCAGCCTTGCTCTTTGCTGTGCTGTCTGTGCTCTCCTGGGCTTTCTTCTTCCCCTCTCTTGGCCTCTCTGCTTTCTTCCATCCATCAGCCGCATGGCGGAGAGGATCTCCTTCCCTTTGGCTGGCTTGAAATTTTCATTTTCCCCGCAGCGCCTCCTGAGAGACAGCCTTCGCCTCCTCCTCTGTGGCTCGCTGGCACCTGTCTCCTGCTGCCCCACAGCATTTCTGACCAGCTCTGAACAGCTCTTATCTCTGGCTGTTTTCTGAAACCTAAGGAGTCATTTCTGGGCTCTGTGGGCAAGTAACCAAGCTGTTTTGCAGCCGGCAGGGCTACCATCAATACAGATGGAAATACCTTTGCACCAGGCAGGGCTGGTCAAGTGTCCTGGTCCCTCCAGGCCAATGCAAACCCTTCCTGACCTGAAATACTTCGAAACAGCAGTGCAAGGAGCTGGCTGCCATGCACCAGCGGAGCAGGGAGAGGCAGTGGGAAACCCTCAGCACAGCGTGGCCCGATGGTGGCCTGCCCTGCGCATCCTCACTGCGGCCCACCAGGGTGTCTCTGGGGGGATGGGGCCATCCATGCTTCTGGTTAAATGTGCAGCCAGAGGGAGGTCCTCCTCCTTTCGGTGCTCAGGGCACGAGCATGTTCAAGCGGGAGAGCGAAACGTGGCGGTGGCTCTGGTGGCTCAGACGCACGCCTGTCATGGGAAGGCCCCAAGGCCACCTGGTACGCCGGGCTGGCTGAGGAGGGGAGGCCGAGCGAGGAGGTGCCGGGGCAGGTCTACAGCCGATGGGACGGGGGCTGCCCAGGGAGAGGTGGAGGGGTACGGGCACCTGGGGCTGCTGCCGGCAGGCAGGCACTGCCTTGTCTCAGAGACTCCTGAAAGGACACAAGAGGAGCGAGCACAGCCGTGGACTTTGCCTTCTTGCCAACATACTCAGTGTCTTTCATCCAGAGTTAAACCTGACATTTCAAATTACTGCTTGCTGTGTGAATCGGTTCCACATCCAAAGATAAAAATAAAACCCAAGGTGAAACACTGGACTAGCACTGTGCAGCACCATTTTCAATCCAAATAAAAAGGGTTTTGGGGGTGAGCTGGCCTCCAGAGCAGCATGGGGTGGCCTGTTTGGGACCCTCCAGGTACCCCCTGCAGCTCACAGGGCCAAGCACAGCTTGTGTGCAAGGGCAGTAAGAAGTCCTCAGAGCACTGCTAAAATAAACACCTCAAAGATGAAGGCAGAAGCTGGCCAACTGCCTGTTGATCCTGGTTATGTATTCAGACATCATATATGTGGTCTCCTTCCTCCGTAGATCCAAAAGGTGTTTAGGAAAGCAAGTATCTTTATCCTCATTTCATATATGGAAATGTGGAGAGCAAAGTTTAGGTGATATGTCCTGGGCCGCATGGGAATTGTTGGCATAGCTGAGAGACAGCTCCACACTCCCTTGCACCCAGTCCCACCTCCAGAAAACATCTACAGCTGGTTGACTGGATCATCCACTTCCAAAGGCAGGACGTGGTTCAGCAGCTCTGCCCTGTCTCTTCCTCCAGCACACCCAAATGTTGAGTCATGAAAGCTGGATTTGGGTCTACATGGTTGTGATGAAGGAAGTTGCTGCCTTTGAAGATGTTCTTTTGAAGGACCCTGAAGCAGATCTGTCTTACATGAAAAGGTCTAGCTAAATAAAACTGTTCAAGTGTCTACATCTACTTATCCCCCTTCAACTGTAAAGGAAAGAATTGCTGAGGGTCCAAGAGAAGTTGAAAGGAGTAAAGGAAAAGTAGAAACACCAGGGTGGGACTTCCAACTACCTTACAAGCCGAGCAGGCATAGCTCATGGTTATATTTGGCTCTGGCCAGTGAACTGCTGCCTCTTCCCTGCTTCTCCACCAGCACTGTCTACTGTCACTGTGAGAAGCTGCTCCTTTGCAGTCCAGGTGGGACAGCCCTACCATGTACCCCATCTCACTGCTCCCTGTGGCAGGGTATCTGGGACTGCTGAGGTTTGGAAGGGAATAATTTACAGGATGTTAGCATCACCCCACTTTGATTCACAAACCCAAGTGATCAAACCCCTACTAGTCTGAGAGAGGAGAAGTTGCTTCATCTTTCTAGCGCTGGTGCACAGGAAGACACCTGTGCTCTGGTTAAACTGAGCTGGGGGAGAGGTAGGAGGGAAGGAAGGAAGTAACAGGAGATAACTGTGTTTGCAACTGCCAGGTGGGCTGCGTTTGGCTTAAATTCATTTCAAGTTATTTTTAGTTGAGTGTGCGCTCCCCATCCAGAGGTGTTTGTAGAATGGGACTTTAGCAAGCATAAAGATCAAAACCAAATGGTTGCTGCTTTCAAAAACCCCAGTGCAGCTGAGACATGTCAGAGCCCAGAGCCTTCTGCTGGGTCAGCTCCATTCCACTTGTCACCCTGATGTCCTCGGCCCTCCAGCCCTTAGGGAGAACTAAAGTCCCCTCTAATACTCCTCTGTGAATGCTCCAATTTTCCTAGGGACAAGCTGGCCCAGAGTTTATGGCTCTGTGTTTATATTTGTTCCTTTATGTGGAGTTAACAGCTTGGAGTTACCATGCAAATGGATGAACAGAAATTACGGTAAGGGCTTCCCCTGGATCTGACAACTGAAGCCACTTTGGTTTTGATGCCTGGAGTGAGCCTGCATTCCCCATTGCTTTTAAGGCTATCAGAAAACCTGTGGGCTCCCTTCCGTTGTGATTCCTTTAAATGCTGGCTGCATTTTGGACTTTGGGTTGTATGAAAACCACCCTGAAGATAAAGCTGTTGGGATGAGGTCACGCAGCATGCAGAGCGGGTAAAGGAAAGTCTCAAGCAGTGTATCCAAGGGTTAATCAAGTGGGAGCCTGGCCATTAATGAGACTGTTGTTAAAACAGCCTTAAATGTTATTTGTGCTTTTAATGAAGAAATAATTCATATCACCTGTTTAAATTGTCTCATTATAAACAATTATTTACCACCTGTTACATAGCAATTACTTTTTTCTTAAGAAGACAGTCTGCCTTTGAGGGAACAGATAAAACTGTTTTGTTTGAGCAATCATAAATCACCCTTGACCATCCTTCTTTCTCCTGTTACATGGAGATCCTAACTCTGTCCTCTTTGTTATTAATAGATATTTGCTGGCTACTCCCAGCACCACAGAAATCAGAGAGATTATAAAATGCACTATAAATTACAAAGTCTCTCCCTCAGCCATAAATGGACAATAATCTGTTCATGGTAACATCTGTGTAAAGTGGCTTTCAGAAGATTTTTTACAGATTCCTCATAATATTTACACATTGAGTGCAGACAAGTATTAAACAGACCTCACTTCAGCAGCAAGAACACATCCAGCTCGTACCGCGCTCTGGCTTAGTCCTGGCACCCGCAGGCAGGGCAGCGAAAGCCCCTGACCACGGGCTGCGTGAGCGGCCCAGGAGGAGGGTGACACTGCGCTCTGCTGAACGGGGAGCGTGGCGAGAGCCCAGGCAGTCAAACTTCACTACCGCAAAGTGAAACAACTGGCCCAGAGCCCTTCCCCCCTCAGCCTCAGTCCTGAATTCAGTTTGCAATTAGGACGAGGAAAGGCCTGTGGTGGGGTCAGGGAACCACAGGGCAGCTTTGGCACTGAGCGCATGCATGTTGCCTGGCCCGTAGAGGACCAGCAAGACACAGGGCAAGGTATACGTACCCCATGCACACATTGA
This sequence comes from Apteryx rowi, assembly GCF_003343035.1. Taxonomy (NCBI): domain Eukaryota; kingdom Metazoa; phylum Chordata; class Aves; order Apterygiformes; family Apterygidae; genus Apteryx; species Apteryx rowi. The sequence continues at coordinate 274,848 of NW_020447764.1, read as the reverse complement.
GATGCTTGACAGGTCTATACTGACCCATCCAGAGCAACCACAAAATCACAGAATCACAGAATGGTTGAGGTTGGAAGGGACCTCTGGAGATCATCTAGTCCAATCCCCTCGCTCAAGCAGGGTCACCTACAGCACGTTGCCCAGCACCATGTCCAGGTGGGTTTTGGATATCTCCAGAGAAGGAGACTCCACAGCCTTTCTGGGCAACCCGTTCCAGTGCTCTGTTACCTCAGAGCAACCCAAGCAAAAGCCGTGTTTGAAGAGCCAGGGAAGGCAGCCATGGCACACAGGGATGGTGTGAGGGCCCCCTGTGACCCCGGAGCCCCCTAAGGCGGCACAAAAAGCGCTGCCAGCTTCTGTGGCCGCCGGCACTGGAGCAAGGCAACTAGCTTCACTTGGGGCTCCCTAACCCCCAATGCAGCGATGGCTGAGGGCCACCTCCTGCTGGGTGGCCTGGACAGCTGAGCCCCAGGTCACGGTGGGCAGGAGCAGCCCTCAGCAAGTGGGGCTGCTGGTGTGCTCTTTGGGGAGCGCAAGGGCAGCCCCAGAGGCTGCTCAGGCGGCCAGGTAGTGTGGTGGCACTTCACAAATGGGACCAGAAAGCCATGCAGGAGCCACCACCTTGAGCCCAGTTCCCCCTCTCCAGGGAGGATCCCCACTGCCACGTAAGTGGTCCTACAGTTTAAGGGCAGTGAGGAAGGCAGGGCATAGAGCAAGAGCTAGGATCTCCTTTAATTTCTTCTTTTCTGAAGCACCACATTATAGACACCAGAAGATACATTCGTTGCCTCAAAGCACCATGAGTTCAGTGGATGAACCTGTGGTCCTTGCTGGTAAGAGTTCCTCAAAGGGAGACACCAAGCCTCAGCAACCACATTTTTAATTAGGAGATGCTTTAATCGTGCCCATAGCTGTATTCCTAAAGCCACCTCCCAGTATCTGCTGGACCCGGCATGAGAGCTTTGAGTGAGTCTCATGCCTTTTGCAGAGTTGCTAGTTATGTTAGGTTGTCCCGAATTATCAGGTCACTTTAAAAAAATGAGACCATCTAAAACAAATTTCATTTGTTTCCCTGGTCTTCAAACATTACAGCAGGCTCAGGCCACAGAGTCATTCTCTTTCTCACTTGCTTTCTGTCCCAGTAACTCTTTAGTGGAACAGCTTTGGCTGCCAGCAGTGAGGGACACCTCCCCCCGAACACTGCCTGTCATGGGTTTGGAGCATGCTTGTGACACCATGCAGGAATTTAATTAAAAACCACGGCCTGAGCTGAGCAACAAGTGAATGTGCATCCACCTCCATCCCTCCGAGAAGAGAGCGCCGCATGCAGATGACATGCACCAGCCCCTTCTGCTGGGACTCTTGTGCCTGGCACAAAATGTGGAGTTTTGCAGGTGACCCTCCAGCCTCGTGCGTGGGAGCCACAGAGAGCTGTGGGGTTGAACGCCTTTCAGCAGAAGTGAAACTCGGCTCCTCTGCGTGTGGTCTGAGTGCTCTCATGCCTCACCACCGGTGGAAAAGGGAGGCTCTGACTCCTGCAGAGGCAGCACTACAAAAAATTCAGTGCTTTGTTCCTCCAGCCTGCCTTACAAAGACCTGAAATAAGATATTTTGCTTCACAACAGATGCAGAGAATTTTGTTTCTGTTCTTGTCCATTTATCATGAAAAAAATGGGGAAAGATAAGATTTGTTTGGGACCACAGTGATTTTTTTCTTTCTGTGATTTTTTTAAAAATTTTGGTCACTGACCCATAAATCAGTTCCTCGCACAGGCTCTGTGTGCTCCTGAAGGTTGTGTATCGTCACCCAACCATCACCTGAATAACAATATTAGCTGCTTAGTTTAGAGTGACAGAAATAAGCACATTCAGATACAAAGAGAAAAGGCTTTTTGTGAGGAAGAATTACCAAATTTGCTCTCCTGCTCTGTTTTCAGTGCAATCCACTGCTCCAAGTGTTATTCCATAGCTCACGTCCTCTACTCTTCCCGTGGTCCTTCTTCATAGCCTCTCACTAGCCATTTTTTTCTGGGTTTCCTTCTTTCTGCCTTGTTGGAGTCCATGACGTTTTTGCTGCCTGCTCAGCTCCACCTCCTTCACTGCCTGCTGTTCACTCTCCCTCCTCCCCCTCATCTTCAGGCTTCTCAAAACCTTAAGGCTTCTGCTTCCAGTATTTTGATTTCCCTTTCTTCTTCTTACCGGCTTCCACTCTCCAGTGCATTGAAGCAGCCCTTTCTACCTTTTTTTGAGAACGAGGGCTGCTTTTTCATTCTCCTCTGCTTCTCCCTTCCCTTCAACAACCAGATGTATCCTTTGCTTGTTGAGATTTTCTTCCTGTTTTTCATTTTATTTTATTGTCTTCTCCTTAAGTATTTAATGGAGGTTCTAGCCCACTTTCCTTTTATACTTGCCTATCTAAATCCTCTTCCATGGTTATAGCTATCACATCTGCACCAATGACTGTGAATGAATAGCCAGACTTGCATCTTTTCCTTGCTCTCTTCTCCTGCAAGGTCTCCTGATATCTCAAAAATAACTTCATATTTTTCCTCTTTCCCCCTTTCTCCATGGCTATTAAAATTCCGGCAAATTCTCTGTCATTACAGCTCTTAACCTGGAGCTTATTTTTGGCTCCTCCACCTCCTTCTCTCTGCTCAAATAAAGGTCATCCCACAATTGCGCTAATACTCTGTAAATTCCTGGTAATTATCCCTTTTACTCATCCTTGCTGCTGAGGCAGTTTCCTGCACGTTCAGAGTGATTGTACATCCTCCTCCCTGGCTTCTCGTCTCCTCTCTTTGACCACAACTCAGAATCCTGCCCTGGACGCCTCTTCCATGTTATGATCACAGCTCTTTTCCTCATCTGCAGAGCGGTGCCCATTATTTAATACGGTACAGCCACGGAGCTTACCAAAGCGCTCGGCCCTGGCATAGAGCTATGCTCGGGAGCCTAACCTTCCCTTTTCTGTATTGCAACACGTTTGTAGCCAGTGTAGCATAAACACAGAGAAAGCTGTGTTTATATTTGCGGAGAGGGACAAATAGTCAAATATCTCTTTTATCATACCACCTTCTCTTCTGTATGTAAATTTAGATAATTTGAGTTTGTAGGACCATAATTAACACTGAGGTTGAATTTTTGCAGCTTTCCTGTGAGGAATTTTACAGAGAGATAAATCTTCAGATATCAGAAAGGGAGTGTTAGTTTATATTTCACATCCTTTTATAAACAGGGTTTTCACACTGCTTCCTCAAATCCTCCCGAGGCAGGATACAATGTACAGGCTTCGCAATGCCGGCGCCTCGAAAAGAGAGTTTGGTTGCTAATGACCTTGGATACGGGAGTCAGAGGTGCCGCAGAAAAGGCAGGGCCAGGCAGAGTTACCTGCACCGCTGCAGGAAGGGCTCCTTCCCCAGCCGCAGAGCTGCTCCCGCCTCGGCACATACCCCAGCTTGAATCGCTGCCACCGGATGGAGGCTCGGCACCGCAGCGAACACGGCAGGGGCACGAGCTGGTTTCCCCTTCCCTGCAGGAGAAAGGTCTCGTCATCAAGAGATGACTAGCACATTTGATATGTTTCAGATTTCTCTTTTTAAAATGCCCAGTTGGGAAATTTGAACAGATTGCTTCATAAAACCAAAACAGTTCATCCACTTCAGGTAGAATTAATCTAAACGCATACTTGAGCATGAGGATGAAATTTAATTTGGAACAAATATATCTCTCTAACCTTTACAGTAATTACATAGAAAGAAAATATGCAGCAATTAGTTTTAATAGTTTAGCTTGCAAAATCAGTATCAATATGTATCTAAATAAAAAAAATTACATTTTGAAAGCTTAAGCACATACTTACACCCTCTCAGCACTGACTGTCCCCTGCTCCATTGCAGTTGCATGAATAACCCTCTGTGACTTGCCTGCACTTACTTAACCAGGGTGTTAGTGCTCTTATCTGGTCTCTGAAATGACAGATCAGTGCTCCTCCAGGGACCTGTTACAAGATTGAAGTCTTGATACCCCCCATAACTCTCAATTTCCCATCCTCTCTTTATGCGATTTTACTACTACTTCAGTCTGGGAAATGAAGCATGCCAACATCCCGCGTGAAGGAAATGTGCTGCTGAGCGACACATCAAGAAAAACCAGAGCAACATGGGTACTTAAGACAGTCTCTTAGGGTTTAAGTTACCTTTCATTACTGACATGAAAAAAACAGGAAAAAATAAATAACAAATCATGCAAATCTAATCTATAGTGTAACGCAAACACGATTGTAGATTTTCATGTATTTAAAGTAGGAGGAGAGACCGCACTGCCCGGCAGGAGATGTCCCGTCCAGAAGGACCCCTGGAGCATCTGCCTCGTCCCACACGAGGCACCCAAACGCACAAGACGTCTCTAGAGCCCGCCAGCAAACATACACCCCCGAGCTGAAAACCCCAAAGCCACAGCCCCAGTGAGCTGCAGGAAGTGAGCACGAGAGACGAAAGGCATCGCCAGCAGCCTCGATCCCGCAGCGTTGAACAACACTGCTTCTGTTACGAGTTGCGGGTGCAGCCCTGCTTGCACAGGGTCAGAGGGGGCTTGTCACCAATTTCAGCGTGAGAAGAAGGGAGCTCTATGCAGAGCAGAACCAAAGCTGTCTTCCTTCTTACCCAAGAATCGTGGCTGTATTGCAGTTAAGATGAGAATTAGAAAATGAAGGTGATGAAATCCTTGCTGAAGCACGTTAGAGTCTACATTAATTACCTTGTGGCACTTGTTTCTAGTATTGGGGAATTTTCTTAAGGGAGAAGATCATCATATGCCATTCAAAAAACAGATCCTGAAAATCTTGTGCTTGGTCAAGTCACAAGAATTTAAAACAAATAAACATTAGAGTTGCCTTCTTTTTTAAGACGTTAGAATTCTCATTCTTCACAGTTGTAAGGGTTATGCATGCACTTTTATTTTTTCCTTTTTTAATGAAAATTGAGTCTCACATAATAATAGAATCCATGGTGCTACAGCATGAAAAAACATTTTGAGATGCAGGATGACATAATCAGAGGCAGCAACATGATGACCACTCACACAGACCTGCTCATTGAAACTGCTCTGTATTTCATCCAAAACACTGAACCTCATGATTTCCTTGGATAATTGGAGTTTCTCAGCAGACTTCAAGGAAAGTCTTCTCCCCCACCACATTTTGGAGTTGTCAGTACATCACAATATGAGTTTTGAGTTTCTGTACTGAAATAAAAAAAAAAAACATTTTTTTACCAAAATGAATAAGAATCTTCCCGAAATCAAATGCAGATCCTGCTTCCAAGAATTCCCCTTTCCAGAAAAGGGAAGAGAGCACTAGGGACTTGCTCCAAGGAGTCTTATCCTTTGCACATCCAATGAAAGGAATCCAAATCTAAAAATACTTCATATTAGAGTCTAATTTGTGTGAGATATTTGTTGCCAAGAATTCCTAGACTCTGCTCATCCACTTTGTTGTTCTTGGCACAAAGGGGCACCTCCATTCTGTTGCCATTGTTATTTGAGCAGTCTGAAACAAGAAATAAAGTAAGAGCAAGTCCATCTCTATGTTAACGCACCCCAGCAATGCAGTTGCCATAGCAAGGTTATAGATGGCTTTAAATGGGCACAAGCAAATTGAAATTTATCAGCTTTTAAAGTCAGTTAAGCATGTTTACAAATCCTATATCTGCCTTCCAGATTCCTTGCAAACTCAGGGAATTTCACAACCGCATTTTTTGTATGTAAGAATGTTTCTCTGCTTGATTATATAAAAGAAGAGGAAATTAATTCACTAGTTTCTAGTAGAGAAGAAAAAGTGAAAATGACAATGCATGCCATCTTGTCACGTGCATAAAACCATCTAAAACTTGTTTTTTCCCCCCCATTTGTAGGATTTATTTCTTACAACAGTATGCTATTTTCAGATTGTAGATGAATGATGACTTGTAAGTGAATGTTATTTGATCAAGGAGGTGCTACGGTCATCACATATCAAATCCTTCTTCATATGTATGTATGCATACATACATATATATCTATCTGTCTTTATTCATCACCAACTATTTGAGTCAAAACACTTCACACATAACAAGGGTTCTACAGTGTGTTTTGTTTGTGTGCTGAAATGTGAAACACATATTGAAGTTCTTTAGGCTTTGAATACATGAAAAATTGCTACCTTTTCAAACATTATTTTTAATTTTTTTTTGGAGTGGGGTCTTATCCAACTTTGAATGCTTCATAAATAAAATATTAGCATATCAAACTAACACATGGAGGAAGACACATGGATAGATTTCAGAGGATTGTGTGTTTACAAAATAAAATTTTTACAAACTCGTATTTTTTTAGGCAGTATGGATCATTATTGTTTCAAGCCATAGCAAAAGACTGTGAACAATGATTTATGGAAAAATACTGGGCATTGTACTCTCCAGTTCACAAAACAAGAAATTCATTATTTTTCAACCTAATATCTAGCCCTCCTACTGCACAATGATTCATTTTCCCTCTAGTTAAGAAAACATAAGAATTCTCATTCCAACAAAAACAAGCATTAATTCTGAAGATAAATCATATTTCTCTGGAACTTCAAGTTTGTAGAGAAGGAACACTATGGATTAAAGGTGAGTGGGAGAGTTATGACTGGCCCATTCTTCTCCAAGATTTATGGAGGATATAAACATGGCCACACCATAAATTAAACAAGGTGAGTTTTCACTTTGTTTCTGTTTTGTTTTGTTTTGTTTTTCTTCTTTTAGATTGGCAACTCTTTCCTCATCTTCCTACGGGATTCGCAAGACACAGATCACACACAGATGTCTCAGTGCCAGATACAATACTGCCTCACAGGATTATCATCACTGGAGCCTGCCTTTCACCATCTTGAGAGCTGGTGGATTTTTTACTGTTATGGTTCTTTTCCTGTTTTTTTTTTTGCAAAAGCATATGCTTTAAGGACATATTTGGCTCTGTCATATCTAGTAATTATTTCCCAATAAGTCATCACACAGGCAAGGGCCAGCAACCAAGGACACCTTATTTCTGGTGCTAAAGGATTTGGCCTTGGATGCAGAGAGTTGATGTGCATCAGCAGGCGGCAGGAGGTCAGATCATGGAGATGGACAAGGACTGGGAATGAAGGCAGAGGAGAACAATTGTGTTCCTTGATGTAACCAGGGCATAAATTCATCACTTCTCTATTTTGTGTAAACTGGCTTAGGTGTCTAGTGTTTTGGAAATAAATTCAGGGAAACCATTGTTATAGCCACAAACCCTTCCTCTCCATCTCCTTGCAGTGCCCCCAGGCTCCAGAACTTGTGCTGTGACCACAACAGGTTTTCCATGTTAAGCTCAGATAGAGTTGAGGAGGACAGAGCAGGTGAATTTCTCATGCCTCCTTCCCAAGCCCTGTGCTATATGCAGAGGTCACGCTGAAAGTGGGAGTTTAGCTAGCAAGCAGTAATTTCTCCTGTGTTGTTTCTCTGGAGACACAAGGCAAAGCTCAGAGAGAATACAAAATTGCAGCCGCAGGCAGCCAAAAGGTAGCTCAGAATCGTTGCAGCTACAGATGGCCCCTGCCAAAGATTGGCAACCTTCCCAGAGCCCACATCTGTGCCTAGAAAAAGGACGACACTGTTGTAGCTCTGTATCCCTTGCAGACAGTCCCTGGCACTAGTGTGACACTAAGAGCCCCTGAAATTCATCTTAAGTGGGGAGAAAGGAAATAGCATGAAAAAGAATAATGTAAGCATGTAGAAAGCTTGGTAACTAAAGATCGACAAATAAAGAGGATGCGAGAGCAGTAAGTCATTCAATGATACATCTTTTGCAGAACAGTCTTTTGCAGTGTGGTAACACTCAGAAAGCCTCCTGAACAAGTATCAGCACAGTTTTGGCTGGAAGGAGTCTGACGCCTGAAGAACACGAGACATTCACACAGCTGCCAAACCAAGAGGAAAGGCCCACAGGCTACATTTGCTTTTCTGTTCAGAATCCATGGAGATGTGCCTTGTCAAAACTGCGTTTGCACTGAATGAAATGCAAAAGGCCAAAGTTGGTATATATTAAGGGACAGGATTTTGGAAGAAAAAGAATGGGATGTGGGACATGGGACAGGCTGTCTGGGTTGGGCTATGCACCCTATCTACCACTATCAGGCTGAGGGGTAGCTTGTATCTTGACCTGACCCTAGATTCAGGTAACATCACTTGTTCTGATGCAATGGCCATGTTCTGAGAGGGAAGGACAGGAAAAATCCCATATCCCAACTGCTATTTCTAAAATCCCAGGCAAAACAACAGCTCAGAAGAAGTCTTCGGGACAGGAGGAAAAGTTGTTTATACCAGGATGCTTTGTCACCCCGGTATAAAGAAATGTGTTGGTCTTGGGTAATAAGCAGGAAATCAGGTTTAGGGTAAAAGGAGAACGTAATTGGCATCTTCAACAGCAAGAGGCTTTGGAGAAGTCACTATAGCAGAAGTCACCATAATCACCCAACCTGGAGGACAGAAGTGCTGGACGCCAACCCATTAGTCCAACCTTAAACCCAATTCTGAGGGAGCTAGTTGACAAGCAGAGCAATTCAGAGTCTCTAGCTACATGAGAAGAGATCTCAGGGGAGATATATAAAGCCACTAAAAAGTGTCCTGGTTGTTAAACGTACTTGGAAATGGCATTTTGAGTTGCATTACACTCAATAATTTTGCTTCCAGTCTTGAAAGTAGAAGCCTGTCCCTATATTTTTCTCTTTTTAAATCTAGAACTTGGCTGATGCTGGAGATGAGGTTGGGATAGATGAAAAACATTCAAGCATACTCTGTTTTAGGAAGCAATTTGTCCTATAAAGCAGTGCATCTGTGCTCAGGCACCAGCACTTGTAAGATGTTAGGGACATATGTGAGCTGTGGGGTTCCTCATGTCATCTTGCTGGGACTAGGATGGGAGCAGTTATGGCCAAGTTTGGAGGAAGAAACCCCTCTAGCACGCTGAAACCAGCAACCCTCCAGCAAGAGGCAGGGAGCAAAGGCATATCTCAGCAGAGCTAGCAGTGGGAAACCTGAGGGCACCTCACCTTGCTGCCTCAGTTATATCCCAGGATTTCCACAGCAAGTCTTCATACTTTCTGCACATCACTGAGATGTGCAAAGGTTAATTTACAGAGCCCAAAATGCTCACATATGAGTGTCTAAAGTTTGATAACTAAACAGCATATCCATAGCTTCCAGTAACCAATTCTATACCCTCAAGCTTTAAAACGTTGGTCCATCAGTATGCCTGAAGTTTCACACCTGGGATTAATATGCACCAATCTCAAATGGGAATTGTGTCACTTTAATGTTTTAGGACCTATTTAAGTCATAGAGCTCTCCAGAAGTGCCCAGAAACCCAATGTATTCCAACAGTTATCTTCAAATCCTATGAATTATTAGAAACTATGTCTAAGCAACAGGGCTCATTTTCTTGTAACGGCAGACTGCAGGAGGCAAGAACAAAAAAGTCCCTGTGAAGTCACACACAAGCAATATAATCCTCTCATGATGCAGCCTTCCAGCAGCACTCAGACCACATTAGACTGGGGTTTTGGTCTTTTTTGGTCTGTGACCTATAAACTGGCCAAGACATTCTCGCAAGATGCACCACGCCCAGTGCTTTATGGATGGAAGCGCTGTTGGATTTGAGACCTGAGGCAACATTTGCCTGTTCTGCAGGATGTGGAACCAGAAAAAGAAAAGACACTGTAAATACAAAAATTGTTGCTTTCTATTCTGATGATTTTATTCTCAGGCTATATAGGTACATCTAAAAGGTAATCTTTATCACAGTATAATTTTATTCTTTTGGTTTATTTGTTCTGCCACTCAGTGCCTTCTCTGTTGAGAACGTCTCTCTAGGATCCATCCCTAGAAAACAGTGAGTTATTTTTATCTTCTAACTAGACAAAATAATTTTGCAGAGGGAAAATGAGGATGGGTGAGTGACCAATTAACAGAAGACAGAAAAGATCGTGATCATGCTGCAAGCCCAGACAGGCTGCGAGCTCTGCTGGTGCTTACAGATAGTGGAGTGAGGAAAGGCTGCGTTATGGCAGGCATCAGGAAACCCTTCTGCATCCAGGGGCAGCCGAGCTGATAAATCACGAGTCCCAGACTGCAGTTTGCAAAGTGGCAGAGGGAGGACTGACCTACGCAGGAATGCAAAGGACACTGGAGCATTCTTAGCAAATGAGAAATGTTACTTTATCCCCTCCCGCCCCTCAAAAGGACAAAAACTAGACTAGCATAAAATGGTTGCCGCTAGTAACAAGGTGTTTGAACATGCCAGTGGTTCTTGGTAGTAGCGAGAGTTCCTAAGTACAGTTTTATGGCAGCATATATTCTGTCTGGGACGTAGTCACAGACCTTGCATCAATTCTTTGGGATTTTAAAAAGCAAGGAGAAAGCTCCTGCCTCCAGTACTTTGTGGAGCCAGTTTGTATTTATCACTTCATTCCCCATTTTGGGCCCCATCTCATCAGAAAGGTGAAGTATGAAGGAGGGAAGAGGAGGCTGAAAAAGCAAAGAATGGACGGAGGGACTGAAGGACACGTTGTTCACTTCAGCTGAAGCCAACACTGCAAGGACTGGCTAGAGCTCAGGAGTGTCCTTCACAGTGACACTGAAGATGGCAGCCTGCCTGGCACCGGAGCGGAGGCTGAGAGTTCCTGTCCTCCTCCAGCCTGGGGAACTCCTCAGGGCTGTTTTCTGTCTCAGTGCCATGAGCTGCTCCTGTCCCTTCCCTCCCTTATGGCCATCCCAGGGGCCTTGGCCAGGCTTTTGCTGGTCTCCCAGGCCCAAATTCAGTCCAACCTTCCCAGAGCTCTTCCCTGGCATCTGTGCTGAAAAGCAGCCATGTGCTCACATGGGTGCTCAGGAGATACTTCAGTACTTATCATCTCTGTCTCTCAGCAGCTTCCTTCAAATCACTTTATCTTCTTTTTGCATAGGTGTCTTGTCTGCTGAATCTCATATTTAGGCAGAGGCTGCTTAATATACCTTTGTAGAATTTCAGATTCCTTTTAGTTGAAGCTGTGGCATTTACCTTTCTTGATCTAAACTTGTAGCAAGCTCTCAGTGCATTCACACATCCTGAAGATGTGCACAGATACACAGACCCAGAGGAAACTGTGCTCTTACAAGCAATGGGATCACTGCAGAAACTGCAAACCCTTGATCCCAAGGGTTAGATATAGGTAATAAAGCATCAGAGCTGGTCCACCCAACTGACACCTAAGGATGGAAGCCAGCCCATTAGAGTTTTTGACCTGATGCCAGCCAGCATGAGGAGAGGACCAAGAACGTGTCCCATGATGTGTCCTTGCATGGCTCTTGTATAGAGTGGAGCCCAGGGGCCCCAGGGCAGCACCAAAAGAAGCATGCCTCTCCAAACCCTCCTCCTGGCACACAGCAGGCTGGGTGGTCTGCTCCCACCCAAAGACTGATTCAGACTCTCCATATTACAGACACATCAGCCATGCTAACCCCAACTCTTGACCTTCAAGAACAAGGCCTTCAGCTTCCTGAATTTAATGAGACACTGGTAAGCAGTTAGTAGCCTCCTGATAGTGCCGTTGGGCTATGCTGCTGCTGGCTACATTTTCAGCCCTTTCACAGCACAGTTAACAGGTAGCATCAGTTTCTCAAGGCCTCTGGTTGCACATCCACTGGATTTCTAGGATGCTGATGGTATGGGTATTACCATGGCAGATGACAGCGGTAGGAAAGGAGGAATAATAAAAAAGAACAGCAAAGGCTGGGCAAAATAACAGAAGTGAGGGTAGGTAAACAAGGTAAGGGATTTCAAGAAAGAAGACAGTGCAGATGCTTGAGAAGGAGCAGAAGAGTCACAAAGAGTTGAGGGCTGGCAGCTGTTAGAAAATATGAAAATACACTAGGTCTTTTATATAGCAAGAGGCACATTCAGGATGTTGCAGAAGCATTCAGTGGTTTTAAGAGAGTTCTAGTAGCTTGTGCATGTTCAGTACATGCTGCAGCTCTTTGCGGTCATGCAGCCTGCTCATTGGTTCAGAACCAAGTATCTTCATCAGGGGTTGGAGCACACTTGGTGTGCATTCAGAGCAGAGCTTCTGATTAAGTCTCCTCCTAAAGGAAGCTAGCTCACATGCACCAAAACTGCTTTGCATACCAAATCAACACACAGTAAGTGAGGGTAATCAGGGAGTTCACTTCAAAACCAGCTTTCAACAAAAATGTTAATGCAGTCACAGCCTTAGGCACTTAATTCATGCTTGAATGCTAGTGAACTTCAGAAAGCAAATGCCAACATTCCCTACAGAGTTAGAGGAGGGAGGCAGATGCTTTTCAAGACCTACTGGAGGACGTACCTATCAATTCACACATTTGTGACTGAGTCTGATGGTGTGGCTCCTTCTGACAGGTACCAGGGAAGATAGTAAAAATGAGTAAGTGGCTGGTTAAAAGATGAGCAGACCATCAGATAGATGGGGGAATAGCAACTTTTTTCCACTTCCTTTCATATTTTTATCTCCTATATTGATTCTTCTCTTCACTCCCAATATTTATGCTCAGCTATGGCACAGGAATGGTGAACAGAGATGGGGACACCAGATCCTACTTGCATTAGTAACCACATTCACGGGCTGCTTTCCACCCGAGTAGGTCCCTACTTGCAGCAGCACTCATTGTCTTTGGGCCTGACTCACTGCAATCCATGTGGCACATACAGCAGGCTCCAGTAAGAGGGTGCAGCATATTATCAAACCAATAGCACTCTTGGATGTTGTTGTGATTTCCATGAACCACCAGTCCCTTCCCTGGCTATGTCTATACTTTTCATCAGTCCTAAGTCTGAGTTTATGATCAAGCCTAGCTCCATCTACCGCCCACATTATTTTTTCTAGGAATGCCCTTGCTCAGACATTGGCCTGCCTGGAGTGGTGAAAACTTGAATACCTGCATAATGCCATCACATGGATCCAAGCTTTCCTTCATGCAGTCTAGACAGACTGACATCAGCAGAAGTAAGTTAAGGAGGACCACCAGAAGATGTCCTGAACTTGGGTCTTCCTAAGCACAGATGATTTGTGTCTAAACTGCAGCTACCAAGATAAACAGAAAATGGACAGATAATATGATTGAACCTACTTAACCTATTCTCACATCCATGTTCCAGTTAGCACTAAAATCATTAGTGTGTTTGATGGGACTTCTGCACACAAGGAGCCTACTGCCAAGAAAGAGAAGTGCTCCAGGCTTTGCAAATTAAATGCTTTATGATGAATTTCCAAGAGCATTCTCGACTTCCATGGGAGTTGTAGAAGACTGCATTGCTGTCAAAGGTCATCTTTGCCCACCAGCAGGTCCTAAGACCTGGGGAGTCCTGCTCTGACCTCTTATTGCAATCGTTCAAGATCATGCCTAGAGATACGCAACTGGTGGCTCCCTAGGTTGCTACGTTTCACCTCTCCCTTTCCTGTAGTCTTGCTCTCTGTGCATTAAAAACAAAACAAAACAACAAGATAATGCTCAAACACCATAACTATGCCAACAAAACCTTTAATGCAGATGTTTTTATACATGCAGAAACTCCTTTCTGCCCACATAAATCCATTCTGGGAAGCAGTCTAACTTTCATCTTCATTAGCAGGGTTTGCCAGTTAGAGCTCTAATGGGAACCCCTTTAAGTGGAAACAAGGTCTGATGTTACTGCTCCCACATCAGCAAAAGCTGCTTCCCTGCGTGATTCTCTCGTCTGGGGTGCCTGCTGCCCAGACAGATCCCAGACAGCTGTCTCCAGCCTGCAGCTCCCATTCACATGCAGGTCCTGGCTCCCTCCCAAGCCTTGTCTTCTCTGACCCATGACTGCCAACTCCCTGGGATTTTATTGCCAGGATCATGGTATTTGATGTTTTTCTTACTGTCCTCATTCCTAGACTGAGGAAACTGTGTGTGGGGGGGGGGGGGGGGGGGGAACCACCTGAATCATTCAAAATAAAAATGAGATTCTGTTCATCTTGGAGACAAAGAAAATCTTGAAAAGCAGGAAATTTAGTGACTCAGAAAATTTGCAATATAAATTATATCATTTTTAAATCTTTGACTTTTTAAAGCCAATCTTGTGATGGGGGAAAAGTGAGTGAAATGATTTACATGTTAATTAGCAGCACTGCTGACATGATATATTATTTCCCCGTCTAGCACTCCTGATATTATGCAGCATTCCAGTGAGACAAGATGGAGAACTGCAATTCTGAGGTGGTGATATTTTACACTCTGTGCTCAAGAGAAAGTGAGATACAATGTGCAATGTAATATAGTTTCAGGCTTTAAGATTGTCTTCATTTAGGGGAGGAATGGCTTTGGGGGGGATGGTAAGTATCTACAAGGCAGGCATGGTGATCTAATGTCCTACACTGCATGCAAGGGCTGTCCCTAACACAAGGGCTCTCTTGCCCAGGACAGTGTCCATCTGACCAGGTCATCTGGTTAATGATTCCTTTAGGCAGATACCTACAAGATCCTGGACTCCACACTAGTGTTGAGAAAGCCATGGAGACAACCAATAAGGGAGTTCCCCGTGCTCATTGATATGTCATTCTGCATTTACAAATACTGAAGTTATTCATATAGTGAAAAAAAGTGAGAAATGTCTCAACAGCTTCTACCTCCATGTTTACCTTTTCTATTTTTGTCAAAAACCTTCCAAACAAGCTTTCTTTTGTCAAGAATGTTCTAAACATCTAGTTTAATGAAAGACTTTTTGCAAATAAAGATATATGCTTTGATAGAAACATCAACAAAATAAAACAAAAAATGGCTGCTTTGTGCTTTCCTTTTAAATAGGACATTTTTTATGAAGTCAAACTTTTATTTTTCAAGATAATTACAGGCAGCCCACCCAAAACCTTGAGGTTTTGTTTCATTCATATTGTTCCAGATAGGATGTGATCAGTGTGATCAAGAGCATGACTTTTTTTCCTTCCCCATTTTTAAATAGGAAGGAGTCAGGAAGAGGCTTACTTACTTTGGAAATAGGGAAGAGGAGGATGGATGTGAGGAAACAGACAATGACAGAAATGCTAAGCTAGTTCAGAAGAATACAAACATCAGGGGATTATTAAGACACCTGTTCTGGTGGAAAGATGGATGAAACTGAGCTTCCATTAGATGCTGGACAATGAGGTGAAGTTTATATGCAGATAGAAGTAATTTATGCACAGTTACACAGATGACATTATTGCATCAAATTTGTTCATTTATTAGCATCTAATCAGTGTTCAAATGCTTAATGTGTTTAAAGAGCAGTTAGGGAAGAGATGTATTCTCTGCAGCACAGCTCATTGCACACTGGATTTTGTCAGACTACACAGAGCTGCACTGAAGGGCTGGGATTTGAAACAATAGCAGGAAAGTAGGTGGAACTGTTCTGAAAAATAAAAATTGTCAAAAGTTTCCTCCGCTTTCTCCTCTACCCACTCATCCAGAAATAACCAGAATGTCTACGTTCAGCAGCATTAATTTAACCATCCAAGACAACAGGAGAGTAAACAAATTCTAAATGACACCATGGCCATAATGTACAGATTCTACAATACAAAAAGTCAGAACCTCATTGTTTCATTCTGGGGAAGAAAAAAAATAAAATGAATAAAAAATCACACCTGACATTTACAGACCCATTAAGGGCCATTCAAAATCAGCACAGCACTATTTCTGAGCCTTCACAGGAAAAAAGTGCTCTGTTTCTTTCTGGGAAAAGTATCTGACCAGAGGGCATTTTGTGTCTGAGCTGTTTGACGCTTCCTGCTGTAGACCAGTCAACAGCAGCAGGAGCAGCACTTCTCAGTCTTCCATCTAAGACAAAAGATTGGGTCTACGATTTTCTGTCTGTAGCTGCTTCCTCTATCAAGTTACCATTGGAAGAACAGAAGAAAAAGCAGATACCCACTCTCCTGGAGGAGCTAAGTTCCCCTCACAACCTCCCAAGATTGCCAGGGCTAAGCATAGATTATGTCACAATTTATGCTAGTGGATTCCACATAAGGCAAAAATCCACTGAAATCTTACTGGAAAATGTTTTCTGCATGGAATACCAATTAGGAAAGCTAAGGCAGATTCCAGGAAGAACTGTTGTGGCCCTGAAACAGTATTGGTGATCTAGAGCGTGCAGATGTTGGGCAGTTTTAGGATATTCATTGAATACAATGGCATTAGACAAATAAAAATCCAGAACAAAAGCTTCTGGCAGAAAGCTGCTCTGCTGTCTGTGTGTGTGTATATAGTATGCATTATATACTACCATAAACTATATGTTGTCTATAAAAATATATTTGCTATATATAAATATGCTTTGCATAATTAGGAAATCAATGATGTTTGGAACCCTTATGCTGGAGCTTGGGTAGAGCAAAGGATAAGGAACAACTCAGCCTGTGTTCTAACCCCCTCCTTCTGCTCTGTTTCAGGAAATCTTGCATCACTGGTCCCAAGCTGTATCACTAAGTGCCAGTAGTTGCACAGACAGGGATCCTTACAGGTGCTGAAATCAGTGTTCGGTCAGTTACCGACACAACCAAGTACTACACAGATAATTCAGAAGTACTTGCTTGCTATTCACCAGGTACTTGATGGAGCCACAGGGACAATTTCAGTTAGGAATGATTTTAACAATCCTGAGATGAACAAAGTGGGTGGTTGTTACTGCAATTGCTCAACTGGAAAAGAAAACAACTACAGTAATGTAGCACCTTCATTTTAGAATTTGAGTATATACATTCACGGGCAGATTGAAGGAAACTTTCCTTCTTTTTCAAAAAAGCCTTTGAAAAGTAACCTTAGATCACATACACTGAATCACAAAGAATCATCGCATCAGGTTCTTTCAATCTGGTTTCTTACCTCTCATCCAGGAAACATCCATCCATTTGGAAAGAACATCTGATATTTTGACTAAGGTCCACTGCTGTCCAAACGTGAGGTTAGGACAATACTTATTCCAAGTATCAGTATAAAATATATCCTCTCCATAGCCACAGATCATTCTATAGAAATTTGATCTGGTAAGGTCCAAATGGGCTGCTCAGTTACACAAGCAAAGAAAAGCAATCAGAGAAGACTGAAGGTAGAATAAAGGCTCTCCAAGGAGGGGGAAAGAAGCAGCAAACTACATGCAAGACACTAAAATGCAAAAAAAATTAAAAAGACATCTTTCGTGGCAAGTATTTCATGTCCCAACTACTCTATGGAGTTTGAAAGAACAAGGAACTGGAATGGAAACTTTCTTAAATGCTGGTGGTATCCAGTAATCCTACTGGACAGTACAGGGAAACACATGTTTTTCTGTTTGGCTGGATTTCTTGCATGCCTGTTAGAGTTAAATGAACTACATGACTGAAGGTTCATTTCTTCCATTTCCTATAATGTCAAGTCTTACTTATTCAGCAGTTTCCTGTGGAGTTTCATGGTAAATACATGGATAAACAAGACTCTCTATTCTTGTTATCAACCCTGGAAAATATTTTCGGTTCTTTCTACATAAGAAAATAGCAGCAACGACAAAAGAACTAAACAAACGTTTTTCCTGGTAATTCTACAAAGATATTTAGACACTAACTTTGAGGAAATATGCATTTATTTTTACAATAAGGAAAAATGGCTTTACCTTGATTAGGGATGAGAAATGTTCCAAAATTCTCCTATATATGCGTATTATCATGTTCATTGGGTGCCTCATGGAAGTTTGAGAATAAACCACCATGAGGGCATACATTTGGAGTCACTGCCCAAGCAGATCTCCAAACCACAAAATACTGTCAAATAGGTCTGCCTCAGTCTTTCCTGTTAAAGCAGTTATACCTCAACTAAAATAAACACCGGATGAAGAACTGAAGTGTACCCTAAAAAAACAGATATTCAGGAATTTTCTCTAGCCTAGTGAATATTTAATTATACAGAATGAAAAGGTTCAAGCTGTTACAACCTGATCCTGAGGACACAGACCTTCAAAGCTCCTACTCCCAATGAGAGAGGGGAGCTAGTGGAATTTTGGTCTATAGCAGCCCAGGATTCTTGACCTCCTGTGCCACTTAATACAAACTGCCCTGTTTCTGTGGATAGTATCTAAAATCTCTTGTGAATTAAGTCCTTTACTTCCAAATTTCCTGCATGTGTAAACCCAAGCAAAAATTGAGCATTTCAAGTCAAACAAGACATTTTGTTCAACCCAAAATAAATGTTTTCAACTCATACATACAAATCAGAAGATTTTCTTACTCTTTCATTGGGCCAAAAGAAAATAGAGACATTTTCAGTGCTGTTAGTTTCACGCGTATGCAAACCTTGGACTCAAAGTTCAACATTGATCGATAGCAAATTAGCATAAATCAACTGTTTTAAATAGCACAAAGAGTCCAGCGCTCTGCCTTGGTGAAGAAATAGTAACTGGAAAAATATTAGGAATAAATGTGCAGTCTACAAGCTGGATTCACTCTGCCCTTTACTTCTGATGGGCAAGGAAATATAGACACATGCAACATCCCCTGCCAGTTCAGAGCAATATCCAAGTACCACAAGTCTTGCCATTGGTAAATATATACAGTGATGCTCTGCATGAGGTTTGGGCATATAAGCAGAGTTTACTGTTTAAAGGATAGCAACAGATGGTTTCAAGAACCAGTTGTACACTTTGATCCTTTAGATGTGAAAACGTCTAGGCAACATTAGAGTAGCAAAGAATTTTTGCAAGGCATTGCTTTCTCCTTTCATGAGCTTCAGTCCTGAACAACATACTCATACAATGACTCAGAGGAAGGCACTGCCTCTTGAATTTAAAGCCTAGACTAGGCAATGTGTTAGACACAATGGCCACCTCAAACAGCTCTCTGCTTGATGTTTGGGGCCATAATGCAACCTCTTTTGGCACTGTGGCATTTCGAAATTCAGTAACCTTCCAATGACTGGATAAAATCAGATTTGGTAAAGGAAGCGGCGCAGCTTCCAGGACATAAAGTCGTTGCATGAAGGGAGCCCATACGGGAGAGAACAAGCTACTGCAACAGAAGTCCTGCAACAGAGGCTGCCACAAAATTCCTGTTTAATATGAAACCATAGGTGCTGACTGAACTAGAGTGGGCATTGCACACTGGATTTATTCTGGGCCTGTGTTTCGTCAGGCTCAAAAACAGCCCCATATGACAGGATACTGAAACCCACTGAGTTAAACAGAGCAGTTCACATCTCTCGCCTTGCTCGGTTTGCATGAGAACAGCCATACTGAGTTAGACCAGAGGTCCATCTAATCCATTATTATACCTTCTCCAACAGCAACCGTATCGGAAGAGTACAGTAATGTTATTAGTGTTTTAAGTAGAATAAGATCTAAGGCTTCCATACTTTAAAGCTAATTCAGTACTCCTGCAATTCTGCACACTCCTTTCCAAACTTTCTCAGTTCTCTATAGCTAGAAGACCCCCAAAAAGCCAACCTGCCTAAAGATAACTGAATAGTTTTCTGATTGCTTGGCTTCCTCAAATGTCACAAAGACAGGAAGGTGGGTAGAAATTTGCAGCTTGGGGGAGGGGGGGGGGGGAAGAGCTGGACAGCAGATATTCCTGTCTTGGATTGCCATAAACTGTTGTAAATAAGCTCATGGTGAAATTAGCTCTGTTAGCCATCCTGTAAACTAACTTAAGCTTTCATACCCCCTCCCATACTCAGATCCTTTGCTGAGTTATCTCAGCACATTAAGTTGCCAGAAAACCTGACTAAAGATTTCCTCCCCTTAACTGACTTCACAGACTGAAATAGCCCAGTTAGGGATCTGGAAACACAGCTGCCAGATTAGTTTAGACTACAGTGAAACTTCAACCCGACTTGCTAACTGGCTATCAGCAAAGAATACTATACCTCCAGTAAAGCTGCTACTTCAAAACCAAAAAATCCAAACACAACCAATAAAATAAAAAAGCAAGCCTTACACATACAGCCCACACACCAAAAGTCACTTATAAACTTTAAGAAAGTTGAAGTTATTTAGCAATATTTTGCACCCACACGGAATGTTTCAACAGAAGCCTTAAAATAAGGCAGATTTAATACAGTGTCTCCCATATCAAACCTCCGGCAGCCTTAACTCTGCCCCTGAAATTGGATCTAGACTGGTCCTATGTCTGTTTAGGAGTTGCATGAAGAATCTGCGCAAGAAGACTGCTTAGATTTAAACATCTTTCTACACAGACTTTTCAAAAGAGTCCTAAAAAAATTAATTCAACATGCCAGTAGGAGCAGAACTTCACTGAAGTTAACTACACACTTCAAGAGTTAGCAATAATGCTCAAACTTGCATTTCTAATGGAGAAAGTAAAAACTGAAATACTTGGAGAATTGGCATCTGTCCACACTGCAGTTTGTCATACTGAGTGTTTTAAATTCACACAACTTCCCCTTTAAATTTAAGCAGGTATTATAGCCAAAGAAACAGCTTAACAACATGCACCCTTGAACTTTCATTTCCTAATTCACTCCTGAAACATGACGTGGCACTACTGCAGCAATCAGCACGCAGTCTAATGTTATACAAACAATTTCAAAAGCTTAATGATTATAGAACAGATTAAGTTTTAGTTTTGAAGAATAAGAACTTCACTACTTTGCTAAGTAAGAATGACATAATATAAACAAGTTTTAGAAGAAGCTGGCTATTTCAAGCTAGCACTAGCATGCAAGTTTTTGTTTTTGTTTTTTTTACAAAGAGCCTCTACACATCTAGTTTTCTTCTTATCTCTATCAAGAAGAGGCAACAAGGAGCTGACAGCAATCAGAAAAGAAATTAGTCACTGAATCATTCTATAAACAAATTGCGAAGTCATTCATTCCACCATGAAAATTGAGAAGTTAGTCTCATTTCCTAGGATACTAGGAACAAACTATCTATTACCAAGCATTTCTTTCCCTTTCCTAAGCTTAAGGACAGACAAACAAAAAAACACCCACCACACACATTGCCCAACCCTTTGCTTTTCGCACACCAACTGCTAGGTGCAAAATCTAAACAAAGCCCTTAAAAATCAGTTTAAACAGAGATTGCCTGCCCCTTAGAATTACAACGTTATTTTTCAGTCAAAATAATCAAGCTGTCTTATGAAGCTACTGTCAGAGGCTACAGTGAAACCCAAGAGAAGTTTACAGAAAATAATTATGTGCAAGTAATTATGTTAATATGATTATCTACCACTAGTCATCTAGTAACCCAAGATGACAACCAGTGCTGTTTTGTTATGAAGTCTTGCTCTTTTTGCAGAGATAGGCACTTCAGTGCGATATTCAGGTCATGTGAACTACAGCCTTTTTACTGTAAGTGACAATACTGTATCATAGCATGCCTTTGGACACCTATGTATTGCTTTGATGAGCAGATACGTTCTTCACCAGCTCTGAGCTTGTTCACCGGAGACACCCAGTTGTGCCTTCATTGACACACATGCTGCAGTTCACCAACAAACCCATCCCTGTGCAGTCAGCTTCACTGAACTGAAACGTCACTTGTTCTTTGACTTTTATTAAGTTCACTTCGGTTGACCAAATGAGCTTCCCTAAAGTAAACAGGGTTATAAAATATCAGGATGATTCTATCTTTAGGTGCTCAATAGAAACAAATACTTAGTTCAACTAGAAAACTTTAAAAATGACTTTAGATACAAAAGTGTAACAATTATACTGCGCAATACATCTTTATATATCACTAAGCCCATGAAATTAAAAAAAGGTTTTTGCACCATCAAGAACAGCCACAAGTCCTGAACCTCCATTCTTTATGCATCCTTGATCAGCGTAAACTGAAACTTGGGAATGCTTGGGATTCAAAATACCCTGAGCACATACTAGTGCAACACCACAAAGCATACATAATCCATCGGATAAGGGGGAAAGAAAAAAAAAAAGAAAAAAAAGCAAGAATCAGGTGGTGCTTTATTATACAAGCATGAAAGCAAGTTCCTTTGGAAAATAACTTCTTGGGTGGACTTCTGGACCAGTGAGGTAGCCCGATGGGAGAAAAAAGTGGAAGTGGAACTTGGTCCCCACGCGAGACGCCGGCCGGACGGTCCCTCGCGTCTCGCCCGCCGCGGCCCCGGGGCCCGGCGCCCCAGTCCCGGCCCCGGCCCGAGCGGGCCATAAAGTGCAGCAGAAGAACATGATCCAGACAAAAGCAATGTAAACAGGTGACTGATACCGGTCTCTTTGTCCGCGGCGGAGGTGAAGCGCCCTCCTCGCCCCCTCCCGACCCCGCGGGCTCAGGACGGCGCTAGCGGGAAGCGGCGGACCCGCACCACGGGCGACAGGTCCACGCCGAGGACCCGCTGCGCCCGGCGCCGCGCCGCCACCAGGCTCCGGCGGCTCCACACGCTGCCCCGCACGCGGATGGTGGGGAAGGTGGTGAGGCGGGGGGTGGCCGCCTCCCAGATCTCCTCCAGCGACTTGCCGCCGAAGGGCTCCCAGGCGGCGCCCTCCGC
>NW_020447764.1:219755-251213 GCF_003343035.1 Apteryx rowi | reverse complement strand
GCCGGGGCCCTGGGGCCGGCCGGGACCCCCGCGTGTGGCTGCACCGCGCTTCCCCATCCCCGATGGGGTCCCCATGTCCTCGCCTTCCTTCTGGCCCGGGGTCGCCCGCCGCGCCGTGCCTGCTCCGGCGGTGGGGCCTGGCGGTCTCCGCCACCTCCCGTCCCACACCACCCCACAGGGCGAGGTTCCTCACGGGGCGAAAGCGGCAGGCAGAGGAATTGTCTTCCAAAAATATGTTTGAGTAAGGATTTAGGTAGATGCTTCCAAGGGCAAGCTCTCCCAGAGGAAGGGGAGCGAAGGCTTGGCATCTCATCGGAAGCAACAAAATTTTTTGACAGACGCGATATGGTGAAGTCCACCGTATAATATTGAATGCATCCATTCTCTTGCTGCAGGAGGGTTTTTTAACATGATCCTCAAAGTCAACGGCATGATAAAGACACTGAAATAGTCACCATCGTCATGGTGATTGGTTTCCTATCCCAAGAAAGCAGACTGGTAATGAAGTCTGAAAATCTCAACCGTTATGTCGTTGAGTCGCATATGAGATAGTCTCCAGAGCCACCAGCTTGCTGAGTTCACAGCACTGTTTTCTTCCCGTGTGACATTCCTGCGCTGGCAGCTTTCTAGAACAATTTAATCAGCTGTCACAAAATCCCATGTCTTTCTGAGATTGTGCTCTCCAATCATTTAGAGCTTGCTACCACTAGGAAGGGAGCCTTAGCTTTGTCAGCTTCCTAGATTGTTTCAATTAAACCAGAGCTCCTTCCAGCTCCCAGAACAGCAAAGCATCAGAAGAAAGGGCAGAGGTGGCTTAACCATCCCTACAATTGGCAGATGTGTAAAGAACAGAATCCTACTCCGGGTTGGATTAGATTCCTACTTACCACTTTTTGTCACCATGTAAAGGGCAAGGAATAACATTATTTCCCCTCATAGACAGTCTTTGTTCTGTAATTAATCTTTCAGTTTAGAATAGGGAAATCTTTTATTCTCAACTTGTCAAGAACCGAACCTGGAATGTCTAGAAAAGCAGTCAAATAAGAGGAAGAAATTATGCATAAGAAATGATTGCCAGTGGAAATAAGTGCATTTTCTTCACAGTGCAATTTGGCTTGTGTTCATGAGAAACAAAGGGAAATTAGTCCAAATAACCACTTGCAGTGGAATATTAACAGAATCACCTTAAATCTTTATGGGGACATTCTCCACCTGCAGCCATATCCTAAACCAGCTTTATAAAATTATCCGTTTTTAAAAAACACCTTTTTCCAAATCTGTGGTGTCAGTAGATTTTTTTAACCAGATTTATTTTGTAGCCTATTTTAGAGCGCAATCATCCAAACCCTCAAATCAGTATAGCTGAGAAGGATAAGACCAGGTAGCTGGAAGTGTTTGGTCCAGGCACCTCTTGATCCAGCTCTGTTGCAGTTAATCGCACTCTCGTGTACAAATGCCTGTTCAAAGCCCCTGGCAAGTGGCTCATCACTTGGTGAACCACAATAACTGATGTGCTCATGTTCTTTGTGGCAGAAGCTCATACGCAATCAGATTCAGCAGCTCATTAATAAGTGGGAACTCACTGAACTTCAGAAACCCTTATAATCATTGGCCATAACCTTTTTCCTCAAACTACAGACATTTCTGGCATATGACTAGAAAATCATTGAGGTAGAAGATAGGGAATTTTCAGCAAGCAGTAAATGAGTCACTGTAGGTACAAGCTAAAAGACAGATTAGTACATTTTTGTCTTAATCAGCATTTATTAATAACTTTCACTTTTTTGCTTCTAGCATGGGCAAAACCAAGGAATATGATGTCAATTTACAAATTTATTGTGAGTTTTCTGCAATGTAACCACTCTCTTTTTAATACCTTACAAAGTCAGCTCAGGAAAATGCATGGTAATTGGCTATCTTTCAATAATTTACAATAGCTCAGTAGAGTAATAAGGATGATAATAAAATTAATAATCCTTTGCAAGTACATAGCTCTTCATTTTAGTCATACTATTGCTTATAAGCATTAATTATCACTCACAGCACTCTTGAGTTATGTAAGTAAATATTGCCTCTCTTTAACAGATGAATAAAATGAAAGAATTAATTAAAATGGTTTGACTAAGATGTGTGGACTCAATGACTTAATTTTTTGTAGATCTTCTTAATTTCTAACAATCATCATTCTAAAAATGCAGTGAATGTCCAAAATGAAACGGAGAAGAAAAAAAGTCTAGAAATCTTTGCTCACATATGTTAGAAATCTTTTCTCTGTAGAGCTGTTGAGAACAGCAGACAAAGTTTCAGTTGACAGATTACTGAATGGCCATTTTATTTTCATAAATAATTCCTACTTAGCACAAATAACCACTGGTAACTGCTAAAAAATGTTATCTGTAAAACTTTACATACAATCACACTGAGTTTTGAGTCCAGCTGATAAACTCTGAAATCCTGGATATCAAGTCACACAACTTATGCTGCTGGGGCTTTTCCTCAATGGATGTTCTGCTACCCAGATTAGCAAAGGCAGTCTTTTACTGTCTGACACCTTTACATATAATCATTCTTTTCAAATATCTTTAACTCTGCTGTTGAGAGATTAAATTGACTAGAAGCCTGCTTCAGGCATTTTGCTTCCTAAATGCATTTTGGAAATAATATCTTTCCTCAAAGCCATACCCTCAAGAAAGCTTTTGTGACAATACAAGCATGGTTCCACGTACATTTACTGCTAAACTTCAGGTGTTACCCCATGTAGTCATCAGGTTTCTGGGTCTGAGAAGTGCCCAGGCAAGCCACAGCAAAATTCCTGAAAACATTTTCAAGGACAGACAAAAACAAATAATTTACAAGAATAGTCTCTAAATCAGTTTTGCAGAAAAAAAATCTTGGAATCACTGTATGTTTTTAGGAAAATGTCAATACATTGGCAATGAAAAGGGAAATAAAATCTTAGGAATTGCTGTGGAAGAAATAGAAAGCAAAACAGAAAACATTATTCTGTTGAATATAAGTCCATTGTGCCTCCACAAATCTTGAAGACTGTTTCTAGTCTTACTGTCTCTAAAAGGATATAATAATGATACAAAGAAGGGCAACTAGGATGAGCAGAAATGTAGAATAGCTTCTCTGTGAAGAGAGATTAAATAGACTAAGACTCTTCAGCTTGAAAAGCAGATGGCTGAGGAAGAATATGATAAAGGTCTATAAAACTGTGATGGTAAAAGCAGGCAGATAAGAAATGATTATGGCTTAGTTCTCATAATCCCAGAATGAAAGGGAAGCACATGAAGTTTCAGAGCAGAAATTTTAAAATGACCGAACGACTTTTTTTTAGATGACTCTTAATTGCAGTGTAGAGTTCACTGTCCAGCAAAGTTGTGGGTGTCAGAATGGAGTAGTGTACCCCCAAAATGAGTTTGCTGAGAAGGGGACACAGACATTACAGAGTGTACTATTCAAAGTGATTAGATAGAAGTGAAAGAAAGAAATCCATCAAGTTCATTAAGGGCTATTGAGCATGAAAACCAAGCCTAACACCGTGGGCTCAGAAAGTCCCTAAGCCAAGGGCTAGGAATGGAAGGAAGAGTATATCAGTGGAGATAACCCTCAATATTTGCACTGTTCTTACACTTTTTCCCTAAGCTTCCTCTTCTGGCCTCTAACATAGACAGAATGCTAGAGGGACTAGAGGGGCCCTGGATCTGACCATCAGAGCTGGTTCTACTCCACAATCCTAGTAGAAGACAGACAAGGGCAACGACCACAATAAAATGCAATGTTTCTTCCAGAGCTTTACTGTTGCAACAGCTTGCAACAGCTGGAAGAATGTGTCCTAGAACTAAAAAGCAATGAAGCATTTGCTGAGAACATGGTGCAGAGGTTACAGAGTCCATCAATAGCCAGGACCACCACTTGGGCAGAAGCCCAGCAAGGATCGACACTGAGATAGTGTATTCCACTGGTTCAGATTATTGCATGTTCATCCTTCACTTTGTTCACAGCCTTAGTACACCCTCCTGCAAATGGTGACTGACCATGTGCAAAGAGGGGGAAAAAATATGTTTTAAATAAGTTTTGGAAGAGAAAAAAATTCTCAAACATATTTTAGCAGAAGTCTTTGATACATTCAAAAAAACCCTCAGGTAGTAGTAAAAATGAAAATATATGAAGAAGCATGCTCTGTGATGCAGAAAGCACTCCTTGAAGATATTTTAGTAGAAGCAGTATATCATTTGTTTCCACATTCTGGGAAGTGATCTGCATGTGATGCACATAACCATATAAACTGTGCATCACTCATATCACAGAATCACAGAATGGTTGAGGTTAGAAGGGACCTCTGGAGATCATCTAAGTCCAACCTCCCTGCTCAAGCAGGGTCACCTAGGGTCACCTAGAGCACAGAATCACAGAATCGCTGAGGTTGGAAGGGACCTCTGGAGATCATCTAGTCCAACCCCCCTGCTCAAGCAGGGTCACCTAGAGCACATTGCACAGGATTGCATCCAGGTGCGTTTTGAATATCTCCAGAGAAGGAGACTCCACCACCTCTCGGGACAACCTTTTCCAGTGCTCTGTCACCCTCACAGTGAAGCACGTTGCACAAGATTGCGTCCAGGCGGGTTTTGAATATCTCCAGAGAAGGAGACTCCACAACCTCTCTGGGCAACCTGTTCCAGTGCTCTGTCACCCTCACAGTGAAGAAGTTTTTCCTCATTTTCAGAGGGAACTGCCTTTTTTTCAGTTTATGCCCATTGCCTTGCATCCTGTGGCTGGGCACCACTGAGAAGAGTCTGGTCCCATCCTCTTGACTCCCTCCCTTTAGATATTTGTGTACCTTGATAAGATCCCCTCTCAGTCTTCTCTTCTCCAGGCTAAACAGGCCCAGCTCTCTCAGCCTTTCCTCATAAGAGAGATGCTCCAGTCCCCTAATCATCTTCGTAGCCCTTCGCTGGACTTGCTCCAGTAGCTCCATGTCTCTCTTGTACTGGGGAGCCCAGAACTGGACACAGTACTCCAGATGTGGCCTCACCAGGGCTGAGTAGAGGGGGAGGATCACCTACCTCCACCTGCTGGCAACACTCTTCCTGATGCAGCCCAGGATCCCATTGGCCTTCTTGGCCACAAGGGCACATTGCTGCCTCATGCTTAACTTGGTGTCCACCAGCACTCCCAGGTCCTTCTCCGCAGAGCTGCTTTCCAGCAGGTCAGCCCCCAACCTGTACTGGTGCATGGGGTTATTCCTCCCTAGGTGCAGGACCCTGCACTTCCCTTTGTTGAACTTCATCATTGTCCTGTCATCAGTGAATGCTGAGGATAGCTGTGCTAGTGGTCATTGCCATTTTTAGGGTTGATAATGATCTCTTTGTCTAAAATGTTAAGTCTTTGGCTGATATATCTAAAGTGAAAACTTGTTGCTAATCCTGTTCTTATTTCATCTTGCTTTTCTCTTATTCCCTTCAATCCACCGAAGTCATCTGCTTTACCATTCATGTTGTTTTTGACTATATTATACTCTCAAATTTTCTGTCTTTCCTACCCCTAAAGTAGTTCATCTGATGTTAACTTTCCCACTGTACCATCTTTGGAAAGTCAGTACAGAACTTTTATTCTAGGACAACTTGCAGATGGAGCTCCAGGAGGATGCAGCTCTGCAGGTCTTGGGCTTCATGAAGTGTCTAGGGCCTCTCACTGAGGCTGGGGCAGCAAAAGATGGTCTTCTAGCCTGCAGAAGATGTGCAGTTGTTGAAGATCTGTGTCATCAAGCAGTGGGGCTGTGAGAGGAGGTCAGCAGACTGCACAGCATCAGAGATGAGAAAGAAATCAACCAGATCTTCTCCAAGACCTTGCAGATTCAAGAGCTCGATCCCCAACTGTGCTGAAGGCACAGGGCAGGCAGAGTTTGTGCCTATCAGTTTGGGAACTGGAGATTCCCATGATGGTAAAGGCTGGAAACTTGCGACTTCTGGCCCCAGGAGGAGGATGGCTCCTGCTCCACCTGAGGATTTGCAACTATGGAATAGATTCTGTGTCCTTGACAAGCAGCTGGGAGCTTTGTCAAATGAAACATCCGTGATAGCTGATCCTGAGCCACCCAGAAACACCAGGAGGAAGTAGTAAGTGGTAGCAGAAGGCAACTCCCTCCTGCAGGGGACAGAGGCCCCCATTTACTGACCTGACCTGCTGTCCAGGGAGGTTTACTGTTTGCTAGGGTCTTGGATCCAGGCTGTGTGGAGAAACTGCCGAGACTTGTCTAGCTCTTGGACTGCTGCTCTTCCACATGGGCACCAATGATATCGCCAGGGGAGACCTGGAAAGTATCATGCATGACTCCATGGCTCCGGGGCTGATGGTCAGGGGCATGGGGGCCCACATGGCCTCCTTGATCCTATCAGTGAGGGGGAAAAGCTTGAGGAGGAGTGGATAGATCTTGTGGTCAACAGTTGGTTGCACAGCTGGTGTCAGCAACAGGATTTTGGGGTCTATGACCATGGGACCCTCTTTGAGGTTCAAGGACTTCTTGAAAGAGACAAGATCCACCTAAGTGGGGCAAAAGCATCTTTGCCAACAGGCTGGCCAACCTAGTAAAGAGAGTTTTAAACTAGGAATGACAGGGAAGTAAGAGGATGACCAACACTCCAGTGAGGAGGTGGTGAACCACGTTGGCAAGCAAAGGGCATGGGGGACTATGGACAGAAGGGAACTCATAATAAAATAAACAAAACAGGACTGAACTGGGGTCACCCCAAGTGTATACACATGAAAAAGGAAGTGCCTATAGGACAGCATTTGGGGGAGAGCTCTCATAGCCTTTCTGGGAAATCAGCACAACAAGGTGCCTCTCTGAGTGCGTGTACACTAGTGCACACAGCATGGGGAACAAACAGGAGTAATTAGAAACCTACATACAGTTACAAGGGCTGTGGCCTCACTGGGATCATGGAGACTTGGTGGAATAGCTCACACAACTGGAGTGCTGCAATGGAGGGATACAGGCTCTTTAGGAAGGACAAGCCGTGATGGTGAGGAGGGAGAATTACCTTTGACATGAGAGAACGAGAACACATGGAGTTCTGCCTTAGGATGGACAATGAGCCACCAGAGAGCTTATGGGTCAGTGGGCAGACCAACATGGGCGATGTTGCTGCAGCTGTCTGCTACAGACTGCCTGATCAGGAAGAAGTAGGTGAGGCCTTCTTCAAATGACTGGAAGAAGCCTCATGTTTGCAGGCCCTGGTCCTCATAGGGGACTTCAAGCACCCTTATATCTGCTGGAGGAACAACACAGCAGGGCACAAGCAATCCAGGAGGTTTCTGGAGTGCGTTGGTGACAACTTCCCAACACAGAAGACTGAGGAGTCAACCCAGGGAGACACTATACTGGACCTCAATTATCTCTGAGAGGTCATGACAATTGGGGGAGGTTCCTGAGGACTGAAAGAAGGCAAACATCACTCCTATCTTCAAGAAGGGCAAGGGGGAGGATCCAGAGAATTCCTGGCTGGTCAGCGTCACCTTGATGCCTGGGAAGATAATGGAACAAATAGTCCTGGAAACCATTTCCGAGCATATGAAGGATAAGAAGATAACTGGGAGTACTCAGCATGGGTTTATGAAGGGGAAATCATGCCTGACTTAACCTGATGGCCTTCTGCAATGAGATGGCAGGCTTGGTGGATGAGGGGAGAGCAGTGGATGTTGTTTATCTTTAGCGAGGCTTTCAATACTCTCCCCTATAACATTTTTATAGACAAACCGATGAAGTACAGGCTAGATAAGTAGACAGTGAGGTGGATTGAAAACTGGCTGAACAGCCTAGCCGAAAGGGTTATGATCAGCAGTATGAAGTTCAGCTGGAGGCCAGTCATTAGTGGTGTCCACCAGGAGTCAATACTGGGGCCAATACTCTTTAACATCTTCATTAATAACCTGGATGATGGG
The DNA here is from genome assembly GCF_003343035.1 of Apteryx rowi. Classification (NCBI taxonomy): domain Eukaryota; kingdom Metazoa; phylum Chordata; class Aves; order Apterygiformes; family Apterygidae; genus Apteryx; species Apteryx rowi. Next base: position 243,266 of record NW_020447764.1, on the reverse strand, counting down.
ACCAAATGCACCCTCAGCAAGTTTGCAGATGATACAAAATTTGGAGGAGTGGTTGATAGACCATTGTGGTTGTGCTGCCATTCAGAGAGACCTTGACAGGCTGGAGAAATGGGCAGGGAGGAACCTCATGAAGTTCAACAAAGGGAAATGCCACATCTTGCACCTGGGGAAGAATAACCCCATGCACTAGGACAGGCTGGGGGCCAACCAGCTGGAGAGCAGCTTTGCAGAGAAGGACCTGGGGGTCCTGGTGGACAACAAGCTGAACATGAGGCAGCAATGCGTCCTCATGGCAAAGAAGGGGCATGGTATCCTGGGCTGCATTAGGCAGAGTGTTGCCAGCAGGTCAAGGGAGGTGATCCATCCCCTCTACTTAGCACTGGTGAGGCCACACCTGGAGTGCTGTGTCCAGTCCTGGGCTTTCCAGTACAAGAGAGACGTGGAAATACTGGAGCAAGTCCTATGAAGGGCCACTGAGACGATTAAGGGACTAGAGTATCTCTCTTATGAGGAGAGGCTGAGAGAGCTGGGACTAGTCAGCCTAGAGAAGAGAAGGCTCAGGGGGATCTTGTCACTGTGTAGAAATACCTGATTGGAGGGTGCAGGGGATAAGGAAAACAGAGCCAGACTCTTCTGAGTGGTGCTGAGTGACAAGACAAGAGGCAATGCGCACAAATTGAAATACAGGAAATTCCATTTAAACACAAGACAACAAAGCTGCTTTACTGTAAGCATGATTGTACACTGGAACAGGTTGCCCAAAGAGGTTGTGGAGTCTCCAACTCTGAGGTTATTCGAAACCCAACTAGACATAGCCCTGGGCAATGTGTAGCTGATACTGCTTTGAGCAGGGGGTTGGACTAGACAGTCTCTAGAGGTGCCTACCAACCTCAACTTGTCTGTGATTCTGTGATTCTGCTGATTGAGAAAAGGCAAACCATTTAACCTTTTTCCTTTGTTTCTCTTTTCTGATGACATAATTTATGCTGGAACATTCTCCTTCTTCTACTATTTCTTCTTTTTTTTTTTTTCTAAAATATATTCCTACTGTATATCCTTCAAATTATAATCCTTGTTTACAATATTAAAAAAAATGCTCTGCATTACTTTCCAATACAGGATGAACTGGTATGTTTTAAGTCTGAATTGTATGTTATCAATGGTGTAAAATTATTAGATAATGGACCAGCCTAATACCACTTTTTGAATATAATTCCAACACAGGAAATATGTTGCTCTAGAAAATGGTTTTCACACATCATAGACCAAGTCATCTTATAATACTGCTCACACAGTGTTTCCTGAGATACTCAGGAAAACAATATATAAAGTACTGAGACTGTTAAAATAAATGTGAATTTCACTCACTTGTCTGAAGGGGCAGACAATTTTTAAAGTGTAATAAGAACTGCTTAATAGCCTTATTAGTTAAATAATATTTCCTGATACCAAGTGTTAATGAACATGTGAGTTTAAGAATCCTTTTCATGATGCAATCCAATCTGTGCTTCCATTTTTCCTTGATACTAGGTTTGTACATTACCAGATTATCTGACAATACAAATTCAGTCCAGAACAGCGTGAGCATGCAACTGATTTTTTGTTGACCTAACCACAGCATACAATGCAATGTTTACATTGGATTTATCTTTTATGCTGGCGAAGGGAGGACAGATGATATGTGACCCAGCATAAAGTCCATGGAGACAAAGTTACCCTTCAAAATGCTTTGAACAGACTGGAATAAACAGAGCAAGTTCATATTGGCTCAGCTCCTTGTGTCATATGGATGTGACATCATTAAGTGGAGACTTAGAGCAGCTTTACAAAGTCACTGGACCATGTTTTAGTCAGCCTCACTCTTATTTGTTCTCTTTGCCCACATGAATCTTGCCATCCTTACTGCCCGGTGTGTTTGTTCTAATAGAAAGTGGTAGAAACTGGTCCTATTTCAGATTGTTTCTGCCAGGAAACTTTCACAGGGAACAGGAGTGTGAGCTGCAGACTCCCTAGATAGGAAAAGGTCTTGATCTCTCCATTTCAGTGAATGTTGCAAGCACTCAATTATTATGTAGATGTTGGTTGTTAGCCAACACCTCCTTTTGAATCTGTCTTTTGTTCTCTGAGTTAGGCATGGTCTTCAAAAGCTTGGAAGGCTTATCTCTACACTTTCAAGAGCCTCCTTCTGCTAAGGGATCTCTACCCCCATTTCAGAATGGCAGTGAGATTTAGGGAGTCTCTAGAGTACAGCACTGTGTGAGCATGCACAAGAGACCTGACTTAGAGAGCTAGGGAGTAAAATGGAAGTGGCAACTCAGTTCAGACAGTAAGATGAGACAAATTTGTTTACCAGACTGAGATCCTTCCCTGACTTAAAACCTGCTAGAAGTCTGCCCATATTACTTTTAGATATTATTTTCTCTTCTTTGAATATATTTCATATATTTTATTCAATGCAATTCTAGTTTTAAAAGCCTAAATTATGATTTACATCCATTTTCCAAAATATTCTAATAGCTTATTGTTCAGTAACACTTGGTTGATAGTATTCCTTATAATCCATTTAAAATTATTGTGAATTCACATCAGCACAAAATAAATATCTAAACTGGATGATTTTAACACATTATTTACTTTGATAATTTCGAGAATATTGTTATGAAGAAAGAATAAAAATTGATATTTTAGATAATATCTTGAGACCTGGGCTTTTATATTTTTTGTTTTAAAAGGAAAGAAAAGACATTCAGTGGCTGTAGATACTCCTCATTTCAATAGAGATATATTGATTGATGCTAGCGGAGGCTTTGGCCCTATACATGATCCACATTATTATAAAACCTCTTTTCAAAAGACAATAATAATCAAGGCAAAATCATCCTCAGTGAACCTCAGTGGCTTCAGATGAATAAATAGCTCACTTGTAAGTATTTAAAAGTTATCTTTCAGAAATGAAGTGAATTACTTAGTGTTTAATCTCACACAGGGGGATATATATTATGAAGGCTATCAACTGGCAACTGCATTGAATGTTTTCCAAAACATACAAATGCCCCAAACTTGTATTATAAAGGGAAAAGTCATAAAAGTTAACAAATCATCCACATTTGATCCACATTCCCTTGAGCTACCTTTTGAAAGCTACTTCAAATAAGAAATGGTAGTGATTTAATCTTTATTAATTTGATTAAATCTATGCTAAGCCCTACTGTGGTCACTTACTCTAGTTTATGTGTGGCTTATTTCAGTTTATTTAGTTTTATACTGGTTCCTATTCTTAAGTTCAATAAGCCATTGTTATTCACATTGAAGAGTACCCCCATAAGGGTTTGCACGGGTTTAATTAAATCCATGTAATTAAAACAGCATTTTCACTGGCCATTAGCATTTTCTTACATCTACATGTTGAGTCTAAGTTTTTGACATTAGGAGCCTAAAGTTAAAGTCCCAAATGCATTGTCTGAAGGGAGCTGCTCAGTGCTTAGCATTTGCAATTCATGTCCTGAGCCATTCATTATCCCTTCGCAGGCAATGAGAACTGCAAATGTGCCATCATCTTTGAAAATGTGGTCATTATTTAGAAGTGTAAATGAAGATTGCAGAGGCTAACTTCAAGTCCTGTCTGAAACAAAGACTGACTTCTTTAATCTCTGGACTGGATTGGACATATTGTAACAGGGAAATACGACATTATTCTTAACCTTATATATTATATGCACTAGAACTATCTTTCCTTTCCAGTTTCTTCTTTCATTCTTTCTTCTTTCTTCTTTCATTCCCCTTTCCCTGTATAGCTTCTAAATAATCCAAATTCTTTCTGATTGTCCCTCCCTGACTGAAGGCTGAATCACTTAAATTCCTGCACATTTGCTTCCTGCCACAATGAGCCAGTATTTCCAAAAGCAGCACTTCCTTCCAATGACTAATATGTTATAATACAGGTTTGCTTTGCTTGGTGTATGTCCTGTTTTGGCACAGCCACAATGGTTATAGAATTAAACAATTCAGTAACAAAATGAATATGTGTAGAAAACAAAATGAATGTGCAGAAGTTTATATCTACATGTCATGGAGATAATAATAGCAAAGGCAAAACAGGAGAGAAACAATAGAGAGAACTGAAAAGATGAAACTCTAGGACTGACGTAAAAATTGTTGATAATAAAGAATTGACTATTGCTGAAAATAGTTGCCAGATACAGTCTGTATTTGTATGAATCTTGAAAAAAAAATCTATCTCACCAAGGCAGAGAGTTACAGAATGTTTTTTTCCAAATGGCAGGAATTTCCTAGCAGAAAGCTCTGTACTAGAAATTAGCACATATGAAGATAAAGAGTTGGCCAATTATAGAAAAGTAGAAGGATTAAAAATAAGTAGAGAAAGACAAGTAGATTGAAAGGACAGGATTGGCTCCCCTAACGTTAAACTAAATCAGACACATTTTAAATTGCTAAAGTATCTCATATAAGCTAGCTCTCAGGGTGGACAAGGGCATGTCATCTGCTCCATTCTATGCATTTAGCTTAGCTTATCTCCACTGATTTTAGACAAATTTCATATGACTAGTTTAGATGCCTAATCTTTAGGAATCCTAATTAAAGTGAAATTAATTCTGCCATGGGTGTAAATATGTTTTGGTCAAGCCTGATGGTTTTCTTCAGCCAACCTCTCCTTTAAATTCAACTCTATCAGTTATGTGATACTCACAGCAGAAGTCAGGGTAGATCTTTAGAGAAATCAAATTAGTCATGGTTTAATCAGTTCAGCTTCTGTGCAACCTTTCTCCAATCTCTTTCCATGGACTATCTTCCAGTTCTTTAGTTTTCCTAGAAGTCACTTACCAGTTCATACTTGTGTTCAAATCCCTAGTTACTTCCACTTATATCTTTAAGTTATGATCCACAGATTTGCTGTTTTAGTCATGGCCACTAAAAAAGCATTATTTTCAGCATTATGTCATGTGCCTAGTCTGATATTAAAGATGGATGAACCTAGAAAAACTAGGTGAAAATTTTTTCACTGGGAAATCTTGCTCTGGGAAAAGGAAAACTTGTGGGGATAAGCACTTCTATTTTCATATTTCCGTGAGAGAGACTTTCAATATACTGTTCGTAACATAGGCAATAGCTACTGGTTATCTGACACATCCATATTCGACTTCCCACTCTCTCTTACTTATCACTTTTCAACCTAGCTCTCTCAAACTGTGTCTGATATAGTGTAGGATTCTTTTAGTATAGCTTGTTGGAGCTCCTGCATTTTGTAATTATGGGCTAGTTATGCACTGGCACAAAAGTATGATCCTTGGTCTCCAAACGAAGTGTTGTAAGCCCTGAACTGTTGACTGCTTTAGATTTGTCACCCAAATATGTACTTTGAAAGTTCTGGGGTGTGTGGCAAGAAAAACTGGTTTTGAAATTTTGAAAAAACCTCTTTCCTGCCCAAGCTTAGTTGACATAAAAAAATACTTCACTATGTCTAACAGTTTCTGAATTTGAAATACAAAATTTCATAAGAACACAAGAACAGCATCAGGGAGCAGCAAGGGCAGGCTTCTCTGCAAGGACAGGCACACCAGGAGCTGTGGGTGACATCAAGGCAGCCAGGGCAGTGTTCTCACTGACAAAGAATCAGAAAGTTGAGTCAGGAGGTCTGGGTGGTGAGCAGGTCCGGACACAGAGATCAGAGTCATCTTCAGTTCAGTGAATACCCAGGAAGTCTGTCGTGATGAAGCCGGTCTGAGACCAAGCCAGAAAGTCAAGTCAGCAGGTCTGGATCAGAATTGAAGAGGCAGGAGACCCAGGCCAGCTGAAGCTGCTGCACAGCTGTAATGTGGCACAGGCAGGGCCAGGCAAAAGAGGCTCAACATCAAAGCAGCTCCCAAGAGAAGGAGGGGCAGGCTCTCTCTTCTAATTTCCTTTACAACAGCTCTCATCAGTGTAGGAGATGACCTTGAACTCAGCCAACTAAACTCCTAGGAGTGGGGGATGCACTCAGGGCTCTGACAAATGGCCATACCGGGACAGACCAAAGGTCCGGCTATGACAGTGGCCACCAGTAGAAGAGAACTGGCTTTACCCATTCCTTGTTGCTCTGTGGCCCAGGCACACTCATGGACGAAGGAGCTGTGCTCCTAGCTGTCTTTCTCTGTATTTTCCTATCCCGCACACCAGTGTAAAGAGAGGCAGAAATGAGGAGAAGAATCAGCACCCCTATGACTGCAGCGATCAATGACACCACCACCAGCGTCAACAATTGCCACCACCACTGGCATCCGATGTCTCATCTTCCATTATGTTTGGCAAGAGCCAACGATTGCTCTGCTGCACCCAGCACCTTAATGCAGCATATCCCACAAATCATCCTCTGAAGAAATAGCTCCCACTGTTCCCAAATTTTCCTCTATACCCCCAAGGGCTTTCAGGGGCAGTCTTATCTTCTCATGCGTATCACTAGTCTTCTCATCTACTGTTTCTCCTTTCCCTCCTTCTGTAGCCTCCTTTTTTATCAAAATCAAAACCCATTCAGCTGTCATTTCCTCCCTCTGTAATGTGGTTTCTTTTGCACATGGTTCCTCCTTCTCTCAACCTCTTTACAACTTCTTCTCTGTGCCTTTTTTTCTTTCACCTGTTACCAATCCCATCATTCCCTTCCACCCATTTACAGGCAGAGGGTGAGTTGCATTGCACCAAAGTGGCACTGGGTGCAGCTATGCCCCACAGGGCTCTTGGCTCCTGCCACTTGACATGGTGAAAGATCATAGTCCTGCTGTTTTGAGTACTAAGGTGTGTGGTGGTGCTCCTCTTTTTCATTCTTCTCTTTGTGCAAGGATTGTGAGGGTGCAAGGAAAAAACTCCAGTCTAGCTCCTAGGTGCCCCCATTTCCTTCTGTTTGTTTGCCTGGGATGCTGAAGAAGAGAAGTTCTCTAATTCCCAGAGCTGGCAAGTGGGGGCCAGCAGCTGGGCTAGCATCCCCATTAGGTGGAATGCTGCTGGTCTGGAGCAGCTGAGAGGCCACAGAGAAACAAAAGCAAAAACTGCCAGTTTCAAGACCACAGATGTTAGGCTCACTCCAGCAGCCTGCCTCCAGCACAGGGCTCCCCCATCTCTACTCTTACTCCTAGTTTCTGAAATCCTGTGCCTGTAGTGCCAAAGCCCCTACCCACTGCATTCTCTCAGCACCCCAACATCATCATCTTGCCCTTCTCACAGACAACCCTCAAGATGTGGTGCTCACATTTCCCCTCCCTGGTTCTCAGAAAGGGGCTGCATTGCTCCATGCATCATTCACACGAGTGTTAACGGACAAGGCAGAGTGTGGGTCCTCACTGGGGACTTCTCAGCCCCATGATGCCAAGGGATGAGCTGTACAGCTGCCTAGAGGAGACTCATGGCTTGAGGATGAAGGCACAGCTGGCTTGCAACAAGTGAGGGGTTACCACAGTCTCATTCTCCAGTCTGTGAAGGCCTTGTGCATGGAGGAGAAAGGAGCCAAACACAGGGGATCACCACCAGCTGAAGAACTGACACCCAGCCTTACTCCTCAGACAGATTACAGCAACAGTGTCAGCCAGCTTGCCATGGCTCAGACCCATGCCATGGGATGTGATCCATCCAGGCCAAACTTTACAGAGTCCCAGACTGCAGCATCCTTGACATGGATTGCATTCTGCTGCAGAGTGCTGGGTCAAGGGCAGGGGAGCGGCTGGTCTGGGGGTATCTTCACTGAGTCCCTGCTACATAAATTCCCCTTCTGTTCACAATGGCAGAAATGGCCTTGGTGGCAGTAAGAACAGTTCTTTTCGGTGTTGCTGAAATCAGAGACCACCAACACGAGGCAGCAAGACTGGGTGAACCCCACACTGCTTGCACTGCATATGGTATAGTCCACCCACCACATCCCACACTGGCTAGTCTAGGATATAAGGGCCAGTTTGAATCTCTCAATACTCTTCTGTCTCGAGTGAGTCCTGCAGCTGGGCAGACCCCTTCCCTTTCTCCTTTCCCCACAGAGCTTACTCTCCAAACTCTGGGCTATGAATTCCTCTTTGGTTGCCCCTGAGAGACATCCAGGTGTACATGTTTACTGCATACATCAGGATGGGATCCTCTCCCACTTCCTCTGGTCTTTTGCTAAGTGTCTGGCCATGCTTCTCCCTTCACCTTTTTCTCCTCTCTGTCCACATCCCTTCATAGCCCCTCATCATAGGATGCCTTTGTCAGTTTTCTCCTAGCCAAAGTGGCCAAGTGGCCATCTCCTGGGCTAGAATAGGGTAAGTGTGATGGGGAAAACCTGTCCCTAATGGAGAAACAATAGGAAGTGTGTCCATAAGTGTATGCCTAGGAAAGTGTAACAACCAAGAAAATACGTAAAACACTTCCCTATATACTCTCTCAGCTACCTGTTTGCAGTTCAGGGAATTCCCGAAACCTTCAGTGGCGTTCTCTTCCATGAATATGCTCAGACTTTGCCTAACCCATATAAATTTTTAGCATCCACAACATCATTTGGCCAGGAATTCTGTGGGTCTGCTATGCAAAGAACAGATACTGGAAACTAGCAACTGGGGTTTATACCCCTCTGGAAAGAATTGCAAGAAGGAGAATATTAAGAGTGTTAAGGAGAGCTACAGAAAGGCTAAGGACAACAGTCCAGAAGGGGCTAATTTTATGAAGAAATAGACTGGATCAGTAATACGACAAACTCAAGGCCTAAATGTATCCAGTGCACAGCACGGGACCAAAGGTATTATGAAAAAAACAGGAGATCAAGAGTGAAACTGGATATGTTGCAGTGAGTTAACCAGAAACCTGTGGTTCAAGCCTTCCTTCTTGGAAGGAACATTTGTAGTTGCTCTGGGCAAAAACATTCTCCCTAGCTTCACAAGCACTGTACAAAAGATAAGATGCCTCTAAAAGGGCTGTGGCCTTCCTGATACCGCAATAGCAACAGTTTGAAAACACCATGGTAGCGATTTCAGCTAGCCAGCAGTACATGCTATTATCATTCCTTTGCTAAGTTGGTATTTGCATAACATGCTGGCAAAGTTCCTGCAATGAGATCAGTCTTAGTCAGCCAGTAAGGAGCAAATCCTCTCGGTGCTCGTGTTTGAATTCTTTGGCTTTGGCGTAGCACTGGACTGTGTGCCGAGAGTGCCCTTTTCTAGCATCTTTGTGACAACTTTTCCTAAAGCTTTGTGTAACTTGAGACTTAGCAAACTGTGGGACAAACATTCTCCTCTCTCCAAGGGGCAAGTGAGTCCAGGTACCTCCAGGTGATACAGAATTTAGGAGACTAGGCATTATTAATAAAGGAAAAGAGAACAAAATAGAAAATACCAGTAAACTACTGTAAATTCATGGTGCACCCCTCTGAATACGATGTGCAGTTCTTATCTACCCACCTCCAGAGCTCGGGTAGAGCAGAACTAGAGAACATACAAAGAAATTTGGCAAGGGGGAAGCAGCAATGGGATGGTTTCTGCACAAGGAATAACTGCTTGAAGTTTTAGCCTATGAAAAATGGTGTATATGGCAGAGGAATATGAAATCATGAGTGCATGGGAAAGACAGATAGGGAATGGTTATGCACTGTCTCTCATAATACAAAACCTAAGAGGCATAAAATCAAATCTCAGGTGGCAAACAAATGAGACACTTTTCTATGCAGTGCATAATTAAGTTGTGGAACTAATTGTAAGATATTATGCATTTAAAAAGCTTACATGTTTCAAAGAACAATTAGACAAATTCATGGCAGAAGGAATTCCACCAAGCACTATTGAATGCAAAGGTAGCACAGGATCAGGCCTTGCCTGGATGTGCTAGTGAGAAGCCTCATTGTCCCCCCAGGATTCAGCCCAGAGGATAGCCTGGGGATGCTGATCCTCCTCCAGGTGTGTAAGTGGCAGTTACTGTACTGACAATGATGAAAATAATAATTAATACTACAGGCCTAAATAAAATTATAGTTCTGAAGGATACTGTGACAGGGTATACCTAATGTGAGGGTGGGAAGCATGACACAGACAGGGGTGCAGGGCTCCCCTTCACAATGTGAAAACTAAGCCAGGAAAACCCTATAATGAAACTTGTGATTTTTGTTTACAACCTTTGCACTTATTAATTTTAAAAAGAAAAAAATATCGGTAAGAGCCATCTGTCATGATTGCCGTAACAGATAAGCAGGCCTCAAACACTATAATTAGAAGGGGAAAAAAAGAGTAAAAGGAGATTCTTCCTGTAACCAGTTTTAACTAAAGGGAGGTACCTTCCAAACAAGGTAGTTTAACAAGATGAAATAGAAACATAGGAGGCTGATAAAAGCATCCAACACTGGTCTTGTCCTAATACAGAAGCTGAAGGGAGGTATTCACATATTTAGTTCAGGCATCTAACTTAAATGCTGAAATGCCCATAGAAAATGCCTAACTATTTAATTAAAAAAATGTGGCCTTCTAATTTTAGATCGTCTGAACGTTTGTGTCTAAAATAGGCTAAGGTAAATGGTGTGCATGCCCCAGGATGGCATTCCTGTCTTTTTCCAGCTACCAGTGTCAATGTACTCTTCTTACATTAGTGCTACTGAGGTGACACAAGAGAATTCTTCTGCATCCACTGCAAGCAGAAAAAAAAATGTAAAGGCCAGAAATGATACAGTTCACCCAAGATAAATGGACATCAGGATCGCCGCAAATCAAAGGGAGAAGAAGACAGATACCACCCAGAAAAGATGTCTGTGGCTTCCCTAAAGTTTCTCTGGCACAGTGGGAGCTGACCAAGCACAGGTGCTGTACAGGTAAATCTTCACCCTGGTTACTGTGGGAAACGCTCCCTCTCACTCCAGTTGTAGCAGCCACCTCAGGTCCTTCTCTGCACTGTCCCTTGCTGTGGTCCGTGTGGCCACAGGGGGACCCTGGAATCAGACATCCTGTGAGCCAGCGTGGGCAGATGTGTCCTGTGCCAGCCCCGTTTGCACTATAAAGCTACCTGCAGGGAATGTCACTTTGAAACTAAGGCCACTCTTGGGAGACTGGGCTTCAGTTAGTGCCAAATGGTTGTCTTCTAATTTTGAGTTCTCTTTTTTGGATCAGTTTACATATTTGTAGCTAGTTACTTGCAGTTGGTTGTCTGTCTGCCTGAAAAGATTCCAATAATATCACAGGTTATTTTATTATCACTAAATTTGTTAATGAATTGATTTGGCTGTGTGATGCATGAGCACTTGTGAAAGTTGCAAGACATTGCATCAAAAGCATAAATAGCAAATTATCTTAAAATTATTTAAAACAAATATCAGACACACAATAATAACCCAGCTGACTGAAAGTAAGAAGACATATGTCCTATTTCATTGCACAGCACTACATTCCTCTACTGCAGCCTAGAATGTCCTTATTTGAATTCTTACCATGTCACCGCAAGTGAGCACATGAGACATTCTCTATTTCTGTTATCCATCTGTGCCCAGCCCATATGAGTCATTTACCTTCTAGCTGCCTGCTGTAAAGCATTAATGCCTTAACCTTACCCCATGGATAAATTTCTTCCTTCTGATAGGTACTTTGGAGATCACTGCATGCAACAGCAATACAGACGACATTGGCTTCACTAGTTCTGTAGGCAGAGCCACCCTGCCTTTGTCCCACCTCATGTACGCTCTACCACTGGCCAAGTGCAGTAAGACCTTTCCCCATGTGCTTGGTACAGCTCACCTCTGTGCTGACTCTGTGTGCGGCAGGAATGGCAGAGGCAGGAGCATGCCCTTTTGGAAGGTCCTCAGCTATCCATGTCAGCAAGCGACACCCACTCCAACCAAACCAAGTCAGATGGCAGATACTTCCTCCTTCTAGAGAGAGGTTACTGGCCTCTCTGCTTTCCTTTCTTCCTTTACTCTGGGAGAAGACAAACTTTATAGCAGGCTTTTTTTTCATCTTATGACCACAAGGTGAGTGCCCAAGAGTAACATCTCCCAGCGGTCTCTTGCACTGAGGCTCTCCGTGAGTTCCAGCCCTCCCCATTCAGAGTAAGTTGTTTTGCTCTCACTAGAGTTGGCAATTGGGGTTTCTTCCTAACTGGTGATGGGCTGAGACCACCTGCCACTTAGCAAATATGATCCCTCTCCCAGAGAGTGACTCAGGACAGTGAGGCCAGGGAGGGGAGGGCCACCATCAGCTCTAAAGAGCCAGTTCATACTTCTACCCATCCATACAGATTTTCTGAAAAACTGTTTAATCCAAGGTGGCTTTTTTGAGTTACATTCTAAATGTATTTAAAACTTACTAATGGAAGCCTAACTTTTTTAATTTACCATGTTTCACTTTAAAGCTAGAGATTTCTTCAAACATTTAATTTACTCCAGAAGAGCTGTGTTTTGAAACTAATAATATTGAAAACTGCATACAGTTCAACTTCATATTGTTCTCTAGAAACTGTGACTTCTCTTTTTTAAAATATCATTGCCCATAAGATAGCATGCAATTATTTTGCTATGCTATTTATTTCTTTTTCTTTTTTTGAATAAAGTACTGTATAATATTTCTGATCCCCATCTCACATTACTGGAGAAGTACTTATGTTTTGTAACTATTTGGGTTCTGTTACTAAACTTCATAATATTTGCTTTATCCAGTTTGCTAATACCTTGACTAGGATCTTTACATCTGAATTTAGTAACAACCATGTCTCATATTGTGCTTTCCTGCTTTTGGGATAGCTATTAGATTATGAGCTTGAATAGCTGCTGGCATTTCTTCCCTATTGGTCCCACTGCTGCCATGAGGGCGCAGAGTTTTAACATCCTTCATGGTGATATTCTGATAGGTGATATTCTGTCATCAACGTCCAGTTGTATCTAATAACTGGAGTGTCAGTAGCTTTAATTTACAGTGTTTTCAAAGGTTTGTACCTGAGAAGCTGTGGAGAGAAGGTAGCTGCACAAACACAGAGGGATTCAGGCAAAAGGGTAGTCTAGGGGGAATTTTAAAACCTTTGAGATGATGTACTGCATCATATATAGCCTCCTCAACATTTCTAGTATCCCTCAAGCAGCTCTTCATGCTTGGGGTGGTTATCTGATTTAGACAGCAGGAGAAATACATATAAATTCATATATCTATATAATCTAATCTATATAATAATATGCAGCTGAGACAAAGGACCACACAGTGCTGATGGAAAGGTGCAACAAAAGCACAGGCAACATTTATTCTCATGGGTACATCTATAAGGTAAGGAAACATTTGCAGAAAATAGAGTTAGATGGATTCATGTCACCAATAGATTAGGCTAGAAGGGCTGAACCAACTCCAGTATCATCAGCCACTATATCAAGGAATCTGTGTTCCTCAGTGTTGTTTTTAGACCTACCTCATATGTTACAGAGAACCATATGATAGTGGCCTTAACGTGTCAGCAGTCTTGCTAGTCTGTGTGGAGCCCCTGGATGAGTGCATTTTGCCTGTCACCTTCTGCTGTAACCCCTGGAGAATGCAAACTGTGAGAGATCACAGGTCGATGTCTGACCCCCTCAGCACAAGCCATCTGCTCAACTCTGGTGGTGCCTTGGCTCAAAACATGGTGTGGGAGCTCATGGGCAGCTCCCGCACCCACATCTCTGACACATCCAGCACTCATATTAGCAAGACAAGTCACTCTTTTTCTTGTTCTGATCCTCTCTGCCAAGTCAAGTCCGTAACTGTTTTTAGGTGCTTATGTGAGATACATGAATACACGGTGACTTGGTGTGATGGGAAAATTCTGCCAACGCTCCTTTTGGATGACACATGTAATGGTAGGATGGATATGCTCAAATCATGTTGCCAAATCTCTTGCATAAATATGCAAATACTTTGCATGTCCATATCCTAAGGATCTTAAATTAATTCAGACATTAATGAATGAAAACATACAACAGCCCTCTGGGTAACATTGGTAAACAACATTACTCTCCATGTCTGGTGGATGAGATACACACGGAGATAGAAAGGCAAAGACATTCCTCACAGTAACACAGGAAGTTTGTGGCAGAGCTTTGAAGAAACTCTAGGTCCCTTGACTCCAATGTCTCTTCATAAGAAATTCTTTTTCCTCCTCTTTTATTTCTAAGGAAAATGAAAAATAAGAAGGAAGAGGACCAACTCTTTAAAACTTCTGGACAGAAGGTAAAGCTTTCTACTGAGCGTATTTTCCTTACTCCCATCACCACAGCATCTCAGGAGCTCTAGCTTGTCATGACAGGGATGCCACCTTGTGACATAAAGAAACGTTTTCCCTGTCCTCTGTGGTACCCAAGGAGTGAGACATTAACCAAGGTGCCCCCGATGGCAGAGGTGATTTGTAGTGGAGCAAGGCTTCAGCCCTGGGCTCCCCCCATCCTGGACGGGGCCCTGCATCAGCACCCGAGCCCTCTGACCCGGTGCCGCCGGGCAGCGCTTCGCCATGGGGAGCATTTATTCAAAGAGCCCCGGGAAACCCGGGTTCCCCCTTTCCTGGGGAAAACCAGCCCTGACATTGTCCTGCCTGCCCAGCAGGTGTCACCAGAAGACAATGGTCGCCTCCGGCCCGGCGGCATGACGCAATACTGATTACATCACGCCCGCGGGAGGTGACATAGGCAGGCGGCGCTTCGCCAGGGAAAGCAGCAAGCAAGGGAGCGAATGGAAAGGGCGCTTCTGGAGGGCGAAGCTTTACAGGGGCCGCTTAGTTTTGCACCTAAAGAGAGAATGGATCCAAAACAAAATGTGTTTGGCCAGGCCACTGTGGCTGCCATTTATTGGCATTTTAGCAGGGCACTGAAGCCTGGGGAAGGATCCGGGCCCCCGTGCACTGGATGAACACAAGGTGCTTGCCCTGGGAAGTTTACCATCTAAATCGCCTAGGCAGAAAGTATGTCTTTTTGCAGGATTGCAACTCGGAGAGATTAGCTATCAAATCCCATGCCCATGAAAGTGAGCTAATTTATCTTCGTGGCCAACAGCACAGCTGTGAGGCCTGGATTCGTGCCACTTCACGTTAGGCATTCAATTGAAGCCGCTGGCCTAGTCACCCTGTAGGCTCCCTCTGTAGTCTGTACAGACAGGCAGACACCTCCAAAGGCAGATTTAAATCTTCGCAAGTGAGGTGAATTCAGACTCGTGTTCCAATTTCCTGGCATGTTACAGTGCCAGAAATAGCATGCATATCTCCTCAAGCACATCAAACACAAGACCTTCCCTTCTCTCAAACTGTGTGTCTGCAGGACCTGTGATAGATTTGCTTATCTCAGAAATCCAGTGTTTCAACACACATGATTTTTTTAAATGGGATTATCAGAATAACTCGGATTCAAACAGCTGTTTTTTCCCCAGTCACTAACATAGAGAATTCATGCTTTTTGTATTCCTTCTTTTATGGAGTTAAGGCTGGATATCAGGATAATGCCAAGTCCCTTTGGAATGATTGTCAACACAAATTGTACTGCAGTTGCACATGCACCCTGTGTGCACAGAATCAGATCTTCTTTTCCAGTGGCAGTGCAGCTGGACCTCCAGTGGCCTTGTGTCTGCACTCTTCATCCCGCAGTTAGATGGAACCCTAAAATACTTGACTTTTTTCTCTGCACTTAAATAATGTTATTGTTAAGGATAGCTTGCTTAGTCCATTGGCCTAGATACATTTTTACCTTCAGTAAATTTCAGGTTAGCTCCTAGTACCAACACTCACCTCACACTGGAGTGGTGCTAACAACTTGCAAGCAAAATCTGGAGGATTTAAGATCAATCAGCTTTTGCATGCCTCCACTCCTAGCAGATGGACACAGCCCTGACTATCTTGCTCTTTATCTAAGTGACGCTCAGAGAATTTGACAAGCCCAGGTGACATTGTTCTTTCTTGAGATATTAACACAGGCATCTCACGTTCTGAGGAGCATGTCAGAGCCAGGCCATGGTCTTCTGGTCTGTTTCACAGAATCACGCAGAATCATAGAAGGGTTGAGGTTAGAAGGGACTAACCTAGTCCAACTCCTCTGCTCAAGCAGGGTCACCTAGAGCAGGTTGCCCAGGACCATGCCCAGATGGCTTCTGAATATCTCCAAGGATGGAGACTTCGCAACCTCTCTGGGCAACCTGTGCCAGTGCTCAGTCACCCTCACAGTAAAAAAATATTTCCTTATGTTGAGACAGAACTTCCTGTGTTTCAGTTTATGCCCATTGCCTCTCCTCCTCATGAGAAGGAGAAACAGACCCTTCTGGGTCTGCACCCTCAACTCCTAAACTCCTAGCAACACCTTCATCTACAATTATTCTGATGTCAATTACTTCAAATAGAGACAAAAGAGGAAAAGTGAAGTGTGACTGCCATTTTCAGTGCTCAGCAAAAGCACTACCAAGATACAAGAGTCATTAGACTCTTATGGGGTTCAGCTTCTGAAGGGCCGGAAGTCTGGGAAGCCCCATCCTCCGTGCAGGTGCTGACGCCTGGAGGATCACAAGCAGCACCACATCAGCACTGCATTGGCAGACCGCCGTGCCCTCGGGCCCAGCTCTGTGGCACTGATCCCAGTACTCACTGTCCTCCACTTAAGGACTTGCTTCCTACCACACCTGTACTCACTCTTTCAGGCAAGTCCTTCAGCACCTGCTCTCAGTACCAGCAACTTCTGTGCCTAAAACAACATAAACTCTGCTAAGTGGCCTTCTGTGGCCCTTCTGGGGAATCACCTCTTCTCAAGAGATTTTCAAAACACTTCAAAGTCACTCATACATTTGTATTAGTTACACATTGCTAGTATCAACCATTCTTCCATGAAGGGAAGGCATTCCTGATGAAATAGCCTTCCCTGAAAGGAAGTGTCCTCCTAGTCTGGGCATAATGGGGATTCACCTTCCACACATGTAGTTTCTTCGTTTTAATGGAAAACATGAAGGGATAATCAGGAGCATCTAGAGTATTTTAGGTCATCTGAGATTAGAGAGGGAATACCCTCCTAGTATCTCCCAGTGTGTTCTCATGTCCATATCCTTATTTTTGTCAACCTACCAGGTGTTTTGGGGATACTGTTGTACTTTGGAAAGGCTGCAGCATCTGCTCTATCCTGTACTAGGTCACCCCCTTCAAGGAGGAACATTAGACCATTTTAGCCAAAGCATTTTGTTATTGGAGGCACATGGGAAAAATTTTGGGAGAGAGCATCAGCTTCATAGGGAAGAAAAACTGCTCCCTGCTGGGATGAAACACAAGGCAAGGAATTCCTGTATGTCTGCCTCATTATGTGAATTTAGAAAGACTTCCTGTAGCTTCTGAAATGCATCAGAGAGACTCTGGATATTGTTCAGAACATGAATATTGTGGGCTATGTCTCTTCAATAGTTGATAGACAACCAGAAAAACAACCATAAACAGATCCAACTCCACGCCCTGCCTGTTCGTCAGCCACATAACTGCGTTATAGGCAAGCTGGCCTAGCAGTGCCTAGAGGTGTATTAGTCCAACCAGTGTACTTGGGATCACTGTGCCCTACATGCTCTGGAAGACATAGTCTAGCCATCTGCTGTATTAAACTGCAAACCTTCAAGACATTAAAAATTTCTGTCACCCCTATCTAGCTAATATACGAGCCAGTGGCCACACTGGCCAAGTCAGGGAGCAGAGACAGACATTGCTACAATCCCTTCTTGCTCCAGTAAAAGGGTAGAACAGAATAGCACTTCAGGGGGAATAGAGCACAGTTTACTTTCCTGTGCAGCTGGGGCACAGGGAGCGTGTGATGTGCAGAGCAGACTGGCCAGCACTGTGCAGCAGATACTGCCTTCCAAGACAGACCAGGATAGAACAAGCAGCCCAATCCAAACTGGGCTCAGGTACCATGTCCTCCCCTGCTGAACAGCTCAGGCTTCATGCTGCAGAAGGGAAAAGACTAAAAGGGTTTACAGAAGTTTGCTGAAGAGCCCTGGCTTTCAGCTGCAGGCAGGAAAATTCAGGGACAAGCACTTAACAGGTGATGTAATATTTGTGGTGGTAACTCAAGGAACCCTAAAATACATGGGATGTCTGACAATCTAGTTTATTTGGGCCATGCTCCCATGTTAGTTTGTCTAACCAGCCCTAGCAGACATATTCAACAGAAGATCATCTATAGGGAAAGACAGCCACATGATGAAGCACTAATATTCACAGCATAATGCTGTCCTCATTTTGTGCCTAAGAACTGAAACTTCCCATTGTACTTGTTCCCAGATGACATAGATTTTTCTTAGCTTTTCATTTCTATGGGACAGGTATACCAAGTTCCACGTGTGACTCTGGCTTTTTATTTGTTTTAGTTGTGCTGGCTGCCTGTCAAGACTTTTATTTGTCTATAAAGAAAGAAGATATATTTTCCAATGTGAGAACAGATATTTATTTAGCAAATCTACCACTGTGATGAGGTACTGTCTCTTTCATACGAAAGGCTGTCACAGAGACAAGGCAACCCCAGCACCCAAACAGGATTCCCGGCCTCCTCAGGAAAGAACAGGTCTGCCCACAGACTGTCTGCACAAGGGATGCAGCCCTTGGGAACTAGCTCCTGTTCTTTGGTCCAGAATAACCAGAATGTGGTGATCTTGGGCGCTCTGCAAAAGCCATCCATTAAACTTTTTGGAGAAGGTTAAGGATATGTTTCCAGAGAAGATGAGGCTGGGAAAGAGCTTTCTTTGTAGCTGATTTTGTATCCAAATAAACTATGTGGAGCAAACATATTCCCACTTGAATGTCTTTTTATTTTTAAATGAAAGGATGGTATATTACTCCTTTACAGCAACAAAAATACATAAATATGATGAGAAAAGTCTACCCTTACATAACTATAATTTACCTCTTCATATAAGATACCTATATATAATATACCTGCTAATATATATACCTCCTCACAGACAGGAGAATGCAGCAATAAATACACATGGAACAGAGTACTTTTCACAGATTAAGAGTAATAAATACCTGGACAATAGGATAGTGAGTATATCCAGATGTATCTAGACAGTAGTAAATGAGGATAGCAAACCAGTCAAGAGAGCTTGCCTAGGGAAGCCTCGCACTGTACTTAATATGCAGCCAACTAGACTCACACATTTGAGAATAAGTTTCAGAGACTGAGAAATTTCTGTCTGTAGCTTATATTTATGTATATGTTCTTCATTAGACTAGAGGCCTGGTTATAAGTGTGAACTCCTTTTCTCCCCATTTCTCTTTATGTCTTCTTTCATTTCCTCTGTCAAGTGCCACCACCACAAGATGATGCAATATTGCATCACCACCTAATACTAAGAGCTCTGATGGCAGCCACAAAAACATGTGCATTTCCTCACCCCTTATGAATAAACAGTGGTCTAAAAGATCTGTGTACATACACTGTGGTACCATGAGGAATAATCTCTAACAAACACGTACATATATAAACAGATAAAAGTATGTATTACAGTCAGTAAGAGGCATTCCACTTTTCACAAGTCTTATGTTTCAGCTGATTTGTGTATGTAACTTTCAGAGGTGTGTGGAGGAATCTATGTTTTAAATACCTATTTTGAAGTATAAAAGACTAAAACAGTAAAATGGGAGACAGTCTTCAGAAGACATATCCTCAGGGTGCTTTTAAACACCTGCTGTTTCCTGTTTTGAAAGCTATAGACATTTGAAATGAGGGATTTTATGCAGAATCTAGATCAGCAGAAGCACAGACCTAGCAGCAGAAGAGGAAAGAGCAGGAGGGAAAGGGACTAGAGACAGGCAAGATTCTGCTTTTCCTTTGTTGAGCTTTGCTGCCACTGCTGCTGCTGCCGCTGCCGCTGCTGCTGTGCTTACAGCAGAGCAGGTTTACGGAGGTCATTCCGGATCAGGCCACAAGGCCACTTTCATGCCCAAGAGATCCTCAGAGATTCCCCGGGACCCAGGATGCCTCTTCCCAGGAACCCAACCCAGTCACTCGCACAGGAGAAGTCTTACAGAGGATCTAACTGGCCACAGCCATCCCTTTAAGGAGGGCTTCTGCAGCAGGAGCACAGCCTTAATGTGTCTTTTTCTGGATCCACCCCTCTCCCCAAGGCCCCCTACTGCTTCCCCAAGCAACGACCCAGAACTGGCGTGAAAAGAGATGAACTGTTTGCGCTACCTCTCATTAAATAAACCTGTAAATGAAGGACAGATCTGCAGGCAACATTTACCTGTCAGGTGTATCCAATTCACAAGCAGCCCCTATAACTTGAACATGATGCACAAGCCAAACTAAAATCCAGCTCACTCCTCCTCTGCTTGTTGCAAAGTTACAGCAAGAACAAAAATTTACTTTCGACACCAAAGTTACCAGATGATCTTGAATACGCACAAAATGACTATGATAAAGTTAACATGACATACTTATGTGATCAGTTTTCAGAGCAGAGCTGTAAAACACAGGGATATTGTCAATTTATTTTAAGTCCTGAACTGAATGCACCATAGAGTGATTATAACCTAATTAGAAAATACCAACTCATAAATTCTGCAAGGAAACGGAATGCTACCTACCATTCCATCAGAAAGTACAATTTATCCCACAGGGATTTGTTCCATTCTCTTTACATAACTAAGCAATTACAAAACTGAAGGTACCTATTGCTGGGACGAGGCAAGCAGGCTCTGGCCTGCTATAATACCTACAAAGTTTATGCATTTAATTTTTTTCTCTGCTGGTAATACAGAAAAAAACAAAGCCCCTATTAGGTACTATTTCCTAAACTGCAATGAACCCCGTCTGTCAATGACAATAGGGCATTTACATCAAGTTCTGACATATGTTGGTATATAAAGCTATTGTTGAATGTTTAATGCGGTTTTTATTCTTTATCTCAGTAGCTATAAAACAACATAAAAACTAATGTTTGACTGTGCAGAGGACACAAAAGATACAATCTTACATTTTTGCAACCTCCAAAACTCCCATTTAAGATCATGACAGCAATTTCTTGTCATATTTTTATCACAGCTGAAAGATAAAGCAAATAACTGCATTTTGACTGCACCTCACCAGCTTCTATTAGCAAAATGATTGCTCCTTTGCATGACTAATTTTGATTAAATCAGCTTCATTTAAATACCAAATTGTGTTCTTCACCTTCCTTCATTAAGCTATGGTACTCCTGATTGTTTAGAGTTCCTGTATTCATATGGTAAAATGTACATCTCAATTTATTGTACAGACTGTTCTTGCCTGAAAAAGACTGACAGACAATTTGTGGGAAGGGTTAAAGTCACCTTTGGAAATCAACAGTCATAAAAAAATGTTAGAAATATATATTTCCAAAGAATATACAACCTATAAAGAGAGTATCCTTGTCAATAAGAAAGTTTGTATTACTTGATTTGCCACAAGAGGGAATAAATAAGTGTGCTGTATATATAGGAGTTGAAAATTAACTGCAAAATTTAGTATTTTATTAACTCTCTAAGTCCTGAAAAGACAAAAATTTTCAGTTTTCCTGTAACATGTTACAGAATTTTACTTCCTTTTCTCAAATATAAGCTATGAAGTAATTTATTCTTTCATTGCAAATTACATTATGCTGATTTATAGCTATTTAAAAAAATTTTTTTACAAAATTCTGGCTGAAGTCAACAGGAAACGTAAGTGTCATTTGCTAAGGCTCTAAATTATTCCCTCTGTATTTGTCTATTTTTGACAAAAGAAAGTCCTTTTCACTCAACTGCTCAAATCTCCGTATTTGTGCATCCCCAAATAAAGTCCATGGGTTTTAATAGGATTTGTATCCAAATGGGCTACAGTTGTGTTCCTGGAGAGATCCACTTGTGGATCCAGACAACAAAAAATAAAAAGGCTTCCTATTTTGATAGTGTTTTTTAATCTCTTTTTAAAGCATTCAGTAATGCATGTGCTGTGCAAAGCTGAACAACTTTGACAGATACTACCAATGATATCAGGCGAAACCAGGCTCAAACTTAGTGAACCTTTGCTGTGTTCCCATTCTGCTGCAAACACATCACGTGAAGGTTTTTACTTTGCTTTCATCTTTGTAAAAAGGGGAACTGGAGGCTGATAAGGAGTTACTCTTTCATTTAGCCACAGTTCAGTGTAACGTACATTAATTTTGAGACCCAATGTTTGTACAATAGTTTCTCAATTACTGTCTGCTTCAGATTGGTATTATGCTTCTTAGTGTTGTCACGTGAAAGATTTTTAAGTCAAAAGAATCCACTGATACAATGACAATTATCCAACTTTTTAGTTGGTTATAGCATCCATATGAGTAACATACTAACTATTCCCTTTGATATTTTTCTCTATATGGAAGTTAATAAAATGCATCTAGAAAAATCAAATTCATTTTTATACTTATTGAGGCAAATTATGATCTTGTAATCTGTTCCCTGAAGATGTAATCTTATGCCTGCATGTCTTTCAGGGCAAGTGTGTGAGCTCCACGCTGTACAGGCTTCACCTGTGAATGTCATTGCAAGATTGGGGTCAAAAAAGGTCTCAGTAAAGTCACTGAAAGAATTTTGCTTTTCATTTCAAAAAAGAGCCAATGGGAGATACAATTAGTCAGCTCCTCTCAGAGCCACATATACGGCAGCTGGCGTGGGGAAAGAGTTGTGAGGGTTTTTTTGTTTGTTTAAAATGGAAGTGAATGATTATGCCTTAGCAGTATTTTGAGTCCTGACACCGCGCAGTTCATGAATTAATGCTCCTGCTGTGGGCAGCCTTGGCAAGGCCTTAGCCCGAGTACTACTATGTCCAGTTTTGCCTTCCAAAGGCAATGTGGCCCATATGGCGAGAGTCCAGAGGCAAGCGGCAGGAACGAGAGGAGGTCTGAAAAGCATGACCTGAAAGGAAAGAGCCAGGACTGCCTTGTCTAAAGAAGAGAAGACAGTAGAAAAACAATAATACAGCGTCTTCAAATAAAACGTAGCTGCAAAAAGAAGGAAAAAAAAGGAAATAAGACAAATAAGAAGCTAAATCTGTGTAAGTGGACATCTAAACAGACAGCATGGAAATCTTTCCAAAGGAGAAGGCAACATGAGAAATGATTGCCTCGGGAGGGGAGCCCGTTGCGTCCCCGTCGCCAGGGGTTTGGAGGCCAGGTGAGACGGGGACTGCCGTGGGCCGAGCCGGCCTTGCCGGAGCGTGGGCCGGGTGGGAACTCAGCAGCTCCCGGCGCGGGCTCGGCCTGGCAGCCCCGCGGCCCCGGCACCGAGCCGCGGCCCAGGCCAGGCGCCGGCAGGTCAGCGGCCCTCCGGCACTGGACGCGCCGCCACTCGCGGTGCGGGGCTGCATGACCTCTTGGGGGTGCTTCCAGAGCAGTCCTGTGGCCGCACAGACACCCGGGCCGCCCCGGTGCCCCGCGCTGGCTTTTCTGCCGCACCGATCAGCCCGCAGCAGCGTTTTCACGGGAAACACCGCGGCTCCCGGCACAGACGCGGGCGGGCGGGCGGTGCCGGCAGCTCCGCGCGCCTGAGGGGAGCCGGCACCGCACGTTGCACCGGCAAAACCCGCGTGGA
>NW_020447764.1:160133-218985 GCF_003343035.1 Apteryx rowi | reverse complement strand
CGAAGCGCCTCGGAGGGGCCTGGTTGAATCATCCAAGCCCACGTTACGCTCTCCGAGGAGGGGCTGTGTCCTTTTTGTGTCGGCTGGGGCTTAACTCACGGTGGCCTCGATGCTACTTGATGCCTTAGCTCAGGTTGGGGTTACGGCCGCAATGCAAAACTGCTGAAGGAAACCACTTGCGCGTTGAACAAAGCTGTCTTAAGCAAAGGATCCAGCCAAATGATGTTCCCTTTGGTCTCCAGCTGTTCCCTCTGGTCGTAAGATCTGTGAGTCAGCTCTACTGTAACATAGCTTTTAAACAATAAATAACTACGCTTTCTCATCTAGCACATCATAATCTCTTGTGTCCATCCTGTACGCATGGACCATAAAACCTTCCCCCACCACAAAATGGCTGAGATGATCGTGTGGAGCATTCTGGAATCGACTGTCAGTGCGGATTAGATCGTCCTACAGTTAAAGATCAGTCTTTAAAAAAATAGGCACAACTTGAAGACAGCATCCAAACAGTGAGTGTGTCACTGCAGGATCTCCGTATCTTCAAACTCTGTAAAATACTAGTTTTAAGGTTGATCATGCAGCACTTGTATAACTCTAGTTAACTAGAATTTAGCCAAAGGTTTTTCTGATTTTTTTGGAAGCAGTTAGAAGTTACTGATGGTTTCAGAATCCTTCCCAAATGTACACCTTTTGTAGAAACCAAAACATGCAAACGTCTGTGGTGAAGGCGGAGTGGTCCAGAAAATATCATAGCCACAATAGCAGTCTGATTCTGTATACAGTCTTCTGATGGGAATGTTAAGCTGTATCTACTTATTAGGATACTCTCCGACAACGATGACTATATTATCTATCAAGTTTACGTGCTAATAGGAACCTTCATTGATTTAATTCCCATGAGAGTAGGTGGTTGCTAGTGGATTTGACACAAGAACGAAGCAAAACAGTTTTTGTAGTTATTTCCTTATTTAACATGTTTAAGCTGTGTCTTGTCTGCATAATTCTGCACTGGATCATAACAGATGTAGAAAAGATACATTGCACTCAAATCCAACAAATGCAAAGCAGTCTCCTGCTACAGGACAATGCTGGCAAGTAAATGGAATAGGCTATTTGGAAAATCTTGGGTCATGTGGCTAGTGGTTTTTTGTTTATCTGAAAGTGTGAAGGTAAATTTGGAATGTTATTATATTTGCATAACCTGGGGATGAGGTAATCCTTACTCCAGTAGAGAGTCCCTATTTTCTTGCAGGTTATATTGTTTGGAAAGGGGTTCACGCTAAAGTGAAAAGACTAATCTAGAAATAGGTTTTTCACGTGGTGGATTAAACCAGAAGAAGCAGAAACTAGTAAAGAATAAGCGCAACTGGTAAAACTCTAACACAATCCTAACCAAGCAGTGAAGTTTGACAGATATCTTGAACCTTTTGTAGCAGAATATATGGAGTAATTCATGATAATACCACTTTGTCTTTTTGAAGTATCTTTCAGCCAGCATTCATAAAGCATTTAACAAGTTTACTGATGAATTTATCTGCTAGTGCTGCTGTGAGTTAGGTTTCAATCTCGTAGTCACCCTAAACTTCCCTGGCTGCATTCCCTTCCATTCCCTTCCCTTGTACTGACCCTAGCACTCCTGCAAGTGATAAGTCAGATGAAGGAACTGATCCAGCTGAAAAATAATGGAGAAAAAACTTTTTTTTTTTTTTTTAATGCGATCAGTTGTTTGACCTGACTGATGTGGGACTGGAGACAGAGAAGAGCCTGTGTGCTTTTCCCATCTTCTCCTGCTCCATCACACCCCATCAGGAATCATGGACCAGTTCTCCTAATACAGGGAAATGCAGAATTGACAAGGCTCATAAGAATTAAAAATAACAAAAAAGTGAAAATGTTTTGATTTTTATCAGTGTTGTTGCAGTAGGTGTATCGAAACATCAATACTGAAAACAATGCTTGGGCATGACAAAGATTTTAGGAAATTATTTTAAATGATGTTCAGTGTACACTTAAGGGTTTTGGGATGCATATGCATGAGGAGATATGTTTGCACCATGGCCAGACATGGATTACCAGGAAGTAGATACAGTTTGGTGTCACCCTAAGAATGGGGACGCTATTGTGTCTGTCTTTGTAGAGACACAAGGTTAGAGACGATCATCATTCCTAGAACTGGCATTTGAAGCTGCTGAAAAGGGGTCAGAGCTGGACTGGAGATGGAGCTGGTCATCTAGATTGGACTAGACTGGACTACACTTGATGTGGGGGGGTTACAGCCCAAATGAATTTGGGAGAATGGGGCAGCCTTGTGTAGGCAGTTGCACAAATGTCACAAACTTTGCCTTGTATCTGATGCAGTTTGTAGGGAATGTATTTGATCGTTTCACAGTATTGCTCTACCTGTCTTTTTAAGTGGTGCAACTGTCAAACAGTGACTTTAGTTTGGCAGTGTACAGGATAATTCCCTACTGCATGAGGTAGAGATGCTTTTTTTTTATAGTCTTCATAGTCTTGATCAACTGAGCAGTGCTAGAACGGCTTAGCAGGAAATGGAATGTATGTTTTTGAAAAATTAATCTTTAAGTGCATGCCACATGGTGACAAGATTAGGGCACGTTTTAAATCATCATTCTTTCTTAGGTCTGGCAAAAAACATTGAAATTGTAGTGAGTCATTGTTTACTTATTTGGATCAGCGCAAAGACTTTTAGAACCAGGGCTATTTGTGGAAAACTTCTATAGCCTGTTGAAAAAAACTCTCACTGCTAATACCTTGTATTTAAATGGAGCAAAATATATTAAATTCCTGACTATATTATATGTTTTAGAAATTACTGTTTAAAATATAGTCTTTGTAAGAGTGGTAGTGTTGCAAAGTCAAACACTCAGAAGTCAGGGAATGTCAGAACAAAGGTACTGCGAACACATTTCCCACCAGTATTGCTCCTTTCCTATCCCTACAACCCCAACTCCCTTCCCTTGCATATTTGAAACTGGCTGCTTCCTTCTCCTGCCCCATCCTGGGCACAGCTATTGAGGTTATGGGGTGCTCAAGGTTCCTGGCACCAGGGTGCTTTCCTCAGCGAAGAGGAACAGCAGGGAGGAAAGTAATGTGAAGTGCTGAGATTCTGCAGAGAAATCAGCTGATGAGAGCTGACAGACTGCACATGCACAGGCATGAATGACGACTTTTGGAGATGTCTCACTTGGCTAAGAGTGGTAGATTTTATGGCCATGAGAAAATGTCAAGGGCAACTTCGCTACTTTCTTGAGAAATTTCTCATATTGGTTCCAAAAGGTTGAGGAAGCTGGGACAAAGTGTGTTTTTCCCCAAACTCCCTTTCTGAAATAGTTATTAATGAAAAGAAGAATCATCTTTACAAAGAAATCAATCTTAACTGCTAAGCAAAATGATGCTCTGAGTAATCTGACTTAGGTCTACTGTGGAGGGTATTTTCCTTTTTTTAACTTTGGCAAAGTGTTAATTTCAAATATTGTATGGTACATTAGAGGCAGGTAAGAGACTCTTGGATATTTTTTCCAGTACAGAGGGCGCTTTTTCTTTTTTTCTTTTTCATAAGGATGGTGTCTTATGAGGTACAAAGCATGGGTATCTTTAAAAGAAAGAAAAAAAGAAGATACACTGCAGCTAAAAGACCTTTCAGTTGTCTCATATTTTTCTCTCCTTTTTGGAGCCGTCATTTTTGCAGGATGTGTGCTGCTTGCTGCTCTCCAAAATAGTCACTATATCACTGCAAAAGTCTTAAGGAAAAAGGAAGAAATTTGAGTTTTCACTCTCTTTTCTTTTTGATTTGCAATTATTTTCTCAAGTCCTTTCCTTTAGGGTGTGTGGGGTTTGTTTGTTTGTTTGGGCTTTGGTAAAGAAGCGGCTCTTCAGGTTGTAATCAGGCTGTACTTCTAAGCACAAGAATTTGGGCTGAATGTCCATGGTTTAAATTCTTCCCAAATCTTGGGTTGTTCTGTCTAGTGGATTTCACTGTGTGCGTTTATAATCATAAACGGATGAGTTAAAAATGCTAGAAGGAAGATTGCCCAGCAGTTTTATTGCTGAGATTACCATGCAAGATCCTTGGAAGACAACATCTGCATGTGTTGTCTGTACAGAGATTGTCTTGAAAAACTGTAATGAATTTAGGCTGGAAATCCTCTAAGGGCTACCACAATGCAAATAAAAATGAGGAAACACCGCAACTTTAGTTGGCTTTTATCTAGTAGCTTTTATCTAGCTCTTTTATATAGTAGCTATGTTCTCTAAGCTATAGTTCATCCTCACTCTGGTTTTAAAATATTTTATTCATATGTATTAAATTTATTGTTCTGTTGATTTATTTTTTAGCTATTTTTATAGGTTTTAAACATGTCTTCTATGCATGTGTGTTAAAATTGAATTGCTGCGCTGTGAATGTATTTTTAGTGTTGTAACAGGAAAAGCATTCTAACTTTTTTTTAAATGAGCCATCATATGTATAATCAACTTGGTTAAAACTTCCTTCCTGGTAAGTGCAGCACTTCCTTTGCATCTGGATATGAGGGCGAGCAAGAAAAGCAGAACAGCTTAAACAAAGAATTTTTTGTGTGTATGGTCTTCCTTTAAAAAAATAGAAACTTCAAAACTTAAACAAATGAGTCGTCTTCAGCAATTCAGCCTTTATTTTATAAGCAGGTAATATTTCATTGTGTTTTGGCAATTATAAAGGTGTGGTCTACAGTTGTTTGCTTTCCGGAACTCGAAAAAAGAATTTTAGTTAGCATGTTATATTGTTTCAGTTTAAAATTGTATATTTTTATCCTCTTGTTTTGTTATCTGCTAAAGCATCATTGCATTGGTGTGCTTTAGTTTTTCAAGCAGTTTGAGAGATTTTATGTATAGAAAGCATGGTCTGAAAAAAATGTTCAGTATGTTGTTGTAATGTATTGTTAGTGAAGGAAAGCTCAACAGGCAGCTTGTGTGAGCATGTCCAATCAGCGTTGCTTTCCTCTTTTAAACTCTTGGTGAATAACTTCCACTTTAATATTGTTCAGTGGAGACTGATTGTGAGCAACACTATTTTTGTTTTTGAAAGCCAATAATAGAGTACTCGCATTCAAAGCTGGTTTACAGCTGTTTTAGGTGGGACTTGATGTATAGGGTAATAATGTCATCAGCTTATGAGTTTTTTCTTCTTTAACAAACTAATCGTTTATACTGGAAGCGCTTACTTCAAAATTGTTGGATGTTACCAGTCTGGTGAATTGACTTTTAAATAAAAGAAGCACATCTAAGGATACTAGGCTAGGATTTAGATGCATATTAAATATCCTTCTTAGGAAATACCACTGACTTTTGAATATTAAGGGAATTTTTTGGTATAAGTTCTTATTCTTCATCACTAAAAAGAGAGGCAAAGGAGAATGTGTATAGTTTCACCTCTATTCTGTCTACAGAGAAATTTCTTGTTTTGTTTTTTTCTGTGTTTCTTAGAGCTTGGTAGGATATCGTTCTGCTCATACACAGTAATGTGTCTTTTGATTTCTATGAAAATCCACTTATGATAATATCAACAGCATCAAAACAGAAGAGGCAGGAAAAGAATCAGTGTTCAATTAAATACAAGCAACAACAAATCAGTACGGCAAATACATAGTCAAACTGCTTATCCTCATAGCTTCCCTTGAATCTGGGAAGAAAGGCCGCTTAGGATCATAAATTATAAATCACTGTTTAAAAGCTCTATTTTAATCAGTTAATCATTGCTTCTCATTGTATTGGGTTTTGTATTGAATAGGTTAGATCTGAGATGGTTTATGTAAAACAACTATTTATAACCAATAATTAAGGGGAATGGGAAATACAAAAAGTATATAACAGGGTCCTGACTGGCCTCTGATTTTAACTAAGAAGAGCTTTAAAAAAAAGAGTAAAGAGAAATGTAAATGAGAAGGTAATTGAACATTTGTATGTTTTGCTAGATTTCTTCTGGCATGGAGTTGGGGGATTATGAACAGCCTGTTGTTATGAGAGAGGAGAACAAACGAAGGAGAAGAAGAATGAAACCTCATTGTACATCGAGTAATTTGTCTTCAATGGAACTGATATCTATTGAGTTCATTTTACCTACAAGCAATAAACATACTAAAGTACCGGAAATGATGTTACTTGAAATAGCTGGCAACTGTACAGTTGAGCAAATGAAAGCACAGATTTGGATGCGTGCAATAGAGATGAGCCAAACCACAGACTTCTACCATGCATTCACACCTGATCAGTTTATTCTCCAATATCAGAAGAAAGGGCAATGGTATGAAATTTATGATAAACATCAAGTATTACAGACATTAGACTGTATACTGTATTGGAAAGTGTTACAGAAAAAGATAGGCAAGATCTACGTTGTCCAGAAACAAAAACCATCAGAAGTAGTTCAGGAATTTCAACGACAGCTTAATGATTTAATTGGTTATGATGTCACTGATGTAAGCAATGTGCATGATGATGAACTAGAGTTTACCCGTCGCAGATTAGTCACTCCACGAATGATAGAGGTAGCCTGTAGAGATCCTAAATTGTATGCAATGCACCCATGGACTACATCTAAGCCACTCCCAGAATATTTGTTTAAAAAGATCACTAATAATAACATTTTCATAATCATACATAGAGGAACAACCAGCCAAAAAATTAAGGTGTCAATTGATGACACTCCAGATATGATTCTCCATAGTTTTTTCACAAAAATGGCAAAGAAAAAGTCTTTGATGGATATTCCTGAAGATAATAGTGAGCTGGATTTTGTTCTCAGGATTTGTGGCAGAGATGAGTACATTACAGGAGAGACACCAATTAAAAATTTTCACTGGATAAGACAATGCCTTAAGAACGGGGAAGAGATCCACCTTGTGTTAGACAATCCTCCTGACCCGAATGAGGATGAGGTTCAGAAGGAAGAGTGGCCGTTGGTGGATGACTGTACAGGAGTTACAGGGTATCACGAACAATTGACAATAGATGGAAAAGATCATGAGAGAGTCTTCACTATCTCTTTATGGGATTGTAACAGGAAATTTAGGGTGAAAATAATTGGCATTGATATCCCAGTTTTGCCAAGAAATACTGATCTCACTGTGTTTGTTGAGGCTAACATTCAACATGGGCAACAGCTCCTTTCGCAGAGGAGGACTTCTTCGAAGCCTTTTACTGAGGAGGTTCTGTGGAATATTTGGCTGGAGTTTGATATCAAAATCAAGGATTTGCCTAAAGGAGCACTCCTTAATCTTCAGATATACTGCGGTAAAGCACAAGGACTGTCCACAAAGGCTAACCTTCAGTCACATGAATCCCCCAACTCCGATTTGAAATGCAAAACTCAGCTTCTCTATTATGTAAATCTTTTGTTGATAGATCACCGTTTTTTGCTCCGAAGTGGGGAGTATGTGCTTCACATGTGGAAAATCCCAGGCAAAGGGGAAGAACAAGGAAGTATCAATGCAGACAAACTCACATCAGCAACTAATCCAGATAAAGAAAACTCAATGGCTATTTCCATTGTCCTGGACAAATATTGTCACCCAATTGCCTTGCCCAAGCACAGGATAACATCTGACCCCCAGGGGGACAGGACACGAGCTGAAATGCCCAACCAACTTCGCAAGCAACTTGAAGAGATCATAGCAACTGACCCACTTAATCCACTTTCTCCTGAGGACAAAGAACTGTTGTGGCATTTTAGATATGAAAGCGTAAAGCATCCCAAGGCATATCCTAAGCTGCTTAGCTCAGTGAAATGGGGACAACAAGAAATAGTGGCCAAAACATACCAGTTGCTAGCTAAAAAGGAGGTGTGGGATCAAAGCACTTTGGATGTTGGACTTACAATGCAACTTCTGGACTGTAACTTTTCAGATGAAAATGTACGAGCAATGGCAGTTCAAAAACTGGAAAGCTTAGAAGATGATGATGTTCTTCATTACCTTTTGCAGCTTGTGCAGGTAAGGTGTATTTGCATTCTTGAACTCTGGCTTCCAGGAATATTTGCATTATCACATAACTATTCCTATGTTAGTAAATGACCCTGTTTTTGAGGTCTTCAGTATTTAGTCAAAGCAGTGCTCGTTACCAAATTAACCCAAAACACACTTTGCATTTGCCTTTTGTCTATGTTCTTATCTTTGTGTTACAATTGCCTTGTCTTACAATTTGCATCTTGTGTCTGCAATAGTATATTTTTCTGGAATGGTCAATGTTAGCATAGCCGTGATGGGAGCACGTTCTAGCTGTGCTGTCTCTAACCCTGTTCATACCACATCTGGATCACATAGCACTGAAGAATTGTTGACTGGCTTTACCCGTGGTTTTGCCTTTATTTAGGTACGGGCTGGAAGCACAACAGAAAGAAAGGAAAAGCAGATGTTAATGGAGGCGAGGCCTGAAATAAATGAAATCTGGAGTTGAGTTTTATATTAAAATTGACAGTGTAGTTGCATAATATATGGCAATGCCTTCAATCTTGTACTGTTAAGGGGACCACATTTATCTAGAAACTTCTAAAAAGCTTTAAAAAGTAAATAAAGGGTTGTTATGACTCTGTATTTAAGATTAATTCATTCCGAGAAATTACGTGAAAAACTGTGTTTTTAATGGAAATGAACCACAGCTCTATCTAGCTGAAGTGCTTTGTGTGTGGTCTCCTGACAGACAGATGAAACATCTGAAAAGTTTGGGCCAGTTATACATGAGAATTGGTTTGTTGGCTTTTCATAAAATGATACCGGAGCTGGGCAGCCTGTCAGCGGCCACGTCAAGCCTGATGGCTGATAAAAGGTGTCCCACTGCTCTTCTCCATGGTGAACACGTCCCCTGAAGCAAGGCCACCCTGCAGGCTTCCCAGACCTGACAGGCCTCTGGTTCCTGTGGAGGGGCTGTCGTCCCACCGAGCCAGCAAGACTTTCATCGGAGAATCAAAGGACAGGATCGGCATTGGAAAAAAAAAAAAAAAAAGGAATTGCTGCAGCCTGGGAACCTGTGGGATGGGACTTTTAATTTGTTCAGAGAGAGCCCTGCTTCCTAGGAAAATGAAGTTAGTCAGCTCAGCTTTGATTTTGAAGCACTTCTGTAGTGCTTTAAAGTAGCCTTTTTAGCCTTGTCTTTGCTTGCTTGAAGATTAGGCTCCCCAGGCAGAATTTATGCACTTATGCATGAACCAAAGCAACCACAGTGGTTACCTCATTGGACCTCCCATGTAGCTGCTACTATATATATTCTTGGTGGTGAGCTTGTGCCGTATAGATGTGGCTCAGCAATTTTATTCACTTTTATATCCTAATTAGGGATTTGTGGTGGTGATTGGTTGATATGTAAGTGCATAAGAGAAGAGGTGAATTTTTTTTCATTTGTTTTTTTAAATTATTTATTCCCAGGAAATATAATTTGAGAAAATTTTACAAAGAATAAATCTCTCTAAAAGTAAATTAAACAAACTAGAGCAGCATAAAGTCATAGCAGTTTAATTTCACTTATCATTTTTAGTAAGAAATTATTCCCCAAATTTGAATCCCCAAACAGGCAAAAATGCTAGAGCCCAGCCTTTTCCTCTGCTGCTGCTTTGTCTCTTCTCCCATGGCTAATTACAGCGCATAGGCCGTTGCTGTCCTGCAGCAAAGTGTTGATACCACCGTATATTTGAAAACCCATTTTTTTCAGAGAATGGAAGTCAGGCTGCTCTGAATGGACACATTTGAAATGCTTCCTCTGAAAACGGTCATCACCTTTTACATGCGTGACTTCAAGAAAGCTTTATGGCTTATTTCACTGTGCATAGGATATTCCCAGTTCTACCTCCCAATAGAGTCAGAAATCAAACATTTTATTTCTCCCCAGGTTTGTCCCAAATAGAAGTAGTCATACCATAAAAAAGCCTGAGCAGCTTGTCGGAAAGGTCTGTGGTTCTCTGTGCAGTTAATAAAACATGGAAAGGATAGTTAAAATGCAACAAAATCCCGTTGTAAAACAAATGTCAGTAAAAAAGGCTGAACTGCTTGTATATGGCAGTGAGTAAAGCTCTTCTACGGGTGAATTGACAAGGCCAAGGTACATGTGGGGACCCTGATGAAGTGCTAGGAGACTTCCCTTAATTGCTAGCTTTTATTGTTGGTATTCAAGTGTTGAAATTTGCCTCCATGGGGAGAAAAGAAAAATGGAGTTGACTCTTTTAAATAATTATTTCTAAACCTTAAGCATCATAAGGATATTCATAATACATTTTTCTAGTATTCTTTTATGTTAAAATATATTTACAGCCCTAATTAAAGGATGTTTATTTTGTAGCAATGGCCTGTTGTTTGGCTGTATTTCATTCTTAAATTGTTTTTCAGAGGTATGCACTGAGAATCTTCAGCAAAACATATACCAGAATGAGGTTTTTAATAGGCTTTTTTGGAACTGTAAGCAAATCCTTTTACATTTAAGTAATAATCATTGGCTTTTAGGTGCCTTATTGCAGTGAAAAGTAATTTTTATTTAAAA
The DNA here is from genome assembly GCF_003343035.1 of Apteryx rowi. Lineage (NCBI taxonomy): Eukaryota > Metazoa > Chordata > Aves > Apterygiformes > Apterygidae > Apteryx > Apteryx rowi. Next base: position 208,467 of record NW_020447764.1, on the reverse strand, counting down.
AAAACCCTCATACCTCCTAACCTCCTGCACAAAGTAAAATAATCCATATATTTGAAAACCAATTTATGCTTGTGAGTTTTGACTATTTTTGCTAAATATGATGCTGTTGCTTGGTGAAATGAGATAGACGGTCTTGCAGAGATGGTCAAGACAGCTCTTGCAGAATTATGGTAGTGGAGAAGCGCAAGTCCGGTGCTTGGCATTCTTGCCTGTTCCTTAGTCAGTGTTTGGAAACAAGTTTTTGTAGTGTTTTTATAAGTTTGTTCATTCTAGAAGGTTGACTGAAAAAACTTGATTTTTTTTTCTTTTTTTTTCTGTTGAATAAACCCACAAGAAGATTTACATTTTAAGAGTAGCACTGATACTTTAATAACAAAAAAGACAGCTGTGTGCTGCCATACTTTTAAGCATTTATACAACCCCGTGATTAGTTCGATGAATTTAGCAGACTTCTGCTGATGGCATGGTTGCTTCTTAGCAAGCTGCAGACCACAGTAATCTTGAAAGAGCCATTATATTTTGTTGAATAACTATCAGTAGAGGTTTGCGTACTTTGGTGCTTCTGAAAGCTGAGCGTACTGTATGCAGCGGGTGGCTCTCTGCACACCCCTTTGTTTTTCCTTAGTCTCCCTGTGTGTCACTTCCTCGTCTCCCTCTAGTGCCAGAACCGAAAGCCGTTTACCACCCCACTCTGTCCGTGCAAGGCATTTTGTGGCTCTGCTCCAGAGATTGCTTGCTTCTTATTTCTCTTCCCCTGTCATGGGATATACATGTATACCATTCTCCCCCTTAGTCTTAATATGATCCTCCTACAAACTCGAATGCCCCGAGCAGACAGCAATTGGAAACGAGATGCATGAGAAACCTCCCCTGGAATGGACAAATTCCCCCTCATATCCCACTACCTGAAAGTGTGATAGCTTTTTTTGTAGACAAACTCACTTGGTTATTGGGGGGCAGGAGGATATAACAACAAAAAATTCTAATCCTGAAGCTTTAAAAAAATTGTTGACTTTTTGTTTCCACCCTTTTTTGGCAATAGCTTTGAAATATCTGTGGGCTTGGGTGGAGGGGAGGGGCTGTTGGAAGAGAAAAAATACATCTGTGCTCATAGAGTTGTTTTAAAAAAAAAAAAAAAGCTCTACTGAAGTCCTGCTCTTAATAGGACTCCATTAATACAGGAATGTATCAGGGCCTTTAGTCTATTTTGTGGTACATTTAGGGGCTAAAGGCCAGAATGCTTGAAATTATGTGCACTGCAAAGCTGCTACTGTATGCTGTGCGTGGTGCTGTTAATGGTAGGGAACCAGGTATTAAACCATGGTGTCTGAGTCTTAAAGTTGTGAATATTGTCAAAAAAATTGTTTTTAATTGAAATTTTTGATTAAAAGACAATTACAAATGAAAAATTCATTTGACAATAATCTTTTCAAGCATTCTCTGAGCAAATCATCTACAAACTATTTTCTAGTCTTGCTCTTTTTCATTACAGCCTGCCAAGACTGCCTGAGAAGGATATTGCTTTGTTTCACTAACATACATGAGCTCAAATTGGTCTCGCTGGCTAGTTCCGGTATTGCTTTCATTTGTCACATTAATAATATATCTGAAGAGAACCTGTCACAAATAAAAAGTGCTTGTTAAATCAAATACAAAGAAACATTGCTTTGTTTTCTCAACTTTCTGCTTTCTCAAAAGACCTCTACTTTGTTATACTGTTTCTCCTCCTGCAGCAAAGTGGTCTGTAGATGTCATCTGTAAATTTTAAGTGCAACAGGATCTTAAATATGTTAATAGCACTTGTCTTCTACTTTTGTATTCTTCAGGCTGTGAAATTTGAGCCGTATCATGACAGCGCGTTAGCCAGGTTTCTGCTAAAACGAGGTTTGAGAGTAAGTACTTCAAAATATAGTCAAGTTATGTTAAAGCTACTGGCATTATGAAAACCCTTTCTCAAGAAATTGCCATGCATGCTAATTCTAGTGTTTTTCTCCTCCTCTAGAACAAAAGAATTGGTCACTTCTTATTTTGGTTTTTGAGAAGCGAGATTGCGCAGTCTATGCACTACCAACAGAGGTTTGCTGTGATCCTAGAAGCCTATCTTAGGGGCTGTGGGAAAGCAATGCTGCAGGATTTCATGAAACAGGTTCAAGTAATTGAATTGCTGCATAAAGTCACAATGGAGATAAAATCAGTTTCTGCAGAAAAGTATGATGTCACTTCTCAAGGTATTTACTCACTGGCATTTCTTCTTTTGTGATACTGTTGCATTTTTTTTTCCTCTGTGTGTGAAAACCTAGGCAGAAAATTACTGTTTATTTAGAAAATTCTTGCATAATTTACTGTAAAAGAGCATCATTATTACTTACAAATTGCCAGTGTAGGTTGATAGGGGTTGAACCAATAATACATTTGTTTGCCCTTTCCTCCCCAAAGCGGGGAAATGTATCAATATTATAGACACCTTGTACAACCCTGTGCTTTGGCTGATCTTGAACTCTTATGCCATGCAACTGGGAAGTGCTCAGTTAAGATCTTGTACGTAACCCTTAGCTGAATGCCAGCACTGAAAAAAGAAACAACCTAGAACACAAATATTAACAGGAAATAAAGAGAAAAAGTGACATTTGCCAAGAAACACAGCCTTACCCTAAACAGTCACTAAAACACTCTTGGCAGTAAGACTGAGGAGGAGTCCAGTACAGTCTCTGCTAGCCCAAAAAAAGTAGCTTGTGGATCGGCAGTGAATATACAGAGCACATCTTTGGTGCTTTGCAATGTGACGAGCGGGAGTCCCGTGAGACACAAATGTGGTATTGTTATTTCCAGTTCCTGTAAGCACTGCTTTGGAGGCCACATTAGGGTTGTGCAATGACTATTTACCTCTGTGTTTTTCTACTTTTTTTCTTTCCTTAAGAACTTGTTTATCATCATTCCTAATTGTTGCTTGGAGTTAGGAGTAAGAAGGAGAAAACATATGACACCATTCAAGTTCCAAAAGCTGTAGAGAGAGAGACCAGCTCTTCTTATGAGTTCAGGCTAATATGTCCTAGGCCATGAAGTCCTTGGCTCAGAAAGTCGTTCCTGCTCTGGTTACTTAGAGGTGAATGTGGTGGTATTCAGGATGCAGGTGCTCTTACAGACTTTGTCTGGAGAAGTGTATAGTCCCCTGAGGAGCTGACTGTTGTACTTACTGGCTCTTAAGAGATATTATTTGTGGTTGGAAAAATTATCGGATATTTGTCAAAAATGAGGTATAAACACAGATCATTGGGTACTCTCTTTAGTCTTTCATTAAAATTGTTAATGTAGCTTTAAAAATACACTTTATATAGTCATGTAGAAGAAATCTAAATGAAGTATGCATTTATTCTTCAATATATAATATGATATCATTTATCTTATGGGGTGATTTAGGGAATTTATTAAACCTCCATATGAAATATTCTTTCTAAACAGCATTTTAAATTTATCTGTAAGTGCTGTTTAATATAAACATATGTGGGCAGAATCCCACTTTTTGTAAAGCAACCTACAGCTGTTGCAGATGTACGTGTCTGTACTGGCAATGGTTTCCATAATACATTACTTTTGAAGAGGATGAGGGAAAAGAAGATAAGTTTGACGAGAAAACAGTCACATTAACACCCACCAGATTTTGAAGTTAAGTAATCTTTGTATGTAATATACAGCAGAACGTTGAAAGATTACTTATATAATTGACATTTTCACTGAATAAGGCTTCCTGAAACTATGGAGTGTCCTGCTAATGATATATCTAATTCAATTTATGCTCAGATTACTGAGAATATGATTTTTCCTACAGGCAGCCTTTGCTTGTTAAATCTTTAAAAACGTATTTCCTCAATTTTCTGCTTTAGTATATTGCTACTTCTTTGCTCTAGCGTTTCCAATATTCATACATATTTATACTTTTAGTCTGAATGTATTGGACTGTTGCATTTTAGTCTTTCATGCAGTCTCATCCAATTTTTGTATATATTTTTCTTCTTCCACTATTTGTGGATTTTTTTTCTTTAATAAATTCCCTCCTGTTAGGTCCATAGTAGTCTAGTAGCAATCATGCTCTGAAGATGTTTCTCTCACTTTTCATGTAAGCTCTTTGTTTATATCTAAACATAGCAAGTGATCAGAAATAAATAAATTCTTAAGATCATAATATTACCAGCTTATATAAGGTTGTCTGCTTTCATCACCACTCTGTTAGATGATCTCTCTTCCAAATATGTCTGTGCAGCTGTTTCTTCTCTTAATATAAATAACACTTTGTTCTTAAGCTAGATCAACTTGGAAATATTTTTAGCAAACACTTTCAGTTGTATTTTAAGATCAGCTAATTCCTAATCTTTACTAGCTTCAATTGTTTGTTATACAACTTCCAAATTACATTGTCTGAGATAATTAGAAGAATTATTGAAATCAAGCTATTTGTATCCAGAGCCTGTTGCCTAGCAAATTAGTAATTACATTTTAGGAAGTTATTTCATGGCTTAGTTTACTACAACCTAGTTTTGGTTTGGTTTGCTTTGGTTTGAGGAAAGGTATCTAATTATAATGTTCACTTATTAGCTCCTATAATTTGCTGTCAGAATTTTTTTACCGGAATGGATATTGCATCAGTCTCCAGGCATTTCTAGGTAGTTCTTTTCTAAAAGCCTTTAAGATAGGTGTCACATTTGTGTCCTCTGATTTCTCAGGTAATTCTCCTGGCTTGACTGACTTGAGTTGATAGCAGATTTTTTCCTCATTTAAAATATTCTTTTCCTCTTCATATTTTTTCTCCAGGAATACTTCTACACATATTTGCAGTGTTTTATCGCCTATGCTATGTAGTTGTAATTTATTTTTGAATAGTGTTCAGTTCTTTGTCCTAAAACAGTAATAGCAAGTGTATTGCTTATGTGGCTAATGCCCACTAGCTGGGTTGAACAAAGTGTATCATATATAGTATTATGTATATTGTTTTACGCTGAAGATTCAGAAGCCTGCAGGTTTTATGAATGAAAATGCTCTACAGATTCAGTTTATATATGGATATTAAAAATCTTGTTCATATAAATAAATGGCAAATGTTACTTTTATTGGACTATGAGATTAACAAGGCTGAAATATGAAACAAGTTTTAGAAGGATAGGAAATTCAGTATATCTATAGTTGGAGTCCTTATGATCACAGTATAATTGATGCCGCGTGTTCAAAAGCTATGAGTCAGGCTGCAAGAACAATAAAGTAGGTTAAAATAAGATTGGAAAATGTTAGGTGCTTTAATTGCCTTCTACTTCTGAGTCTTTGGGGTGAAGAGTTCAAGATCTCCTTGGCAGTTATAAGGGTAAAATATTTCTTTTGTGTATTGTTCTGTGTTTTGTTTTGTTTTTTGAACGAAAGGTGACATTTTAATATAATCTCCTAAACCCCTGGAGATGGAGCGTTAAGAACACCACCAAGCACTGGTAGCACTGTATAGTGGGCTCATTACTTGTGTGGTGCTTGAAGACGTTAACCTCAGGTGTCTGAAACAAGCCGAACCGTTCATAGTGCAAGTTAAAGTTAAGAGTTTTTCTCCGCTTTTCAAACTGAGAGAACGTGAGGAAAGCAATTTAAAAAGTAGCTAACCTGAGGATTTTTTTAGCTAAATCATGATGCTTAACGGATTTGATTAGCTGTAACTCTTTTCCTTCCAAATTTGATTCCAATGGGATTTCTTACTTGCAATTGCAGTTATCACACAACTTAGGCAAAAGCTTGAAAAACTACAGAACAGCAAACTTCCAGAAAGTTTTAGAGTCCCATATGATCCTGGGCTAAGAGCAGGAGCCCTAGTGGTAAGTACATTTGAGTTTCTACAAATGCTGTTTGAAACATCTCTTATCTGCAAGTATGTTTCATTTGCTAAAAGTTTTTGCTAATATCTAAAGATCTTGCTTTTGTTTGCCTTGAGATTCTTGCCTGTGGATGTACCTTATTTCGCAGTGAATACTGTGGCATTTCTTGGCTTCAATAAGTCTTTGTTCCCAAAGCTAAAAGCATTTTTCCGAATGCAACTGTGTGCCACCTTGCACTAAAAAATACAACAACCCATAAAATCCTAATTTTTAAATGGCAGTTACGATTTTTCCATTAATTTAATCCAGGATTTAACCAGGCAACTGACTTTTTTTGCATTAAAAACCTGTATAAAACTGCTTTAACTGATTTTTGGTCTCTGTTCCTCCAGTTACTTTCTTTGTCTTATCCTGATTCACATCTGTCATTAAGGTTTAGGTATGGACCTTGGTCTTACTGACAAAAATGTCTATTGTAGCTATTTCTGAAAGAAACAATTCCTGTTTCTAAAGAAAAAAATTTCCTTCTTAAAGGAAGCAATTGAAAGTAGCTATGTCCAAAGTTAGATGAGCTAACGCCTACTCTTTTTTTCTTTACTTACATGAACAAAAATGTTTGCAATAACAAGATATATTGGTGAGCTTTCATTTCATCTTCATTCCAACAAATGTTAATTGTCCATAAAGTTAAAATCCTTGTAGACTGAAATTTGACTGGTCTAAACCAATATTTGAGGCAAAATCAGTGTTTCTAGTAAATTCAAAGATTTAGCAACCTCTTTTCTTTTTTTGAAAAAGAGATGGTAAAAACTGTTTTCTTTTAAACTACAAGCTCAGAATCTCAGTCTGTGAGACAGGTATTCCAAAATACTCTTTTCTGATGTCATTGATTGTCCGCTCTCAAACGCTCATTCGTGAAGTTGCTCTTACTGTTTTAGGTGGCTTTATTGTACATAGTAATGTTTGACAATGAACCAGGGATTCAAGAATAGAAAGTATTACAGTATATACCACATTTGTATTAGACAGAGAAAACATTTGCAGTAATGCAATTTTAGTAGTTTCAATGCTGAATTTCTCAAGATTAAAAATGTAATAAAACTAAGTGAGGTTTTATCTGTTATTTTATGAATGACTGTGTTGAATTACTTCCACAAATGCCATTGAATTTGACTGAATGGAGGGAGTTGAATAGAATCAAGCAGTCTGGGATCTGAGTCACTCTTATCCAGATCACTAGAAGTCATGGGAGAGGATGATGTGGTAAATTGCATTGGGCAACTCTTATTTTCCTGTTTTGCAAAACAGCTATCAAAGGGCTGTTGGGAGCTTTCATATTTGCCAGTGATGTCAGAATCTCTTATTCCTAGTTTTCAAGTTCTTTCAGCCTGAACCAGATTTACAAGCTAAATCCAGTTTCAGAGAGTCAAGGTGGGCTTTTTCCAGCTCCTTTATTATGGACAGCATTAAAAGTTTGCAGGTTCAGAGGCTTCATGTGGCAAGTGAATGCCATTCTTTACACATGCTTTAAGTGTTTTTCCTGTGGTATAACTGCTTGGACGCTGGATATATGATTGGAAGCAGCTCTATAGCTGATGCTTAAAAAGGTTAGTTGTGTTGATGCTGGAGTACAATGCCTAACAATAAATTTATCTTTCACAGATAGAAAAATGCAAAGTAATGGCATCCAAGAAGAAGCCCCTCTGGCTTGAATTTAAATGTGCAGATCCCACAGCTCTGTCAAATGAAACCATAGGCATTATCTTCAAACATGGAGATGACCTCCGACAGGACATGCTTATTTTACAGGTATGATAGCTGAAATGCTATATTGAATGTCTAAAATGAATAATGTAAACAAAATTTATATTTAAAAAACTTTTTACTTTGCAGAAGTGTGTGTATGTTATCCTTATTGTCCACATAAAATATGAGGTCTTTCATTTGTTAAATTGTGCATGACAGTGGCTGACATCAAAACTGGATTTTCTTTTCTATACTACAGTTTTCTGTATTACTGTTACCCTGTTCTCTCCTGCCGCATTCACACTTTGGTGGTCTAGAGAAAGAATATGTTATATAGCACAAGATGGCCTGTTTTTCTGATGAAGAATTTTTCTCATTTATTTATGTATTGGATGAAGTTACAAAATAAAAACAAAGTGGTAGGTAGCATCACTCTGGTAATATTTCACTGATTGCTCAAACAAACTAGTTTATTAGCACTTTGGGGGATATTTATGGAAAAAAGGTGGACGTACCTGCTAATGTGTTGAATCTCTGCTCGTGTAGAAATCATAAAAGATATTTTTTAAGTAGAGATTGCCTAGACACAGGACAGATGAGGAAATATAAACCCTGGTTCTCTAACTGATAATATAGAATGGCTGCACACTTTCTGTGTTTCTTTCTTAATCTGTAAAATAGACAAGTAAGTTTAGCTTCATCTCAGAAATCTAGGTAGGGTTATTTGTGTGAATAATAATAATTAATGCACAAACAACTTGAAATAACTTAAAGTGTATATATTTGTTTTTACAACTAGATTCTTCGAATTATGGAATCCATCTGGGAAGCAGAATCTTTGGACCTTTGTTTGTTACCATATGGTTGTATTTCTACTGGAAACAAAATAGGTATGAGATCACACTTAATGCAATTAGAAACTCAGAATACCATAGTTACAGAAGTTGTGTATAGGAGAACTATTCCAGTATAGACTGTGGTCCCGAGATGAATGGCCACTTCTCAAGCCTTTGGTGAGCAGTCTTCAGTAGTGTCTTGGCAGTGTTTTCTGCCCTTCTGAATGGGTGTCCTCTTATTGTTAGATTAACTAAACTGACAGTGGTTCCTGAGCAGGATCCAAACAGTTGGTCTTGCAATAAATTTACCTTTAATAACAATATTTGGTATGAAAATTTGGTGAAAGCAAATTACTTATTCAAAATATATTTTAATGTATTGATAAGAATAAAATAGAAAAAAGGGTTAAAATAGCAAAACATTTATGGTTTTTTCTGACCAGAACTTCATACTCCATACTACCAAACTATGTAGAAGCAACTGCACTACTCAACACATGTGCGGGCAATATTCCTCAGTGGGCATAGTTCCTGCAGCACAAATGATCAATTTTCCAGACTTCATGGTGAGAGAGATCAAAGAGTTGCTTAAAAAGCTTCCTGGAGAGCAGTGTGATGATGTGTAGAGCAACCTGATCAGGTATGGAGGAATCAGTTTAGATCTGTTAAAGCCAAACTGATATCCAATTCGTACATCCTGATGGCTCCAAACTGATTCTTCATATATTATGCACATTCACATTGTGTCTACGTTATCCCAGTTTCCTAGTATCTAGATAATGCAGAATTGACAGTAGAGTCAATTATGCTGACCAGTTCTTGAACAACTGGCTGGAGGAAAGCCTCCTAGGTTTACAAAAATGGGCCATCCCCAGAGCTATTAAGCTATTGTGCTGAAAAAATGCTTTGGCTCTTATAAACCAGTGTCTTAATGAGACAGGTTTGCAAGTACAGATCTGCAATTTACCCAAAGCTTGAACATGTGTAAAAATTAGCAAGTTTGTTAAGTCCTGTCACCTGTGTAGCAGGCAGTGTGATAGTAACTGCATGGATTGATAAAACAATGATTAAAATAAATACTGCCACAGATCTCCCATGCTCACCAGTTTTTTAGTTCTCTCTTTTTTTCTGCAATATATTTGGCTTTATGTATAGAAGAACAATGAACTGAGTCCCAGTAAAATTAAGGACTCTTTTTAATATATATCTGTAACATACTTCCTCTCTAAAATACATTGCCACATAAAATTTTTATCATTCATTCTTTTGGCTTCAAGATTTCTCAGCAATGCAGAAAACCCAAATTCACTGATAAAACACTACACAGTATGACAAAAAAGAGTTTTCTCGCGACAGGATGCAAGGCAACAGGCACAAACTGAAACACAGGCAGTTCCATCTGAACATGAGRAAAWACTTYTTCACKGTGAGGRTGACAGAGCRCTGGMACAGGTTGCCCAGAGAGGTGGTGGAGTCTCCTTCTCTGGAGATATTCAGAAGCCGCCTGGATGGGATCCTGTGCAACGTGCTCAGGGTGACCCTGCTTGAGCAGAGGGTTTGGACTAGGTGATCTCCAGAGGTCCCTTCCAACCTCAACCATTTTGTGATTCTGTGATTCTTTTTCCTAATATAAGTGCTTTCAAATTAAATAGTATTGATCAAATTCTAATAATAAAGGAAATGGAACGTGATATATCAAAATACTAATTGCACTTTAACTGTAAATATAAGGAGAGCAGGGGAGGGTTACCTCTTCTTTTAGGTATATTATAACAAACCTAAGCTTTTAGAGAGATTTTAGAATTTAATTTAATTTTGTAGAAATCATCTTAAAGCAGTCTAAAGCATTAAAATAATAGAGGAAGGTGAAGGAATTGTGCCAGTGATTATAATATTCTTAAATTCAACTTACAAACTTCATTATTCTTTCATGAATTCTTAATAGACTCCCCATTCTTTTATTTCAAGGAAATAATTGTTTATTTTCCTATATGCATGTGGGAGATCTAAGAATTAAGCTTCCCTTCAGCACCACAGTAGGGGCATGGTTAATCGCATAACGGTTCCTGTTCAGTTTGCTGAGAATACCTGCAGCCTTAATTAGTAATACTCAATGTGGGACCCTTTGATGTAGAGCCTAAGCTTGTTTGGAACAAAACCAAAGAGCAGTGGCATGCAAATGTTCTTCCACAATATTCATATGTCGTCCTCATCCAGGTTTGTTCTTCCTTCCCACTTAATATTTTCCATGAAACTTGGGGCAGTTTCTGAGCCAGGGTAGTGACACAAGGACAGTACCCCATTCTGCACTGAGCATAGAGAGACAGCCAGATGTCTTCCAGATTTCCCAGTACCTGGCTGGCATCCCCTCCTGTGCAGATCTTTCCCAATTTGTTGAAGACATTTTTATTCAATGCAGTTTTGCAGCTTTGGAAACATCTGTACTCTCCACTGTTGCTGCCAAATAGACCTGAGTAGGAAGATTTTTTCTTCCATGTATCATGGATAAAAGATTGTGCCCTATTTTTGCTCCCTCTGACATGGCCGTATATATTCCTGTCTCCATGAGGTGATTACCACTGCTTACTGTATAGTATCGCTGCCAAATTTAAAAAGTTCAAGCTGGCACATAATGTAAAAGTCACCTGCTTTAGTACCACAGATCTCCAGCACTTCCTCCCCATTGAATACAGCCCAGGTGAGATCTTCTGTCGCAGTTACTGAAGCCTTCTCTAGGACTGACCGTACCTACCGAGAGGCATATCTGTATTTCAAAAGGGTTTTCAGTAGAACTATACTGTTAGTTCCAGCAAATAACTTTTTACCATGATACCTTTAAAGTATTTTCTTGGGCAGAATAAGATGTACAACATTTCGTATAGGTTTTATACCGCTCTTTTGGCACTTTTATACCACTCTTCTGACACTGCACTGGAGAATGAACGGTACAGGGTTTTTGTTAGCATCTGCTTTAAAATCTATGGATTTTTCACACTGCTAATGAACATAGCTATGTTGGGAGAACTTTAAATGCAAAGAGAAGCAGAAGATGCCTCCTGCAATAGCTCCATTCCCCTGGAATTGAGCAGCTCTTCGCCGGTAGAGGGAGATTCATGAGCACAGGCAAGGGAAGTGTTTTTAATAGCTGAAATGTGATCTGGAACTTGCTCTGAGGAGAACAGCAGCTTGACAAGCACAGACCAAAATGCAGAGCTTTTAAATTTGTTGTTGTTTGGCAGTCATATTTCCACAATAATTTTATTATAAACAAAACCTCATCACTTTCAAGACAGGAGAAATACCTCCAGGGGATAAATTAGCTGTGGGTGAAGGCCAGGAAAAGATTACTACTTTGTCCTTCTGTTCTTGGAAACATTGCAGAAAATACAGTAAATGCTAAAGGGTAAGAATGTGAATAGGTAGAAATTCGTCAGTTTCAGGTAGGGAGACAAATCCAGATCAGAAACTGGTTTGAATCCCTTTCAGGAGGAAGGGATATTTTTGCTTGCATGCTTTTCTTTGAGCTAGGGCTTTTACTAGAAGACCCTGTTGAACTTACTCCTGAGAAAGAAAACATAATATTTCCAGTTCCCAAATCAATCTGTCTGAAAACTGACCTTTCCTCACAGTGGCATGCCCAGCACAAGGGCAGTCTGCATTTGCTAGTCTGTCTGCAGAGAAGAGTTGTGCTACAGCTTCTGTTTCTGCTTTCTCTCTCCAACTTCTTCATTGCATGCCTTGTTAGCAAGAACAGTACTAGTCCTTGTTTCTGCACCATGTTGCTGTGAGGTGCTGAGTTGCCTCTGTGAAGATCTGTTCAGTTTAGGGACTTTCACGCTTGCCTACTGTTCACTGTCCCTTGCACAGTGGGAATGGGCTGGTTATTTGATTGCATTTCTCTCCTGATGAAGAACAGTGTGTTCGTACTGACTCTTACCGACCTCCAGGTCCCAAAAGCCAGAGCTTTCCACCAACAATCCTGTTGGTACACCTCACTGTGTACCTCCAGCTCTGCTCCTCTGCCACAGCTCTGGCAACACCTGGGTTGCCAGGGTACTGTAATGCTGCGGCTTCTCTTCAGCTCCTCAGTCCTCCTGCAGCCAGATATATGAAGTTGGAGAGAAGCTGCTGGAAATGTGAATGGTACCTGGGCTCGTGGAAGGGATCAGAACAGGAAAGCTAGTTCCTGTACTCAGGAAAAGCCTCATACAGCAGTTCCCACCTCATCATGTGATTCTTTTCATTTTAAAAAGTTTTATATTCTCAGGGAAGAGTTCAGGATTGCCAAGCTAGTTATGAACTCTGGCTGGCTTCAACTGGGAATGAACACGAACTGCTGTTACTTGCAAAATAAATATCTGCTCTCAACCTATGAAATTGTGCAGTTGATTTAAAAAAAACACTGTTTTAAATGTAATTTTGCATATTTTTGAAATACTTTAATATTAATATAAATTGTTATTTCTCCCTTGTTTTCTGTAGGAATGATCGAAATTGTGAAAGATGCTACAACAATTGCCAAAATTCAACAGAGCACAGTTGGCAACACTGGTGCATTTAAGGATGAAATACTAAACCAGTGGCTCAAGGAAAGATGTGTGATTGAAGAAAAGGTGAGTTGTTTGAATTCTTAAGTAGGATTTTCAAATGCACCCAAGTAATTTAGGAGCACAGAGCCCATAAGTTTGTGTTTGAGTTACTTAGAGGAGTTTGAAAAACCCATTCTTTTTCCCTGTATCCAGCTGTGAGTTTCCGCGAAAGTGCCTTCTGCATCCAGCTGGCAGTCAGGCTCCTGAGTAACAAGATGCTTTAAAAATGACTCCTTGGTCAGTGGTATTTACAAGTGATACATGGGGAGCAGATTGAAAGGACATCTAGGAGAAATGAAAGACAGTGGGGCGTAGAGGATATAAGTGCAGGCTTGGGTACACACAACTTCTTTGCTACTAAAGCTTTCTTCCTGCTTTTTCCTTATAAAAGTGTGGATAACTGTATGCTTACTGTATCTGTGTTAAAAGATAGAGCCTGCTGTTGCAGCATATTGAGTGTGATGCGGGGTAGTGATCTTAATCTCTTTTGTGTAAGTGTATTATATAAGAGAGTTGTCTAACTTTTGATTGATACATGTCGACAGAAAGACATCTGACTGAGAATAACTGAAGGAGTGTTAGTTTTTAGCACTGAAGCATTTAACATCGCTAAGATTTTTTTTTTTTTTAGTTTCAGGCAGCTGTGGAAAGATTTGTTTATTCTTGTGCTGGTTACTGTGTGGCAACCTTTGTACTTGGAATAGGAGACAGACACAATGACAACATTATGATTACAGAAACAGGTGAGTTTTTTCTTCTTTCTCTTTTTAAGAATTACATAGAACAAGTAGGGGTTGGCTGTACTTCACTAGGTATATGTTTTAATTTAACAAATAATGAATTCCACAATGAATGAAGGGACACAATCTAATTCTGTCAGCCTTATTTAGAAGTTCAAGCCCTCCTGTGGCATTGAAACCTACTGTCACCCCTTTTGGCCTTCAAATAGGCTCTAAATATTTATCATTAATAAGGTGATTCTTTTCTAAGGGCAAGTTTGTTACAAAGTAAGTTATGTGGAATGTAAAACTTGTTTTTCACCTAGATATAAGATCTAAAAGCTAAAAACGGTAAAAGCCAGGTTTAATGACAGCTATGCACCTGTCCGGAGTATGGATGTGGCTCTGTGTTCAGTGGACTTGTATCTGATGTCAGAATTTAGATGTTACTGGAATGTTTTCATTTCCAAGGAACGTTAATGTTTTATACACCCTTATAGAAAATCCTAGAGGTGTAGTGTTTTGCCACTAAAGTCTGTGGGATGGTGCAAAACCTCGTGAAAGAACCTAATTTTTTTGTATTATAAACTTCAGGAGTTATTTCCTTGGCTGCACATTGTTTTATCCCTAATTTTATTCTTCTGCGGAATCCCCAAAAAGGACCAAGAATGAGCAGTACATGTGGAGTTATATTTAGTCTGAGATATTCACTTCCAGTTTCTTGATCTTGATACTTCATAATTAGTGTTTACATAATGCTAAGAGACAGAAAATACTTTTGGGCTTAGTTAGAAGACTGTATACTTAATATTAATCATGTGAGAGTTAAAGTTTTACCAGTTGTCCTTAGAAGGCTGGAGAGAAGAAAGTAGCCTGAAGGCAGAAATGAGCTGATCGAAGACTGCAGTACAAAGGCTCACCAGAAGTCCTTGAGGAAAAGAAGACAAAAAAATGATTTAATTTCAACGTTACTGAATATAGTACTATATATACTACGTCATATAATGTCAGTGCCCTTTTTCAGAGAATGAGGGACAGGTCAGGAGGAAGGGAGAGAGAAAAAGAAAGGTCATTCTGTCATGAGCAGGAGCAGGTTAGCCACAGTGTCTTCAACAGGGGCTGTCTTGAACAATAGAAGAAAGAGGGATGCAACTGTGCAGAGTGTGTCAGCTCTGGGGTAGGTTGTGAGGACTCAGAAACTGTCTGAAATTCTGGAACATTTCAGAATGTTTCATCTAAGAATCACTATGAAGTATATGCTTATATCATTTGATGTTTTATCTTTTAGTATACATTTTCCATTATTGCAAATCTGTGTTCTTAAATAAACATAGTCTTATACCCTTGCATTTTGTCTGCCAATGAAAGTAGTAAAGTAATTTGGAGAGCAACAGGGCACTCCATTCCTGTAAGTGTAGTGATCCTTAAAATGGGATTTTTTGTCACTTTCTTGGGACCTAATGCCCTACTACACTCTCCAGGTTATCCAAAGGGTGACAGCACAAACTTATTCTGCACGTACAAGATGCTTTATAAATTGGTAATGCAGATTTGTGAGAAAGAAGCATGTTCTAGTGACTGACCTGCGTCCAAGGAGCAGGATAGTGCCAGAATCCCAAGGGAGTTTGTAACATAATCCACAAGCTTTTTCCATATACTGATGTGCTGGGATCTGCATTGTTATGGATCAGATGTACAAGGTTTACTTGCTTGATTTTTGAAAAGTTGTTTGTGTATGTTTAGAAAATACAGCAATTCTGCCAGCTTATTAAAGGCTGACAAAGATAAATGAAAAGTAACTTTGCCAGGGAAACAGAATTATATATGTAAAAAAGCAAATAGCCTTTTTTGCTAAACTAAAGACTGAGTACATATAACAAAAACAGTTTGTTGGTAGTATTGTAAATACAAATAAGTGTTACTGCAAGTTTATTTTATTTCAGCCTAACCTTGACTTCTCTTCCTCTTTATCAAGGTAACCTTTTTCATATTGATTTTGGACATATTCTTGGGAATTATAAAAGCTTCCTTGGAATTAATAAAGAAAGAGTTCCTTTTGTGCTGACTCCAGATTTTCTGTTTGTCATGGGGACTTCTGGAAAGAA
This sequence comes from Apteryx rowi, assembly GCF_003343035.1. NCBI lineage: Eukaryota > Metazoa > Chordata > Aves > Apterygiformes > Apterygidae > Apteryx > Apteryx rowi. The sequence continues at coordinate 192,629 of NW_020447764.1, read as the reverse complement.
GACAAGTCTCCATTTCCATAAATTTCAGGTAAAGAGTTAATATTTAACTGTAAATCAATTAAGCAGTGTTTTTACCCTCCAAGATGAACATTAGTGCCTTAGTTTTCAAAGGTCTAGGCTCCTGGGGATTATGTTAATAGAATTTCACTGAATCATAATACAATGCTGAGATATTTTGGACCCAGCTAAGAGCAAAAATTATCTGTAACATTACGGAAACTAGAATTCAAACATCCACAAAACCACTTCAAAAGGTTCAGCTAGCAGCAGACCAGATGGGCAGTCCTTTCTTTGTTTCTTGTTTTGATTGAAAAATGCTTTGTAGAGGGCTTCAGTACCTGAGAAGTTAGACTAACAGCCTTGACCAGAGTCTTCTGTGTAGTATGAGCAGGTGTTAGGCATTCCACAGATGACTATGCCAGTGTTGTTCTTTCCTGATCCTGCCCTCTTTTTCTGGAGCTCAGCCTACTGCATCTGAATAGAAATTTGCAGTTATCCTACTATGTCAGATTTGGGTTTTGTGATGCAGATGGATTTATCCTCTGAAAGAAAAGAATGGTGTTAAAAATCTATTCTACTGTAATTTCTACTTGAAAGTGAGTCCCTCAAAAATAGTTGTGTTTTTGCAAGATTGTGTAGGGGGTTGGGGAACAAAGCAAAATGCTGTTTACTATGTTTAATGGAATGGCTGAGAGTATGGCTGGGCAGAGGTCTGGGGTGGTGTTCCTGTGCTCATCTTTAGGGGCTTTAAATTTGCACCTGATTTAGAAAGTAAGTTCCCTGTATTATCAAAAGAAAAAGTCTCCTCTAGACTGAGTCAGAGCAGAGTCCTAATTCAGATGTTCTGGACTCCCTCCAGATCAACTAATCTTTCTGTCCTCGTAAGTAGTCTGGTTTTCTAATCTAAGTACCTAGTTAAGGTTTTTATTGTTGAATAGTGAATACATCCCTTTGAACATATGTATCTCTGAACATACACGTGATCATACAGAAAATAATGAGGCAATTGCCATCCTCAAACCCAAACTTCTGAAATTATGTAAACAACCAGCTGCTATTTTTGAGTCTTTATTTTGTACAAGGAGCAGCTTTATCACAATGCTAATGTTGTGAAGGGGCTTTGTAGCTCAAACAAATCAAAAGTAAGGTGTTTTTTGCTGCAGAAAACAGGAATGCAAAGCCCCTGTTTTAAAGAAGCTTGTGAGCTGTACCATGTGCAGGCAGGATGGCTGTTGCTACTGCTGTAAGCCATGTGCAAGTGGGAGGCTGAAACACCAAAACTAGGATATGTCATTTCACAGAAGACCTCCAGTCTGGAAGCAGAAAATATCCAAAAACATGAAAGTGTGCTAATAGAGGACTGGAAGACTAGTAACTTCTTCATGTCTTCAGTGAGGTAAAGTTGTGTTAGTAGACATGGATCATCAAGCTTTTTAGAGAATATCTGACCTTTACTTCACAGCCCAAATACCAAAAGCAATAGGAGGAAATCTTGGTCTTAGCCTCTCTCCAATAAGCTATGCCTTCATAATATAGCAGCAAGTGCTGAGTTTGACTGAATACAAAATTTTATCACTCTGGTATAAATTCCCAAAGTAAATGCTGCTCCCATCCCACTCATGACTTTTTAGGAATGGTGTGATAGTGCAAGCATCATTTCCACTAGTGCTATTAACCAGATTAAAAATGATGATGCGCTTTACTTTTTCGATCCATGACCATGGTGTGTAACCTGGTCCAGACAACAGTAATAACGACTGAAAAAGTTCAAGTTAATTTACAGTTCTGCTGCAGTAGGTACTGTTTATAAACTGCTATTCTGATAGTACATTAAAAGGCTGTCTCAAAGACCAATAAAAAGAAAGTTAAAAGTAAAATGCATCCATACAATTAAAGTAGTAACACTGAGCAAGATATGCATCACATATTTTGCTGTAAAAAATATGTTTTGTTTATATGGTCGGAGTGCAAAAATAAGCAAAATGATAGTTTTACTTTTTAACTGGCTAATTTTATCATGTTTTCTAGTAATGAGGGTTTCATTCATTGTGTCTGCTGACTCATTCAAGTATTAATGGAAAAGTCTCATCATTTATCTGTCATTAATTTTAAGAGCATCTATCATTAATTTGTACTTCAGCTGTGTTAAAATATACTGTACTTTAGAGGAATCCTTTGTTTTTACATGCTCTGGTGTTTTTACTATTTTAAAATATCTATGGTTTTGTTTGGTTTTATTTCTCTGTCACCTATTGGATACAGTCCATACAGATGTTATAGTCATAAAATGTATTGCATGTGTCAGAGGAAACTAGCTACACAAGTAACTTTGATTAAAGACCATTGCAATATAGTTACTTATTAGTGAACTTTTAAAACTGTCAGGGGCATGGCAACTGTTCTTAATCTAGCAATAAAGTTCATTTCTATTAGCTCTTAGTCTGAATTTTGCTTCCCTTTTTGTTTGTTTTCCTTGTGATGGTTTAATGAAATTCAGATGCCAAAGGCTATTAATGAATTACAGAAATATTTAATAGAAAGCAGTATTTGATGGCCCTCTGTCCTAATTGCAAAATTTTATTTAAGCGGAGCATGACTTAGTCTGTCCCATCAGTGAATTTTACAGCTGCTGTAGTAGTTTCCAGAATTCTCTTGTTTTTATGTGTCAAATGTGATGATATTTTCTTTCTAGCCTTTGGCTGGAATCCATGCAACCCTTTTACCAGTATATACATGCAACATTTTTACTTCTCATTTGTAGAAACCTTTGAGAGAGTCTCGTGTTACATCTTCTTAGTCTTTTGAGCTTTGTACACCTAGTCATTATTAGTTAACCTAAATTTTTTCTTTGCTAATGTTTCCACTGAATTTTGAATTCATTTTATTTATTTTATTTTATTTTATTCGTTAATTTTTCATTACTTTGCTGTGCTGACTTGATAATACAGAGATCTGTATTTTCAGTACTAATCAAATAATTTCCTGTGGTTGTACCATTTGTTTACAAAAGCCCATGTATATGACTCTCAAAGGAAGGTGACAGAAAGAAGGGCGTAAAGTTCATCACTGAAAAATACTTTCTGTAGCATACTGTGTTGGGAAGACATGGCCTATGTAAGTGAACTTGGACAGTTTCTATTATAAAAATGCCTGACCTTTAGGAGACTAATACTTATGACAGTTTCCGGATATCAAAATAAGCAATTATTCTCTGTTGCCTATAACACAGGGGGATTTTGAGTTCTCCTCAGCTCCCCTCATTTTGCCTGTGACCTTGGATTAGTTAGCAGTTTGCTTCTTAATCCCGTGGTAAACATCTACATACCCTTGACGCATATGTATGCATTATTTTTGGTTCTCTCTGCCTCTCTCAGAAGTGTAAAAACGAGTTTTCTTGGAAGGCATTAATTCAGAATTCTGTTCTGTTGCTGCGTGAATAAATAACTGTAACAAGTAGATGCAGATTTTTAAACTCTTTTGAGTCCTTAGACTGCTTTTGAGAGGCAGGCATGCCAGCTTCTTGGCTGCGTGATTGTTCTTCTGTCTCAGACACCAGCAGCAGTGAGGTATATCATCCACAGAGAAAAGTAAAACCTTCTTTGATATAACTATAAAGAGCTTTCATCTCTTTCAAGAGGAACAAAACACACACTAACTTTTGTGACAAGATTTTGCTGTTTGAAGTTGATATACATAGCAGAATTTCTTTTTCTCGGGTGTTACGGAGAGAAAGTAATCCCTATGAAAAGATGAAGGTGTTTTCTATTGTAAGTTGTGCTTTGACCATTGCAGTTCATCTTCTGCTTTGCCAGAGCTAAACTAACGTTAGATTTGGTAAGTGTAGTCTTATTTTAGGACAAGATTTATTTGGAAACTTAGAGTGAAAGATATAAAGGCCCAGCAACAGAGGGGGGAAAAGAAACCCTATAGACAGATTTTCAACATACCATCTTGCTCCTGTAGATTCTTCCTAATTTGTCTGGTTGTCCTGATATTGCTGATGTGAACAGTGATAGATATTAAGATTATTTGTGCAATTCTTACTGTTATTAAGGAAGAAAAATAACACACAGCTCGTCAAAAATAAACATAGCTGTCCAGCGCTAATGAGATTTGGTGGAATTTTATATAAAAAAGATTGTATTTCTTAAGAATTTCTTAAGAATTCTTAAGAATTTTAAGAAACTTCTTAAGAATTAAGAATTTTTAAATGAATTCATGTAAATTTTTGGAAAGCTTAATCTGAATATTTAATTGGGTGAAAGTCAACATTGCTTAGTTTTGGTTTTAATAGCAACAACTTTCTTGGAAATATTTTTCATCTGTTTACATTACTGCATTACAGGCCCAATTTAACATTCTAATGTTCAATTCATTTCTTCATTGTGTTGTTTCCCTTAAAATGTTATTTCTAAAAGCAAATGACTAACAAATTTAATATAATAAATGATGATTTCAGTTTATGTATTAGTCACTTACCATTAAATATTCTTTTAAAAGGCATCATAGGCTTTTTCAAGCTGTAGAAATTTCATTCTTCTAAAGTTTATGTTGTTAAGCACAAATTACTTATAAATGGAAGTGATAAAGCAATAACAAAAACAATAACCCATTGAATCCAAAATGACAGTACATAAACATCGCAGTCCTACAGTGAGGCAGCATGCCTTAAAAATAGAACTAGATAAAATTTCTGAGAAGGCCAAGCCTGAAAAATCTTCTCCATTAAACAAGCCATCACCCCTGCAAAGTTTATAGATGTATATATAAAGAAAATGAAGAAACAGTCCCCCTGGAGGTGCTGCTCTTTTCAGTATCACTTGCTGTCCCAGTGTCTTCAAATGGGAATATACCAATCATAAAGGAAGACGACGAATTATTGCTGTCTCTTTAACAGTCACAGAAAGAGATTATATGACAGGGAAATGAATTTGAAATTTTTGTGAAGCCAAGGTTTTATGCTTTAATAATTCATATAATATTATTTAAAAGAGCCTTTAGTTTTTACCCCAAAACAGTACTTCATGCCCCAAGGTGTGTTAATGAATGGAGTAATAATGAGCAACGGATGCAGAAGTCAGCTTAATGTTTCTGCTCAAATGAACAGTTCAATTGGATCTTCCTCTCTCTGACGTATATTGGTAATTTTATATGGTTGGTTAGTAAGAGTAGTTCATACCTAAGTTCCTATGAACTTCCTAAAACCATCCCTTTCAGTTCACCTCATCAATTAACAGAAACATTCCTTCTCTCTTACAGGACGTATGTGTGAAGGCTTATTTAGCTCTTCGACATCACACAAATCTGCTGATCATCCTGTTCTCCATGATGCTAATGACTGGAATGCCCCAATTAACCAGCAAAGAAGATATTGAATATATTCGGGATGCACTGACAGTAGGGAAGAGCGAAGAAGATGCTAAAAAGCATTTTCTTGATCAGATAGAGGTTTGCAGAGATAAGGGCTGGACTGTGCAATTTAACTGGTTTTTGCATCTTGTGCTTGGAATCAAACAAGGAGTAGAAAAGCATTCTGCTTAATGTTTTATGTAAATTAACTATAGGTGTGAATAGGGACTTAGTGAATCTATATGTTATTATTTATGCATTCCTAATAAATGAGCAGTCAAAATTGCCTTTACTTTGCTAGCAGCTGAAATGGATCTTCTAAAAAGGCATGAAATTTTGCTCATCCCTCCAGAAGATCTTCCTGCAGTTAAGGTTTTTTTTTTTTTTTTTTTTTNGAAAATTGCTGGATTCTGTTAACTAGTTGCTTTGCTTATGTGGCCTGCAGTTTTCTTTTTTCTTTAGTAATAATTTCAGATAAATATGAAGGAGGAGCTTGAGTAAAATGATAACCTCCAAATTGAAATAGAGATTCCCTGTGACATTGTCTTAATCGCTCATGAGGGTCAAGCCCTTCAAGTGGAGAAGAGTCTACTTAAAATTTATGGTCACATTGAAATCCCTGTAGGAAATTTTTTTTCTTTTTCAGGAAGGCTTACTCTCAAGTAGCACACATCCTTCCCTTTTGTCCCTTTCTTAACACTTTGTTCTTTCTGATATTTCATAATGTTATCGGTAGAAAACAGCTCTGACTCCACTGCTAGAGGAAATTATGTTACCATTTTTGTAGCCTCCTGACGTGCGCAGCTGCGCTTGACTGTCTCTCTAGCAGAACTTCATGGTTACCTGGAAGTTCCTCAGGTTTGAACCTCTCATTCTTAAGGTTTAATTTTGAAAGTTTTATACTGTAGTTTTTAATGGGGAATATCCATATTATATTACAGGTTATATTCTTACCATAAAGTTACTGCATTTACACCTGTATAGTGAAAGCTTTGTAGAAAAAGCAATGGTACGTCCTTTTTCCTCAGAGAAAACTCCTTATATAAGAGTAATTGACATTTTACCAAATATTCAAGAAACCCAAAGGTTATTTATTCTTTGGTGATATATTTTCAGGATATACCTATCAGGAATTAAATGTAATCTTTGAAATTGTGTATATTTTGCTATTTATTTTTAAATTGTTTAAGAGACTATACTACTGAAAAGCTATTTATGAAAGAAGAAGAATTGTTATTTTTAGTTTCAATATTTAAACTTAAAGAGGAAAAAAATGGGCAGTGTTAAGTAGAATTTTACCTTCTTTACTGTGGGATACCTGCAAATCATCAAGTCTGCCTATAGTAGAAAAAGAAAAATATATATATCATGAATTAGTTTTTGACTTGAATTATTATGGTATACTTCCTGCTAATTGATTTTTACCAAAGAGAGATGATGGCTTACAGTATTGCTTTTTTGCACTTGTGCCCATGTAATTTCTTCTTTCATTATAGTTTTACATGGGTTTTACATTACATTTAAATGATTAACTGAATTTTTTAATTCTGTTATCATTGCTTCGATCGTTTCACAGACTTGTTAAGATTTTAACTACTGCTACCACTGTTACTACTGAGTGTATTCTTGAAGGATTTTTAATAAATGTACTGTAATTGATGTCTCAGTTATGAGATACATCCAGTCCTTTTTTGAAATGTAAATGTTTAATTGGTTACTGTGCCCAACAACATTTTGATGTACATTGGTGGAGTTAGATAAAGAAGTCTAAAAATTTTAAATGTTGAATATTTTGTTGTGCGTTTATGTAATTATCCTGTGCAAGATAGGCCTAAGTTGATACTAAAATATAAACTAAATGGTGAATATTGGCTGTAAAATGATATTTTTAGATTTGTGTTTTATAGGTCTGAAATAAATTGGCCTGTTCTATACATTTGATTATCATTCATGAATAAGCAGTTTTTCCCAAAATACATGTAAATATTTTTTTTACCCAGTTATTCAAAGACTATGTAATCTCATTAAGGAGTTATATTCAAAGTCCCACTCAGAGGAATTGTTTTACTTCCATATTAATAATTCTCTATAATTATTGAGATATCTTAAATTTTAAGAGTCTATAGTTTTAGAACTCCAATTATTATAATTGTAAAGCATGCAAAGAACACTACCACTTTATAGGAGTGTTTTGTTCCTGTTTAATGAATAAAATGAAACTGCTTTTCAGGTGAGATGGTGGCTGGGGCACACTGGAGTTTGGGCACGGGTACTTGTCCTCCTTTCCTAGTCCATCTTCTTGCAGCTGTTGGTATCAGGAGGAAGTGTGCAGAACACGGGCTTTGCTCCATGCAGTGGAGTGGTCTTGAAAGCTGTAACTTTAGGACAACTGCTTCTAGCAGAGCAGGGAGTTGAACCACAGTTTCCTGAGTTTGAGCCCAATGTCCTGCAGAGTTTGAGCCCAGTGCACAAACACACTCTAAATACAACAAGCATGCACAATGTTCTAGCCTTTCCATAATGACTGTACAACAGGAAATGTAAATTAGTCACTAAACACATTTTTCACAGGCTCTAATATAGCATGCAGAGAGACCCAATTACTAAATTTTTGAGTAGGTCTTAATTAACATCCTTTCCTCCCATTATCCCTAAGATTATTTTTTGAAGATTTTTTAAAATTATTTTTCAGGGCTATTTTCTTTTTTTAAGATGTATTGGATTTTCTTAATAGTTTCAACTTATGTGATTACTGCACCCAGCAGTGGAAATTTGAATCTATTCTTAGAGTAAGTGCCTCAGACTCGGTTGCAACTTAACATATACTTTGGCTTCACCAAGATCATAAAGGATGTTGGTTAGTGATGAATGTGTTCCCATGGTTCCAGCCTAATTATGTTCCAGGACAGGAAGAAAAGTTGGAAGGGAGGTAAGGTGTGCAACATTATTATATTTGTATCTCTGTTGAATACACTGATTGGACTTGCTAGAGTTGTTCGATCTATCATTAGCAGAATATTTAGCCTAATTTAACTTATATTTAGCAGAACTTCCATTAAAATGTGAACAGTGATACAGAATACAGACATGAACAACAGATATGAGAAAAAACATGAATGAAACTACAGGTGTTTTAGAGTATTTTTCAATCAACTCTTTTTACAGTCTTTTGGCAGTGTTTTGCAAATCCACATGAGTAGTCCCAGATTTATAAACTGGAAACTGCTGTGGGGTTTCTTGTTCTGTTTATGTGTAAAGCAGTCTCACAGATAAGAAATCCTTTAAATGAAAGTCTAGGGTACCAAAATGTCTACAGGGTCAAGTGGGCCCTTAGAGTATCCTAGTAACACATAAGTACCTGAAAACCACCAATGTGCTTTCATGAATCTTCTAGTTGCAACTTGTACAATGCATGTTGGCAATAGCACTCCTGAAATCAACTCTTCCCCTGGACAGAAGTCTCAGGAAGGGGTTCCCGCCATGCTCACCCTACCCCACAGTTTGGAGGCAGAATTGGCCAAAAAAAGTGTTAATATATTTTAAAACTTTGTCGCAGGTCTACGGATATGAGGTTCGTGCTGGAGAAGAGGAAGCAATTTGTCTGCAGTTACACCATTAATAACAAGAACTAATCAAAGGATATAAGTGGCATGGTTATAACCATGTGAGGTTACAGTATGTGTCCTAAGTCATTAGAGGAAAGAGGCACCAGTGACTGGTTCTAGTACAATAGAGAGAAGCAATCAGGAGGATGTGGTATTTTTCATAGCTTTGTACAATAAAGAATGAAAAAAAGATTCTAAAAGCAACCTAACACCAGTGAGTCTCTTCTACCCATCCAGAGAAAGATTGGTGTCTGCCCGTTCATAATGAGCAAGCATGCACCTGATGGGAAGCCCTGGGAAGGGGAGCTACACATTTTGGAGAGTGCTGGTAGCAGTGTCTTTCCACAGGCCTGGGAAAGACAAGCAGGGAGTATTTAGAAAAAGTATTCAAAAAAGACGTAGCATTTCCCAGGTGATCTCCAGGGGATGCAGAAGAAGCAGCTGTTACTTTGGAAACAGAAGCAGCACAGTGCCAGAAAGACATGCCAGTTAATTTTAGATAACAAAAGAGACCTGCGTTTGGCACAAGTGCTATCTAGTAAGTATGAGTGCATCCCGTTCTTAGTGCAATCTCTCTGATATTCTGCATTAGGAGTTTGCAAATACTGATCTCACACTCAAAGCTGTAGTGTCTATGGTCTTAAGAGTTTGCTGATAATCTGACAATAAGTGCATGAAGAGACAAATGGGAAAATATTCATATGTAGAAAGTGGCATTTCTTAAAAAGATAAATATTGGTTGTGAATAGACACACAAAGAAAGAGGGTAAAGCCTAATGTAATGAAGAATAACCAGGCAAGATGCCTGAAAGGAGAAAAAAAAAGCCATGAGAAATGTGTAAACGGCCCATAGGGCCAAATAGATTCAATATTATAGCTCAGATTTTGTACCAGATACTGCTTTGCCTTTGAGCATATCTTGCTTTATCTAGACTAAACCAATTATCCTGCAAAAGGTTAGGAGAGGCAATTCCAGTTTAGTAACCTGAGAAATCTGCTGCCACAGTACACTTTTGTGACAAAGCATTCATTAACAATTCAAGACATGGCCAAAGCTGAATTTTACTAAGAGTATTTACAGTTAAATTATCTGTGATTAAAAAAATTAGAAAGGAACAGTCAATCTTGTGTTTCTGCTCCCAAATCCACCAGCAAGCATCTGGGATTGGCATTAAACTTGTCACGTGGGCATATTATTTCCTGTCAGGATGGAAATACATTTTTCTCTGAAGCATTTGAAGCGGGCCTCTGTTGGAGACAGGACACCAGACTGGATAGACTCTGGCGCTGATGAAGGATGGCATCATCTGTCAGATGTCTCCACACAGGAGAATCGCAGGGAGATAAACAGGTCTCTTCAGGAAATGCTCTCCCTCCAGCCAAAGTTATCCTTCATTTTGATGAAGTTTATGACAGCTTCTCTGTTTTACAAACCTCCTTCTTTCCCACAGAATATGATGTATTTTCCAAACCTTATAAAATAGTAATTCTGACTGCCTAGAGAGAAAAATATCCAGCAATGGCAGTAAGTTTAAAGCAGACTGGGTGTTCACCCAGCATCAAAACACTCTAGGCAGGGTCCTCTAGGTTCATAATGATGCCGCACGCAAAGACAGGCAGTTCTTCCTGTCACAGCTGTGCTCCTTGCATTCTGGGGGGATGTTAATTAGCTAAATAGGTTATTTTTTCAGAGTACAGCCTTTGGGAATCTGTTGTTGTAATGGCACATCAGACTGAGGGCGAAGAGTGGCTTCTGGGATGCCTGGCGGCGTGAGGGTTGTGGGGAGTCTGAAGCCAGCTCCTGGGAGTGGGTGGCCATTGGGTGAAGCTGCCTCTTTCCAGGCCACCAGGGATCCTGTGGCAGTGGCCTGGCAGGAGGTGGTTGGAAGTCAGCATCTAAGTAGATGAGCCCTAAGAGCTGAGGGAGCTACCTTTCTCTGGGGCTCTGAGGCAAGGGTGTGTTGTGTCAAAGGCCAGACTAAAGGCCATTTTACATGACAGAGATGTGCCCTTGGCACTCAGGTTTTCTGAAAAGCAAGACAGACTACTGACCCTCCTGTCTGAGGAGGTATGGGCACCATACACAACCCTCAAAGGCAGCACTTACTCTGCAGTAGCAGAGCTTAAACCATTCCTGCAGCAGATAAGCTGCATTACTGAAAGTAATGAATCCTTTCACAGGATTCATACAACTGTTGTGTACAGCTGCAAATAGTGAACTAAATGGTTAGTTAAACGCTCCTCTAAGGGATTTGGAGGGATGCATTTCTTTGGAAGACTTTCTCCTCATGTCTCATTGATTCCCACTATTCTCCTTTTTTACTCTCTTCCTGTTCTCTTTTGTAAATGCTAATATGAGCTGTTCAGAGATTGGTGTGTGCTTAAAAATCCTTATTTACCCCTATATAAAAGCTTGTTTAGTTGACCCTGTCCTCTGGAGATCTCTATTTTCACAAGCAGTCTAAACACGGACAATAATGTATAGCATTGGGGTGGGGGAGGAAGACAGATACCATTTTCACAATATTGTCAGCATCAGGAAAAAGAACCCAACCTTCTTCAAGGGAGCTCTATCACAAGACCTCACCCTAAACTGGAGATTAAAAAAACACAGTTCATCAGTTATAGACTATTATTTTTTTAATTCCCCTCTATTCTTCTGTGACTGGGTGTATGTGTAATTTTCTTATTCTGAAAAGCCAGCTCTGGATGCTCACAGAAACGCATGCCTCTCCATGGCTGCTCTAACCATCCAAAACCCAACTACCATTCATTCCCTGCCACCTCTTCACTTTCTCCCTGACAGCTTTCCCGCATAACCCCATATTCCTTTTCTATACCAGGCCTACAAAGTGCATCTGGAAGAACAATGAACAGTCAAGAAAATTAAAGCATTCTTCTTCAATATGCTGCTCAGGATCTTCTCACCACTTCTTCAGTTCTATTCTCTCCTTGCCTGTGCTCAAACCTCTAAAACTAAAAATAGACTATCCACTTTTCATAGCCAGGAAATGCACAGTTAAATGTTTGCAAAAAAATCAAGTGTCAAAAATCTAGGTAACTATGTAACAGAGATGCTAGCAAAACCTGCAATGGTACAAACTTGCTAAAAATTCTCCTGACAGCACAATCCCTTTAGAAAGAGAATTTGACAGCAAAAGAAATCACAAAAAGCTGTCATAATGTGTTTTGAGGCAAGAGCATTGGAAGACCAAGCTTTCCCCAGGTGAAATGCTCTGTGTATGTCCTCTGACTCATATTACCAATAAGGCTCAAGGTGGAGAAGAAGCATCATAATGAATACACATTTTTTCTGAAAAAGTTGAGAAATCTTAATGCAGTTAATGCAGTAGTTGTAGAAGTAATACGAATACACAGAAAGAACCCCAAAACCAAAAAGCTCTTCTCTAGTATCAACAAGACTGTAAAAAAAGCAATAACGTGGGACTACCACAGTCTAGTTATTCTAACTGGTATCATTACACATCTTATCCAAAATTATAGTCATTCTAGCTAGTGGCATCAGAGACTGAAACTGTTGAGAAGCAAATTAGCTACTTTCAGTACTGCCTGGAAGGCACTACTTCAGAGAATGCCCTTAGTATATCATCTTCACAAGAGACAGGCCAAGAAAAAAGATGCGTGAAAGAGGCTTTATCATGGCAACATCCTAATTTACAACAGCGTCAGAGATAAAGCACAAGAAATACTTATTGGTGCTATTTTTAAGATCAAGATAATATATTCTGAAACTGAATCACAGTGAAGCAATTAAAAGTACCATGTCAAAAAGACATGGAAACTACACTACAAATGGGAGCTACCTGTCAGGATTGAAATACAGCAAATAACACAGACAGAGATCACAGCAAGACCTCCCAAAGACATAAAGGATACCACAACCCTTGAAACAAAACTTAAATGCTACAAGGCAAACAGGGACATAACACTCACTACAAGCAGACAATTTGCCGATGTCAGTTAGAGCAGTGCTGTAATGCGGAGAAGCTCCATGAGTGCAGACTAGAGCACAGACATTCATATAATAATGTTTCCACTCAAATAGAAAAGGAAATATTTGTAGATGACAGAAATTTCACAGATCCATAAAGGCCATGATTTAAAAGACAAAAAGTATGACATGAAAATAAATACAATTCCAGAAGAAAAAAATCTGTGTCATATTTTTAGATGGCTGAACAAAGAACATTTGGAGGAACAGAGACAGATAATTCCACAAAACTTTACAGTGTCTACCAGAAATAATGAGAAAAAGAGATCAAGGAGACAACGAATCTTTTGGAGAATTATTAAGGTCTGGCTAGCTTGCAGAATGACTAAGTTTCCTTGGCTACCGAAGATTTGTGGAATGAAGAAACACAGTTGACTGTACAGCATGGTCTATGAAAACAAACAAAAATGGTCATTACAATTAAAATACTTCAATAGTTCTGAAAAAGATACTCAGGGAACCTCTTAGAATGGTACACAAAGGGAAAGATGGGCTGTGTACTTCCCCTGCAAGAATGATCAAGAGTAGTTAGGGTCTGTTTCCTTTGTGCAAAACACCAGGCCTAGAACTTGAAGGAACCTGATAACAACGTCTGATGCATCCAACACAGCATAGCAGGAGTTGGTAGTTGCTCTTTTTTTATCTCAGAGGAAACCATTACCTGCTGATAGTTATTACTATAGTAATTTTTCAAATTCAGTCAAACAACCTGGGAGCCAGCAATACAGCAAGTCACACTGTGGCAGAACCCCATAAAGTTGCTGGGCTGTGAGGGGCAGAAGGTGTGCAATATGAAAACCTCCAATCTTCAATACATTTGCATGTCTGTATGTCACATTTAGTCTCTACAAATTGCTGGGAGCACGATGTTTCTTGTTATTTGGCTGTTTGTGTGCTTTTACCTAAAATCTATGATTTTCAAAGACTTATACCAAGCTAAAGGAACTGTCTGGCATAGAATGGGTGAGCTCAGGAACCACGGTGGAAGTGCTAAGTCCCATGCAAGAATCCACTCCCGTGCACACACTCTGTATTTGCATCACTCAAACCCAGGCTGCCTGTTCTAGAAACCAACTTGCAAAATGCTTCTCTGGCATTTTCACCAACACCTAAAACTAACACACAATGACTTGCTGAACTGAGTATGAATAAATGCAAGAAATAAAATGAAGGTGCTGTCTGTCACTAGTCTCAAAATTTTACGGCAGGATCTACTCCAGGAGTTCATTTGTGCTCAATGGTTTCTTGATTAAAAAGGCCTATAAAGAAGAGACAGTTGACAGAGCAGACACAATGGGACAACTTCTTGCTAGAATCTGCTCTCAGTGCAAGCAACAGCAAGGCCCTGAAAGCTGAGAACAGGGCTGAAAGTTCCTTGCTGTAACTTAGTTTCTTGAGGGATTTGCCCAAATGAAAGCAAGTCATTCTTTTCCTTAGCACTTACCCAAAATAAGTGCAGTCCTCAAGGAAAATAGCGGAACTATTCCTTTAAGAGTAGGAGTGTGCATTAGTTTACTCTTGAGCACCTACTCTCCAACAACTGGTTTGTGGTTTGCACTTTTCATTAAGCTACTTCATTCATGGAAAGAAAGCTCCTTTGGAAGATGCAAGCAAATATCTTCTTTGCAGCCAAGTGGGCTAGAGATGTTTTATGACTTGGAGAATGTTCCTACCCATGAATCACAACGTGGCAGTATTTGCTAGATATGGAATTTGCAGTGAACTCATTCAAGTGATAGACAGCAACAACCATCTGAGGGATTTAACAGATTTGTAAAGGATGGATCTTTCAGACATGCACAACCAACTCTGTATTATTCTTGGCCAATGGATAGAAAGCTGAGAAAGATACAAAAACAGTCCATCAGCTACTAATCAAAGCAAATGAAGATGGTCAAGGCCTTTCCTCAGTTTACTAAACTACCAAAAATAAGCAAAAGCTGTGAATCATTTCTAATGCCAAGAGTTATTAATCAACATTTGTTCACTAGAAGAAGAGATGGATACTATGATAAAAAGTGTCAGATCAGTTAAAATTTCCACAAGAAATGTCAGTGTTATTATGATGAGAGGCCTAAGAAGATGATCTGTCCTCACTGTAATTAAATCAGCAGAACAGCCTAATTTTTATGCACAAAGAAGGGATGTATAGGAAAACTGTAGACTCCTTAGAACTGCTCTTAGCAGTGCAGCATGCTGCCAGCAGTACTGAAAGAGCAAATGAAGAGAACACATGTGCAACATTAACAAGCCCCTGGAACCTTCCGTTTAGTATATAGAAGAGAAAACTCCATTACAACCAACCCAAGCACAGTTAATTGTTGATATTTGGCCATATCTGCAAGAACAAAAAGCAGCACTGGCTTCAGATGAAGGAGAAGATTTAAACTCCCAAGTGAAGGATTACAATATATCTTCACAATTTTTTAAGAACACCTCCAAAATTCCTTTGCTTATGAGAATGTGTTGCAAGACACAAACAAGTAGTCTGATGTGTACATTGGATTTTTTGGCAAGGAAGAGGAAATTAGAGTACTCCTTCTTAATCTTTTTTCATGTGCCTTGAACTGGGTTGCTGTGAGCAGAGTGTGTTTGAAAAGTTTTGTTAATAAAAAGCCTGTTTAGTTTAGCTCATCCCATATGGATCTCCATTTCTTTGCACAGTTTAATCAAAGACAATAAATCATGTTTACATTGAGATTTTTGCCTTTTTTGTCAAGAAGTAATTTTTTTTCACACTTGCTAACCCTGCTGTATCAGCAAAGCTCAAATATAGAGTGTCTAGCTGAAAATGTAACTAAACAGCACACATTGGAGACTGAAGCAATCATTCACAACAGTATGAATTTATTCATCTCAGTATGATGATCATTCCCATAGGAATGGCCTTCTGGGAGAAGGAACCTCGGATGCTTTCACTGAACAATGGATGTCCCTGTGGCCAATTCTGAGTGGAAATAAGATAACCTCGTGTTATCGCCCCACTTTGTTGCCGCTGATGCCACTGTTTGAAGAGGGGAAAGAACAGTGGGGGAGAACTCCTACACAGTAAGCATTTGGGGTCATATGGCCTTCAATCTCAGCTGCTTTTTGAACAGTAGGTAGGACACATGCCCATTGCAGACCACCAGTGTCAGGCAAAGAAGGCTTGATGAGGAGAATTGCTGTTGCTCTCTGGATCTCTCCTATCAACACACGTGGAAGCATGGTTGTTTTATGTAGTCAGAGAAGCAAGTGTAGCTGGAGTAGCAAGGAAGGAGGAAGCTGCAGCGAGGTTTCAACAGAAGGAGAGCAAATTTTTGTGTATTAAGCTGTATCCAGCTGTATCCAGGTTTGTAGGAATCAATGCAAAATCACAGAGTAAATGAACTCTAGTTCTAGCTGCAGCTCTGCAGGTCTGTACTAAGCCAAGTCTGTACTTGGGAGTGGGATGTACTGTACCAGGAGAAAATAGCAACAATGAGATTCAGAGCTGGAATGTGAAAGCTAACTTCAACCATGTCTTCTTCAGCTCTTGGAAAACAGCTTCAGTAAATCTTTAGTTGCATCAAAATGACAATTTTCCCAGCTTGTTGGCTAAACAGTACCAGCACTAAATATAGGCCTCTTTGGCATGCCAGCAGGAGCTGCCAAACAAGAAGGAGAGTGATTTGTCCTTCCTGAGATGACATGTGACATCATTAGGCATATGACACCAAGCCAGAAACAATTCACCCCAGAATGGAAAACATCCCACTACCTGCCTCAACCTGATGTATTCTCACCCCAACATGTTATCAAACATAGAGAATAACTAGGAAATTTCAGGGCAAGTGGGTTTTTTTCTCTATATAAGTCACTCTCATATGAGAACTCATTGAAATGCAAAGTTAAAAAGTAACGCCTTAAAGCATTGTTTAAAAAAAAACAGAGAGTAACCTGGTGAATCTTCACACTGAGTTTTAAGGTTCTAAGCCCACAAATGGGAATGCTCCACCTCCAGCTATTTTAAAAATATAGATAGATGTGTATTAAACTCTGTGACAAACAGATTGTCACAGCTGTCAGAATGGGTCAGAGAAGAAGGAGCATTTGAGAAGGAATTGGCTTATCCTACAAAAAAGAGGATGGCTAATAAATAATAAATTGTGGAATACCTACTTAATGCAATATCTGGGTTAATTTTTCTCAGTAGCTAATCATGTTAAATGAAAACACTTCTTCATGAATGTCTTCTCATGGATTATATCCTAGTAAACTGAGTTAGACTGGTCCAGATGACCAGTAACTTAGTCATCAGCAAGGTTCAAGAATAGACTTTAAACCGACTCAAAAATTTCCATCTTTTTCAGGACCCCTGATCTTTTCCCCTATCAGACACAAAGGACCATACACAAAAAACTAGTTACAAGATCAAGTCCAAGAAACAACTCAGATTTGGAAATGAAATTGCTTTGTAATTCCAAATACAACAAATATGTTCAGAGATTATCAGAACTAGGAAAGGAACTCAACACTGATTAAAAGTAGGCCTATATGTACATGACAAGAGGACTGTATATAGTTTCCCATATAAGGAACTACCCTGGATATGTTCAAAGAAGCATTTTTCAAACTGAAAAGGTTGAGGAGAAGGGTAATCAATTGTATTGGAACAATAAAAAGGATTGTGTATTGCCTGTAAACTTCTCCATGAACCACCAAGATATCCTAATCAAAGAGTTTTGTTTTCATTTCTACCCTTCAGCTAGGGAGCATTTGTCACATCAACAGATAAGAAGCAAGCTAGGAAGTAATTATTCGTGGGTTCCTTATCTTTCAGAAGAAAAATCAGAAATATCACAAAAGGAGCAAAGAGCTCCAAAGAACCAGCACTTTAAAAGGTTAGATGCCCTTTCACAGGTTGAGAACTACTAGTTTTAATTACATTAACTGAATTCAGAATTCAGAATTGTGGCTCCTTCTCTGTAGTAAACATCTTTTGCTACTAATGGCTATTCAAACTGGTCACACCTCAAAGAGTCCTCATGCAGGACACAGTCGCATCATCTGTGCTGTCCTTGAAACATAGAAGGGGGAGCTACCTCTTCTAGCAACCTTAACATGCAGATCAGCCCAGAGGTGCTCTGAATTAGAAGAGGTGGTGTTCAGATAAAAGAGGTCCAGAGAAGAGAAGCTGTATAGTTTGGGGGAGAATTTTTTTTTCCTTTGCATGGAGTACTGAAAGAAGAGAGAGAAAGTTCTGTCCTATTTTAAGATTCTTTAATCACTGTTGAGCTGTGAATAATATTCAGCTCCAAAATCTCCTTGACACATACTCTGGTTCTTAACTGAGTACTTTTTGTCTGGAAAACAGCTATTAGGCACTTAGCCTTACCTCACGAGTCCAACAGTCAGTATCGTGGTGTCGTGATGTGTTCTTTCTCTTCGGGTTTTCTTATGTGTGATCTGGAATGCTTGGAATAAAAGTGGGTTTTCTGTCCCATTGTGTCAGGACCATTCTTTATGGTAGAGATAAAGATATTTCTGCCATACTGTACATTTTTTTCGATGATAAGATCATCTCACTGTGCCAAGGACACTCCTTTTCAGGCCACAGAATGAAGTAAATCCAAAAATGCAGTGATTTTTATATATGTTAATACATAGTTTTCAAACTTTCTGTCTAGCCTAAGGCATTGTTAATAATACTTGGCTTCCAAACCACCCTGAAATCACTGTAGCTCATCTATATTAAATATAAGAACTCTAAAAAAACCTTCCAGATATTAAGAGAACACTGCAGTCTAACCACTTAGTAGGAGATTCTCATCTGTTTTCAAAACTGAGATTCCCAGTGTGTTTCAGCTGTGGTCACATCTTATCAAATCACAGATTTTTTACACTCCTGCTTGTCCTGTTTCATGAGAGAGTAAATAATCTTTTCCATGTTTGAGTTACTTCCATTTTAGTAGAGAAGCTTGGCCTCATTCTGTAATTTCTGCTGGGTGAGTAATTCCTCCTCACCCAAGTAGTCCCATTGACTTTCCATTTGAGTAAGAACTTGCAGGATCAAGACCTTTCACCCTCCAAAGGGGCACCACCCCTTTTTAGAACGTAACTATTTTTATTCAGCTTCCAGGCATAGAAGAAATGTTGACATCTAAACTGCGGTATGCCAGTGATTGAGACACAAAAACAAAAATTAAAGCCATCAATTAAATTATGTCAAATTTTTCTGTAGAAGTCTTTTTTATAACATCCTCCTTCTAAGCAAGGATTTGTTTATACAATGGAATAATTTTAAAATGTTTATATGCATTAAAAGTTAAAAACTTAAATGCTCCACAGGTTTAAAATTAAATAATGATGTTCAATGCTTTACTAAGCAGTAGACATGTAAAAAGCCAGTCAATCAATTTTAGCACTTATTAATTTGTCTCCAATAAAACCTGCCCTTCCATTAGCATTTGGAAGAACTCTCCTTACTTTTCCATATACATTACAAGCAGAAATTAAACTCTTCCAGGGACAAAGTTTTTACCTGCTCCTTAAAACAGCTTGGCTAGAAGTAAATCTGTACCAATCAATAATAAAAATAAAAAAGCCAGTCAGTAATGGTGTCCCCCACGGGCCAGTCCCGGGGCCAATACTCTTTAACATCTTCATTAATAACCTGGAGGAAGGGACCCCTCAGCAAGTTTGCAGATGATACAACACTGGGAGGAGTGGCTCACACAGCAGATGGTTGTGCTGCCATTCAGAGGACCTTGACAGGCTGGAGAAATGGGCAGGGAGGAACCTCATGAAGTTCAACAAAGGGAAATGCAAAGTC
The DNA here is from genome assembly GCF_003343035.1 of Apteryx rowi. Classification (NCBI taxonomy): domain Eukaryota; kingdom Metazoa; phylum Chordata; class Aves; order Apterygiformes; family Apterygidae; genus Apteryx; species Apteryx rowi. The sequence goes on along the minus strand of NW_020447764.1, from coordinate 172,870 downwards.
CTGCACCTGGGGAGGAATAACCCCATGCACCAGTACAGGTTGGGGGTTGACCTGCTGGAGAGCAGCTCTGCGGAGAAGGACCTGGGAGTGCTGGTGGACACCAAGTTAAGTATGAGGCAGCAATGTGCCCTTGTGGCCAAGAAGGCCAATGGGATCCTGGGGTGCATCAGGAAGAGTGTTGCCAGCAGGTCGAGGGAGGTGATTCTCCCCCTCTACTCAGCCCTGGTGAGGCCACATCTGGAGTACTGCGTCCAGTTCTGGGCTCCCCAGTACAAGAGGGATGTGGCACTACTGGAGCAAGTCCAGCGAAGGGCTACAAAGATGATTAGGGGACTGGAGCATCTGTCATATGAGGAAAGGCTGAGAGAGCTGGGACTGTTCAGTCTTGAAACGCAGCCAGACTCTTCGCAGTGGTGCCCAGTGTCAGGAAAAGAGGTGATGGGGGCACAAATTGCAATACAAGAAACTCCACTTAAATATAAGAAAAGACATTTTTACCGTGAGGGTGCTCAAACCCGGGAAGAGTTTGCTCAGAGATCCCATAGAACCTGATCCCAGAATCTTCTACAGTGGACAAAAGCTTTCGAACAACTTTTCAAGAACTGATTCAGTGAGCACTGAATCAGTTCAGTACATGATGTATTGAAAGACTGCGAAAGTATATGAAAGGTTTTTGCTGCTCGTAAAATGCAGCCATAATCAACCCTGCTGTTTTCTGTGAATGCAAATCAGTTTTACTAAGATGCAGTCAATGCAGGGTCCACAGTGCCTTGCATGATTTAGGAGTGCTGTTTCACATTTCCATGGCAGAAAGGAGTGTGGCCAGCTCTGTACCAAAATCTTCCCCTCGCAAAGGGAGAACCTCCCAGGAAGGCAAAAGCGTCTTACGCTGCACTGCCCTAGCTTGTTGGCTTGCGCTGAGAGCATCCCCACTGCCCCAAGTTCCTTGCTCTAACTTTGGTGATCAAGGGCTGAATCTCAGTTGCTAAGAAACCCAAATTTGCTTAGCAACCTGGCAACCAGTTGCAGTTCTCCGGGATGGCCCCTGCCAGGATATGATGCCTTCTGTCCCAGCAGATGTGGTACACAGCTGTCTATCTGCCCTGCTCTCTGCATCCGAGTTGAAGGAGCAAGAAGGAAGGGCAAGAAAGGCTAGAGGCTCACAAAGAGCTGTCTCACTTCTGGGAACATACATCAGATTTGCAATTTAGCATGATCTGGACACCCCCAAGACAGATGAGCAATAGTGCAATCCCAGGCCATGTTCCTTCCCTCCCATGCACAGCCAGAGTCACGAAAGGATTTCTGCATGTATCTTAATCCAGGCAAAGTGTACTCCCAGGGGAGGACCGTGAAACTAGGTTACTACTTTCTGGATTAAGAAAAAGATCTCAGCTTGGTGAGTATCTTAATGGAAGCAGCCAAGGCAGCAGTGTGGTATTGACCATACACTGAGAATCTCTCTGTCCTTTCCATAGTCATTATCCTATTCCATAATAAGGATAAGACCAATTGGACCTTGCTGCCAGCTCCCTCAGGACAATCTGGATGACTAATGTTAGTAAAACAGGATATTCACTGCCTGCATCCTCCTTTTCTATTCCTGCTCAGGGAATCTGCAAAGCATCTATATTGCAGACTTTCCAGCAATCTTTCAGAATCTTTCAATCTTTCCTTGACATTTTCAAGAAGGATAAAATGCTGAGGACTTATTTTGAGAAATGATCAGTCCTACCAGACCTGTGGTTGGTCAGGGGGAATTTCCTTACCCAAATATCCCCACACACCTGTGCCTGCATTTGAGGTGCTCTCACAGCGTGCCAAGTTCAGTTCCTTCTTCAGCACCTTTGGAATAAGAATGTCAAAACAAGCATCTCATTATCGTCGACCAACAGAGATACAGAGATGCTCCATGGGTGATTCTTGGCTTTGAAAGCGACTGTTCTGAGGCACTTTCACTCCCCTTCCTTTCTTACAGAAAAGGCAGCCAGGTTATGTTTTGAAGTCTCTATTAGTGTTCCCTACTCCAAAGTAGCCTGTCCATGGGCCCTACTAAGAGAGATTTGTGTCTTTCACACGTACGCACTCAGGAAAAGGAGGTGATACAGTTCTGAGAAGCATCCTTAGATCTGTAAGAAATTTGGAAGCTGTCCTGTCTGCCCAGAATCATTCGAGCTCCGGAGCCAATTGTTCATTACAGTATATACAAAATGCATGAAAAAAGGCTTGTATTATTCTCAAAGTCAGGTCTCTTATAGGCACAATCCTTTGAGGTGTTCAGAGCCCAACATTTTAGAAATATCTGATGGGCCAGAGAGGTGACTAGGAACAAGCCTACAAGCCCTCGAGGTTCTTGGCTATGTTGATTTTTTTCTTCTTTCAGGGGGGAGGAGGTATTTTGCAGTAGGTGTCTAATGTAGATTTCTTTGGGCCAACTGACCATGTAGACCATCTTTGAAAATGGTTGCTTTGAAGGCTGACCAGGAAGGACAGCAGTTTGTGTATCTTTCCATGGTGGGGGTTCTTAGCTTTTCATAGAAAGATACTGTTGGCACGATTAATTCTGTAGAAGGACCTGTTATGGGAGGCTCCTCTTGATGGTGCCCATTTTCAAATCTCTATTTCAGTGCCTGTCCTTGGAGATCTGGTTCCCCATAGGTGCTGGATTTCAGAATATTTCTCCTCCTTCTTTTGCAGATTATACGGCTCTGGAAAACTTTGAGGTTGTCAGGCCTCAAGACGGCTACTTTTTGCCTAGTGCCTGTGTGAGTTAAAAGGCCTGGACAACAATAACAGTTTAGGGGTCTTGCTAAGGATAAAGTGTGCATGACTTGCAGCCTCGCAGTCTTGCCTTCTGACTCATAGCTGTGGCAACAGAGCACAGTTTCAAAATCTGTTCCTGCACCCCCTGCCATGTATTCATAAGCTCCGATCCAAGGAGAAGCTTCTTCTCACCTTCCCTCTTCTTGGCAGCCCGTGTGCCTTGCCCTTCACTACCAAACGCAGCTGCTTCTGGTCCAGGTCCCTCAGGGAAAACGTATCTGCGCCAACTTAGATGGCAGAGGGCTGATGGAGGAAGCCACAGGGCCAGGGGACTACCTTGGCCACAGATCCTTGCTATATGTGGTGATGTGGGGGAAATGTATAACCCTCTGTGCAAGCATTCAGATAGGCCAGACCTCTGGGAACAAGCTCACATTTGGGCTACCAGGTATAAATCCAGGCAGGAAAGACAACTGCCCTACTTATCTGGGCTCTAGACCGTGTTTCTCTCTTTCCCTGTTTGCTGGAAGGCTCTGCTGGATAATGATGTGACAAGGGTAGGGCCTTTAGAGAGGATGCAGTGGTGTGGGGTTTGTGGTGCATGCAGTGCAGATGAGCTGGGGCTGGGGCAGATATTAAAAGGACCTTTACATGGCATCCTGCAAAGGAGTTTGTGGGAGCTCTGCTCCAGTGGTGCCCCATTTGTATTCAGTCTGGACATGGCTGGGGCGCTCTTGAAGCTCTGTGAAGGACCATGCTGTGGCTGCAGCTGGGCCCCCTGACACAAGAGAGACCATTAGGCCTAATGGTAATGATTTAACAGCATGGTTTGTAAAAATGTAACAACACAGGGAGATTGATTTTAACAGGCAAATAAGCCCTTAGGGCAATCAGAAAAAAAGTTCACAAAGTGCAAGTGATCTTATGGCAGAGCATGATGCTGACCTCAACAGCACCATACAAATTTGAGTTGATATGTTGACTAAGGACCATGTCCTCTCTCACTCACGTAGGTTGTCCTTTTGGGGCAGGTTCCGTAGCTGAATCTGCGCTCTCATAAAATGGATGCATTATCAGCTTTAACCTCTACACCTCTATAGTTCTTTTTGCAACTGCAACGTTGAGAATCAAGCTGAAGCCTGTTGTGTTCTGCCTAGCCTCAGCCGATGGATGGTTCCTATGAACTAATCTGATACAAATTTGGGCAGCCTACAAATTGTCCTACAATGTAGGCCCAGAGAGGTTTTCAGCGAAACATCACCATCTCCCCCACGGTCACCCGGCTCTGCTACACTCAGCAGAATCTGAACAAAGACTCTGCCACATGGGCTCCAGACAGGGCTATCTGCACACAGCCTTTAGGTGGAATGAGTGTGAATAACAGCAGACCTTGAAAAAGGACGAATCTACTGTTAGTGTCAGCTGTGGGAGATTTTCATTAACTCGTGTGGTTTTCCTTTCAGCTCCGCATATGTAAGTACTGTCCTCAGCAAATGGGTTCGGCACAAGCAAGGATTACTTGCAGGATCAAACATAAAACAGTGCTGTTGCAAAAGTACTTGAATCTGAAAAAAGCACACTTGGAAGTAAATAAGGGGCATTGGGAAATCACATTCTGGCAACTGCACAAAGTGTGTGCATTTCCCATAGAATTGAATAAAAATAGGCCTTGCTGAAAACAACGATAAAAAGCTCATGGGAATGCATGTTTGGCAGTGTTTATACTCCACTCCTGGGGATAAAGTTGGAATATAGAAAGGGTGGTACAATTATGAATTTTACTTAAAAATGTAAATATTTCTGTGTTTTATCAAAAATAATCCCATACTTTTTTGATGGTCACTAAGTCTGCATGAAATAGCTTGTCTTAATTAACTGCAGGTCAACGAAGTTAAGATACTTATATTGCATTTGTAGGGTGATTAATATGATGGGGGTCTCTAAGTTCTGCCAAAATAGAAATAGTAATGTCATATACAGACATTGTGTGTGTGTGTGTGCGTGTGTGTGTGTGTATTTATTTACACATGCACACACATATATTTATATGAGAGAGAGATGGAAAGAAAGACAGCCTTTCTGTTCCAGAATCCAAAAAGGTCATTATATTCAGATTATTTTTTAATCAAATCCACATTTACAAGTTCTTATAAACAAATCATCCTGAGACAAATGGAGACTTGGCATTCCTGTGCACAGCTCTGAAGCATCTGCATTTGTCCTTTAGAGTCTGCTGTTTTGAACTGAGTTGTGGTTCTTCTATCAAAAACAACTTTTCCAAGTAGAGGCACACATCTTCCCCCATAGGCAAGGCAATACCTGAACTCCTCTTGTCTGACACCAATTAATGCACAAAAGCTGTCTGTCGTACAGCTTAATGTGTGTCTACCCACCAGAACACAAGCTGGGAGGAGGTGTGCAGAGACGCTCAAAGAGAGTGCAGAAGAAACACATCCTTGATCAGGTTCAGAGCAGAAGAATATTTTCACTCACTAATACTATTGCCAGTTTGCATAGGATGCAAAGAACATTACCAGCACATTGAGGTTCAAACTCAGGAAAATATTTCACCCGGTGCTTATGTGTCCTGCTGAACTGATACTTAAGCTTTATTCTTCTTGCCAAGAATACATACTAATTTCTTCAAGAAAATAATGAGTATCAATTAAATTTCTCAGAAAAAAAAAAAACACAAAACATTAAATATCCACTGAAAAAGTTCTCTCTTCCCTAGGGGAAAATATTAGTTACAATGGCAGACTCTGCAGCTCTGAGCCTCTCCTTCTGGAAGTCAACTCTCAAGAAATCTAAAATAATTCCTGTAATAGATATGTTTGGAGGAGTGCTGGCAGCTAATGAACAACACAGAGCATGGATTATAGGCTCTTTTTCCATCCAACAGATATTTTTACTTCTTTGTTCCTTGTTTTTGCCACAGAGCAGAAGATTTGAAGATTTTGAAACTAAGCCCAGGACTAGTAAGAGAAGAAGATTTGCAGGGAGAAAGTTAATTTTTCACAAATCATGAGATTCCCCAGCTCCCTTAAGGAAAATGAAAAGCAAAACTATCCATTCATTATAAGCTACTCAGAATTTAAATAACACCCAAGCATCCACAGTGGCAACTGTGTTTTTTTTTAAAACATATTTTTATCATGATTTTCTCACTATTACTTGATATTTCATAAGATCTAAGAACTTATTGTTTTGGGATTTGTGTGTTTCATTACACCTCAGAGATATCAGTAATTTGCTGTTTGGTACAGCCGCTCCTATGTCATATATCTCATATCAATTATTGCACCATTTTTATTTGCACTAATAGTGGAAAAGTTTGTTACATTGAATTTTGAAAAATACAGATGTTATTTTCAGTAAATCACTGGTGATTTTGAGTGTTCCTCTAGAGACATGAAAGAATTTGATTTTTCAAGAGATGTTCAGCTGTTTCTGATGATCAAGTATGATCTATACATTCGTTGCCTTAAAGCAACCAGAAGGAACCACTAGACTATCTAGTCTGATACCCTTTATCACTCAGGTCATTCAGTATAAGCCTCTTCTACTGAGCATAATAACAATTGTTTGGATAAAAGCTGTTTTCCAAGCAGGAATACAGAGCTGATGTCAAGAGGCAGAGAATCTACCTACCACTTCTTTTCCACCTCTGATTTCACCTTTTTAATATTTACTGTTGAATATGTAAGACTCATTGACTATGGTTGGAAGCCCACGCTTCAATTTCCAACCATTGTTTCCTGTTGTGTTTCTTAGCTACTTTCAAAAATCCCTAGTACCTGGTGTTTTCAATCCCCCCCTTAGAGGCATTTATGCCTTACAATCAAGTCAAATTTCAGTCTTCCTTTTGATAAAAATACTGAACTTTCTCATTTCACCTTAAGGCATTTTCTTCAGCTTATGAATAATTTCTGTGTCTCTTTCTGCACATCTCCTACTTTTTAACATTCTTTTGAAAATGTGAACACCAGAACTACATGCCATACACTGGTATTGGTCTCATTAGTGCTTTACAAAGGGAAAATCACTCATTCTTATTTATTTATATTTATCCCCCATTCTTATTATTATCTTCTTATTATCAAGAGGATATTCCTCTTTAAACACTCAAGAATCCTGTTAGCTCCTTTCTCTACAGAATTATACTAGGAATCCAAGTTGAGCTGTTTCTCCATTTTGATGCCTAAATCTTTGTAAAGCCACTGCTTTCCAAGATAAAACTCTCCCATTCTGTAGAAATATCTTGCATTCTTTGTTCCAAAGTGAACAACTTAATATCTATGTATTAAGCCTGCGTTAAGAAAAATTTTATTTAAATGGACAAGCTATCCAGACTGCTCTGTGCTTCCCTGAGCTCACTGATATCACCGTTCAAACTGCGTTTTGTGTCATCTGGAAATCCTGTCAGCAACATTAGTATTTATTTTCAAATTTTTGCAGAAGATGTTGAATGGAAACAGCCTCCTGTCGATTCCTGGGGAACATCTCCATTTGATGATGATTTTCTCTTGTCAACTACTTTCAGAGACATCTCTGTTAGCCATTTAACAGGTCGTATTGACAATGTACAGCATGTTTCCTACAGCTACGCTGCCATTTGATCTCATTACTTTTAAAATGAGAAGGAGGTTTACTTTTAATGGCAAATTCCACACTCTCTGTATTGACTTTAAAATTTCTAGTCAAAATTTTCTGAAATTACAGGTGAATGCGAGTGCAGAAGTTGAGGAACATAAAGGAGACTGATTTTCTAAGAGACGGTATGCAGTAGATTTTGAATACAAAGGACAACACACCAATAGATTTCAATAGAAATCAATAGATGTTCATCCAGTGAATAATAACAGTTGCATGCAGAGTTTGCTATCTGCCACGATGCCCATACTTCCTGGGGAGCCCAGTTCAAGGGTTGGCAGCGTTGCCATTTTGGTGGGGAAAAAACCCTCAATCAGGTTAAACTGATTGTGAATTGGTACCACAAATGCCAGGGGCTATTTCATTTACAAAACTCTCCCGCTAATCTGTTTTCTGAGGTGGATTCCTTCCATCCCAGCTTCCAAATTTGGCCTTTGTGCTTGCTCAGGGAAAACTCTCACTGGCATAAATAAGAATTTTGCTTCAGTATTTAAATGGCTACTTGGTCCTTGCTATTCTAGATTTACAGACAGGCAGGAGAAGAGCAAGTGCTTTGAGTCCACAGAACAGTAAGAACAGGCTGAGCAAAGGGTTTGAGAGGGAGAACAGGAGAAGCAAACAAAGGAAGAGTTGTGAGGGATATGTTTAAATTTGACTGATAGGCACTAGTTTCATTTGTTGTTGATAGAACTGAACATTTTTGTGATAAATAGATTTGATTTGGTAATGGCATTGGTAAAATAGTAATAGTGACATATCATCATTCTAATCAGAACAACAGAAAAAGAGGAAACAAAGCACCTGTGCAGCTGCATGTTTTGCTATTCCTGAATCTGTGGCAGATTGATTACCACTAGAATATTTTAATAAGAAAATTTAGTGAGCAAGAGTTGACTAGTAAGCCAGTGCTAGCTGATTTGTAAATTGAAAGAAAAAAAAATCAATAAATGTGACATTTAAAGGTGTTTTAGGAGACCAGAAATTAGTAAGCATGTGATTATTCTTACAAACTGTGGTTGTTTCGAACTTGCACACCAGCCATTGCATTATCAAGAGCCCACAAAGGAAAACACTGATACACAGCTAAAGAGATTTTGAAGTAAATATAAAACATGAAGGGATTTTCATGTTGCCTGTCAGCAACTTTTAACCATGCAGAATGCAAAGTGTGTCTGCATTTAAACTTACAAAAGTCAGGACAAAGATTTAAGACTAAAGCAACCATCTTTAAAAAGCAGGAAATACAGAGAGAGTAACATCTCCCACACCCAAACTTCAGTGCTTTCCCATTACACTGCAATAGATACAGCGCCAGTTTTCGTCTTGTGATTTTTCCAGCACAGTATGTACTTTCATTCCCATCAAGAGCAACTTTGGGGAATCGCTAGGCTGCCAGCTTAGGAGAGAGACTACTACAGTTGAAAAGATCAGGGTCCCTTACTTTGGGGCTAGCTGTGCAGTTGGTCCAAGCAGATAACAATAGTTCTTATCACCAAGAAGGTAACAGAGAGTTTCTTTAAAAGCCTGTAAAAATTACTTCCCACTCTATGGAAAAGGCTTTACCCAGTTTTACACTCATGGCGTCAAGTACACATTTCTGCCCATTATGTATTGCATATATTGCACACCAGAGCTTAGTCAGGGTTAATCAGAAGATGAGTCTTTTGAGAAAATGTCTTTGGAAGGGTGGGAGACAGATATTCATATCAGGCAAACAGCTGGAAGCTGGCAGGAGAAAGCTTTGTTGGCTGTTGGATGGACTTAGTTTGCTCAAGTTTACTAAATTTACTAAGTTTACATCTATCCTGGTAAAGACAAGGCTTTAAAGTCTGTCCTTTCTTCTTTCTGCACTCTATTTATTGTCCTCTACATGCTCAGAAGAGACCTCATTCTCTGACCTCTGACAGAAGCAGTCCCAACTGTGGTCCAAAGTATGCTGTCTGGAATTGTTGTGTGGGAGACATAGCGCTTCCCAGTTTTCAGCTACTAGTTGTTCTTCCATACCTCAAATGACATGACGGGACAGATCGAGATGCAAAGCTGCTAACCAGTGTGTTTTGAAGAATGCGTTGATTGGGTAGGAGGAAAGCAGACCACAAGAGTCTTTACTTCACTTTCTTGGTCATTGTGACAGTAATGTTCTGCCCAATCCCTTTGCTGTACAGAAGGATTTTTGAAGTTTTTATATGCTCTTTCAAGACGATATTCTCAGCTGAACTAAAATGACACACAGAAATTAGTACAAACTAACAAAGCTGGTCAGAGATGTGTGAACTGGTCCTCTCATTACCTAACTGATCATTCTGCTACATCATAATACATTTGGGGGCAACTGTCCTCCATGTGAGGATTTAAAAGCAATTTACATGTCAGGACAAGCTCCTTGGAACAGAAAGTTTCTAAGGAAACCAAATGACACCAATGCAAACCACAGAGTTCACTGCCATTCTTTGAGATACTCCAAAACACAAGATAAGTCTCACTAGACACACGCATTTTAGGCTGTTTTGAAAATTAAAAAAAAAAAAAAAGAATCATTCTTTAGAGCACCGCCTATTAGGAATCTCTTATTCTAATTAGCCCAATTTTGCATACTAACACCGAGACCACTAACAGGAAAACAGTTTGCATATTAAAATTAGGTGCTCCATCAATGGTCTAATCCTGTTGGCTAAAAGACCTCAAATTTTTACTCTTGCCCCAGTGAATAAAACATCACTTCAAAACAATCTACTTACAGATCTTAGAGCACTTTGTAATACTTCTTTTTCAAGAAAAAAAAAATCTGTTCTGGAGCAAAGGTTTTGAAAGAAGGCTAGTTGCAGCCTTCTGCCCAAGTGACATGCACAGCAGAAGTTTCAGAAATCTTTCAAGAACAAGGCTTAAACTAACAATGAGAAAGAAATGCTTTGTTCCAATAGACATATCCAAACAAAATCGCTCGGTCCAGGGAGTGCCAGCAGCATCTGTTCTGCATCAGCTCCCTAGGTAGACACGGTGGGCTATTTCCAGGCTCTTCTGAGAGCTGCATCCAGGATGGTGACACAGGATAGGCCCTTGTGCAACCACACTGCACACTCCTGGAATACTCCCTTTTGTGTCTATACTGCATGCCAGTGTTATCTGGCATCTGACTCCTCTGCTGACTAGTACTGATCCCAGGTTGGCAAGGAAGGCAAAAAAAGAATCAGAGCACCCAGCTCAAGTATATTCATCCCTGATAAGCACAATACATTGGCTGACGCAGGTGGGAACTACTCTATGATTTTTGCATTGCCACAAGAATGAGTAAGATTTACCACTGGCACTATGTTTGCTGGCTTTTGGACACAGTGCTTAGAGTTTGCATGGGAAAAGAACAAATAGTGTGGGGAGGAGAAGGTCTCCCTGTAGTAAGGGTAGCACAGTAGCCAAATAAAATCATTTTTGGGCTTTCCTACAAATGCTAAAGTCTGTTACTGCTGATTGACTGGAAAGAGGAAATGATATTTTGAATCGGTCACAGGTTCCTCTGGATTTTCACAGGCTGCTAAAATAAAGCTAAGAACACATGAAGAAGGACAAGTGATAATTCAAAATTTGGAGCCAAGCCTGATCTTAGAAAGACATTATTGTAGACTGTTCCCAGTCCCTGTCTCCTTTTGGCTAATGAGTATCTCAGAACTGTACATTCCAGATCCTGACAGCTGTATCATCTAGTCCCCAGTCTCATTAACAGATTCACTGGGGTTTAGCTCCTGCTCCTTAGGCCAATTGTATTTGGGTCCCTGAAGGGTAGGAGAAGGTAGCCCTGAAGGCTAACAGAATGCCTGGCAACTGCGAGGTGCCAAGTGGATGGCTGGACCAAGTGTCAGATATTTCCCCTTCTGGAGGTTTCCTCAGAGTTTAGGTATCTCTCAACCTCATCATGATCAGGTCAGCCCTCTCAGTGGTGTGAGAAGGTTTTCAAGCTATGCACTCCTAAATTTGTAAATGGGCCAATTTGGTATCTCTGCCTAAAACACCCTCTAGAACGACCAAGGTGTGCAACTGTCTGTAACGTACAGGTGTCAGCTCTCCTGCTGCACTTGATTGCTGTCCACAGTAGCACACATGGCCACATGACACCCCTCCAGTGCTTTGTAATGGCAGACAGGGCCGGCAGCATGGCAGCAAGCAGCAAGATGTTGCTCAAAGGTACTCCACAACTCCATTGCTAGAGGTATCTCTTGCCCAGGACAGAGCAGCAATACCACCATGCATGAACGGATCACTCTCTTCACTGATTTGCCAGGTCTAGAAAAGTTTGAAGGTCCAGCTTACAAAACAAACTCCATTTGAAATTGCTTCCATGGGGAGCAGTGGGTTCCATTTGGACACTAATTCAGCTTAAAAGGGGGTTGAGATCCTGATTTGCATGAAAAGCATAGTAGGGATTGCCATATTTTGTTGCCACGTTGCTTTCTTCAAGCTAGATCTTTCAGTATCTTCTTGCTATTACGAACTCAAATTTTGATAGCATATCTTACCACAAGCCCTGATGAAATGTATTTTGAGGTAATCTGAGTAATCCTGAATGCTTAGTGAAATCAGTTATCAAATGTAGTTTCAATCTTAGACTTTTTAGCAGTTAATTCTCTTGGTGCATGAAAAGAAGACTCTTAACAGAAATTTCTGAACCCCCAAAATGTTGGCCAAATTTTCAAAAGCGATCAGTAATTATGGAGCGATTCACTTTTCATGCATTCCAAGGACCTCGCTTTCAAGAAGTGTTTAGCAAAGCCTTATGGAAAACCATGGCACCCATAATTGCTATTTACTTTAAAAAATTAACCTTACCAGTAACGACTAGCAGCACCTACTACAAGGGTCCTAGGTACTCTCTGCAGCATGAGTTGAAAGAGCTTATGCCAAGCATTGCCATACCGCAGACTTCACACTGGGCTTTCTTTATTACAATTGTTTCTTTTTTCTTTTTTTTTTTTGCATTTTTTATGTATTTAGACAAGTAGCTGACAAACACGATGCATTTTCTAACCCCTCTAATCCTCAATTATATATATATGAACATAAATAGATGCACACATATATATACATACATACATATATATATATATTTATATGAATGACATGGGAAACATTTTGGGGGCAGAACGCGATCCACTTGGCCACCATGAGAAAAGCACAACCGTGATTAAGATGGGGCCCGCGGCCGGGTACCCGGTGCGGTGTTTCGGGGAGCGGGGCTCCCGGGAGGCGCGGGGAGCAGGCAGCGGGGGTGCCGAGGGCCGCGGGGCGGGAGAAGGGCAGGGGCCGGCGGCCGAGCCGGCCTCGGCGAGGCG
>NW_020447764.1:130120-158993 GCF_003343035.1 Apteryx rowi | reverse complement strand
GCCCCAGGCGGCGGGCAGGCTCGCCGAGAGGCCGGCCGGTGCGCGGCGGTGTCAGAGCAGCTCTAGCGCTAGCTTTTCTATTTTATTTTAATTTTTTTGAGACCAGCTTGACATCGGAGCACACCTCACCGGGGCACTGAAGGGCTGGTCCTCTCCGGCGTGCCGGAGGTGGTTCCCCTTAGCGCAGTGTGGCAGCCAGCTGCCTGCTAGGTGAATATCAGGGTGGTTTTAAACATAATGTCTTACATGCATTTTATCAGGAAGAAAACCTGGATGTTTAAGAACTGGGAAAGTTTTCTGGATGCTCTGTGTTACGCTGGAAAACGCTCGGCGTGGCTTTCGCCTGCGCTTTGCAGCTCTCGGCGCCCGGCGTGCAGGATGACGGCGGGCCTGAGCCTGTCGGGTTCTGCAGGTGTACGTGGTGGCTGCGAGCCGCATCCGGCACGGCGGTGCCCCTGAGGCCGGCAAAGAGCTGGAAATTAAAACGGAAAAGACCATTGTATTTTGAAAGTTCAATATATTATGGCTCGTAATTTGTGTCAGCTGGAATAATTAATAACTAAAAGTAACAAAATGAAAATATTTTTGAAACCACATGGAAGGCGTATTAATGAGCACGTTATAGTAAATGCTCAGTAATTGTGTGCTTGTGTACACACACGTTGCACAGGAGTGTGTATTTTAAATTCAGGTTTTACATTTGCCTTGAGTATCTGTTCTTTTAAAGTAGCATAACAATGCATCTGCTCAGCCTTTTGTTAATAACTGGAGGCATAAAGCCTGGTATTTAAATCATTGTTCAGTGGGTTCAAATATCAGTTTAAAAGCATATTTCTCTTATGCTTTTACTTTCTGTTTCTATAATTTCAATTCTTGAAAGCAAGTTGGGGGGAAAAGATCTGTTTTTTTCGTATTTTTTTTTCCTTTTGTCTTTGTGAATAATCAGACTGCTTCTGTATAATCAGTCTGTCCTGTTGATGTACTGCTTTCATACAGGAGAAGAAAACAAATTACAAGAGTTTATAAGTAAAAGTAAATTTAAAAAATTTACGGCAAGGAGCTCAGACCTGGCTGTAGTACCTTTTTTGTTAAGGCAGAATTCTCAAAATATCAAGTTGGCAGTATTTCCTAATTTGGTAATTCAAACGGGTCCTTGTTGTTAGGAGCTTGTTGTAATTGCTATTGTCTCCAACTCCTTTTTTTCAATACGTGTTTCTAAATACCTACAAACACTACAGTTGAACACTTTGTCCGTATTAGTTTTGTCCTTGAAATGTGTTTTCTAAGACACATAAGCATTTTTCCATTTTAGAAATGATGAGTTGAGGCATGAGCTGTGTTAAGAAATTTGCTGTACTCAGGATTAAGAGTTATATGTGAGCCAAGGATTAAACTACGTTTGAGTCCTATTCTGTGTCCATCGCATCAGTTGCAGAAATTGAATGAAAATCAAGACTGTTACCTTGCGTGACTTGGAGCACTTTGGTGTCGTAATCCTGAATTGGCACCTGTAGTTAATGTGACCTCTGAAGTAACATTCTTCAAGTTCAGAACATTTAGATTATCACCTTCTGAACACAGTGCTTAATTTGGAAATGGTTGTGAGATATCTTTTAGTTTCTTTTATAGTAAGTTGTCCTACACAGGTGTATGAGTTTTAATCAGTCAACAGGAATAACTTAAATTGAATAAGACTTAGTTACACTTGCATACATAAAATTGAGCCAATATTAGAAAATTCCTCTAATTTTTTTAAAGTCTGAAATGCATGTTAAAATGTGTTATGCTGTGTCTATGCAAAACTTGAAGATGCTCTGTACGTTATTTGTTTGTTTTCAAATGTCTATACTTTTCTCCTTACATTAGCATTTAGAATTCAAGGTGCACCTTATTTTGATGGATAAAGACCTACATAATTTGTATCAGCTCTTTTAAAACATTTGCTCATAGCTAAATTCATATTTCTTCTAGCCTTAATATGAGTTAGCAGACAGGTTTTTTAGGAATAACTTTGCTCTTCTTTAAACTCCTATAAATTGCAGTGCTGTATGTACCATTCGGTATCATCCAGCCTTGGTTTACTTTGTTTTTCTTTTGTTTTAGTATGTTTTTTTTTCTCAGATACTGATGTGTTTCAACAGAAAAATGCTTCATCTCCCCCCCATCCTCTCCCTGTGTGATACAAATGACGTATCAGTTGCTTTGATTTCCTTCCCTGAAAACTTGAGCTATAAATTGCAAATATATCTCAGCTATACTCACTCTATATATTCAAATAATAAAATAGATCACCGCTCAAGTAAAGCATTTGTATTATAGCTTGCAATATCAATATTAAAGGCATATCTTTATTTTAGTTGCTTTATTCAGTCTGAATT
This sequence comes from Apteryx rowi, assembly GCF_003343035.1. Lineage (NCBI taxonomy): Eukaryota > Metazoa > Chordata > Aves > Apterygiformes > Apterygidae > Apteryx > Apteryx rowi. The sequence continues at coordinate 156,615 of NW_020447764.1, read as the reverse complement.
GCTTTACGTATATACTGTTATTTTGCAGTAATAGGTAAAATGTAGAAGTGTGAGGATCAGGCAAAACTTTGTACACAACCACATCCAAGCAAACTTTGTGATGCTAAATAGTGCTTCATCAGTTCTGTTAACCTTATTTACTATTTTCTTCCTGAAATTAAACAAAACCAGAAAACGTCAAATAGTTCATAACCTTACTCCAGATCTGTTGCGCCACAGTAACAGGTAGAGTAGAGCAGGGGTCAATAAGAGCAAGTGGGCAATACAAAAATATGTATAGGTTATAGAAGGATGTTATTAAATTGGGACCATATAGAAAGACATGGGAATTTCTTAAAAGCACATTACTTCAGATTCAAATCTGGGTTATGATGGGCAGTGGCTGAAAACATTGCTAATGTTTGCTTAGTGACCTGTAGGAATGAAGTGTTAATAAGTTCTACTCTCAGCTGAAATACAACAAAGAAATACTTCATTATTTGTATGGCTATAAGGAGAGAGCTAACTGGAACCAGGCTGGAGAAGCCGTAGTGAGGATGTAATTTAGAGAAGGGAAGTTTGCGGTTAGAGGTGAGTCCCTGCTGAGAAGGCGTGAACATGGAGACGTGTGTGCGTGGGAATGGGACACGGCCACGGCGCAGGCACAGTCCTGTGGTCATCCCGGCCGGTCGCTGTTGGCCTACCCCTTGGCGTGGCTTTGGCCGTAGCACCTTGCGCTTTTCCAGATGGTGTCTGGCGTGGTTCAGAGAATAGCACGTGCACGAGACCATTCATGATGGGCACTTGGGATGCAGGCAGCTTCTGCGGGGGGAGAGAATTTCATCCACGTGGATGGGAGCCTTGCTGTTTCAGCAGGCCTTCGTGGTCAGAGATGGCTTACGGGCCAGTTTTATCTGCCAGGATACACATAGTCACAACAACAGTAAGCTTCAAATCCTTGCTGCAAATCTGAAGAATGATAGAGGTTTTTGAAATAATGGTTTCCAGTATTTTTGATAGGAGCAAACTAAAATATTTTCTTTCTCCCTACAGCTGTCTTACAAGACAAGCCTAAAAAATTGAAAGTTTAGCGTTTTTTTGTTTTTTTGGTTTTTTTTTCCCCCCTTAATCTGACCAAGGTGTTTTCTTCAGATCGGGAGAATTTCAGTCCAAAAGCTTAGTTTGATAAAGTTATAACCAACTGGAAATGTGATCTTGTAATGGGAAGTGTTTAGTTGTCCTTATAAAAAGGAGCATGGTTTCATCTCTAATATGTGCATATATGTGTAATTATGAGTGAAAAGCATGCTTTGCTATAACCACTGGGTTTTTTAAAATATGGTTGCACTAAGAATTTAGTTGAAATAATAGTAGTCTCTACTCAAAAGTGGCTGTGTGTCCCTGCTCAAAACAAGACCTGCATGAGGGGAGGTGTTGTTACTGGCTATTATTTAGCTAAAGTTGATGTGTCTGAGCATTTGAGAGGAGCAGGAAAAAATTCTAAAGAAACAGGAGCAGAAAAGAAGTAGGACTGTACCAAAAACATCTGAATTTATCTCCAGTCTCTTTTTCTCTGAAGGAAGCAGCTTGAAACTGTCTTTGGCTAACTACTCAGCTCAAAGAAATAGAACAGTATTAATGCAGGAAGTATGCAAAGATACAAAGATATAATGGTGTGAAATTGAAATGATTGATTATGAATGATAAGGTATAAACAGTGTCAGTACTTAGAGTTAAACACCACCACTCTGTTTCTCGCACATATCATATCTTTTGTAAGGAAAACTTACTTCCTCAAGCGTGTTTTAGGAGTTTTGTTTGTGTCACTTACCGACTTTGGTTCCATTTCCCAAAGAAACCTTACACTTCTTGTTCCCTGTGTTTACTCCTGGTTGTGCATTTATGTGAATGAAAGACTTTTTTTTTAAATAATAAGCACATATCCTTGGATGCCAAGAAAGTGCCTGTTTTTAGAATGTACTCCTGCTGAAGCTATAAAGAAAAACAATGTGATATCCTAGTGTCTGTAACCTGCACAGGCTGGTTGCTTCATGTATCCGTCAATAAGTTAAGCTTAACTTAATACATACATATCTCATGGTTTATCCCCAATCTGTTATGCAAAAGTATTGCATTTTGTCCTCCACTACTGTCAAGCGAAAACCATCAGTTTGAGGGAAACCTACCTTAAATAGTCAAATCTCTGGAGACTCATTGGCCCTGGCTGATCCTGTAAATCTGGAGCATATGGTTTGGAAATGACACATCTAAGTCACAAGGTACAGATTAATCAAGGTACAGGCTGCTGCCCCTGCTTCTGTTTTTCCAGTATCAAAGATGACCTCTGGATTGGAAAACGTCATTTTTTAGGACACTGGTGAAACCGTAGGTGAAAGGCAGAGCATAAAACAGAGGCAAAAAAGGGAAGAATGTGCTGCAAGCGAGATGCAAAGGTGAAGGCAAGGCAAAGGAGGAGGGGCAGGACCAAACTGAGGAGGAGATGAGGGAGAACACGCAGGAGAGAAAGGGCATTAAAATCTCTCCTCTTTATTTTCTGTACCTAGCTATAGCCCTGCTCTCCTCATGTGTACGCCCCAATTTCATGTCCTGAATTTTCTACTGAAATTCTGGTTGCCTTATATATGTATTTCTAAAAAGCATAAATGCAACCTTAAACTAAAATTAGTGGTCAGCTCTTCGTATGAATGTGAACTTGGTCACTTGATGCTGAGAGACCTTTTTAATATTTTGGCATACTCATCTGTTGTATTACCATACCTGGAGACTTGCAACATTTGAATCTTAATGAACGAGTGTTCTAAGGAAAGTGCCAACTCAGTTTGTTGTGGAGGTTGTTTGCAACTGTTTTCTGTTTCAAAAAAGAACAGAAGCGGTCATAAGTGAATAGGCATATGGGTAAAGCTGCAATCTTCATATATAATTAAAATGCTTTTGGTGTTGATTGAAATATGAAATATTGAATAGTATGCAGTATAAATACTTTGTGAAATGTCCCTTTCATTTGTTCTTAATAATCAAAATCACAGCAGTAATTTCACCAATGATTATTGTAATGAGACTGCCTTAAAATCATGCTGTAGAAAAACTATTCCTGCTCTGTTTGACCTCTTCTTTTGAGCTTCAAGTGAATGTAATTTTGGGAAAAAATCTACATTTTAAAATGGTGAGTGACTTTAAAAAGGCGGAGGAAGGCTTTGAGGGGAAAAAAGCCATTTGAAATGGCTCACCATTCTCTGCTGCTAGAATAAGTCTTGACATCCATGAATTAGAAGGAGAAAAGAGGTGATCTTACTGTAAACAATAGATATGTTTATCACATATACTTCTTCATATTATCTGAAAAATTTCAGATTGTAATATGGATGTGTATGTATAAAATACTTGAAGTCCATGCATGCATGAGTTACTACATGCCAGATAAATGTGTTAAAAGAAATATGCACATATATGTAGTAGGTATTATTACCATAGAGAATAAAAAAGAATGTGGTATTGATAATTTCTAAAGCAAATGCGTATATTTTTTTCTCTTTGAGACATTTGTTGATGACACAGATAGTTCTAGTTACCTTTGTGTAGAGGTTTCATACCGAAATCCTGTACCGTTTCAGGGAAGCCTTTCAGGCTAACCCTTCCACTTGCTATATAAGAATGATAACCTATTTGCTTCTGAAACTGAACTGGAAATTCTCATTGTGAATTTTGATCATGACAAGTAATTACAAACTTTGTATTTTTGTTTAATATTTTGCATTATGAAATAGATTTTTGTTCTATGGATGAGTTTTCAGTCATAGTACTAAACAAGATGTTGAACTAGATGAAGTCTTTATGTCTTTAAGTCTCCTCTGATAATCTTATTTTTTGTTTTTCTATTTTTCTGGTGTTATTACATTTTTCTTTGAAGAAGCTTCATGTTTGTCAATTCTGTTTTTTATTTAAAAATTCTAAGAGCTGTATTCCAAGCTTTTGTGCATTTGATGATAAAAATAGCAGAAGTACTCACACAGAATTTCTACTTGAAGTCACTAGGCAGAGTAATACATCAGTCCAGATTTCAATCCGTATTACAAGTAGCAGAAGACATATGGCTGTGGGGATACACTGAAAATATGTTAATCAAATGTCCAGTGCATCATTCAGCATTTTAAATGATGCCAGCTCATACAAGAAAGTGTGCTATCTGAAATGAAGGAGGATGTCAAATGGCAAAGGCGTCTGAAGTCTATGGGAGTAAAATGCAGGTTGTAGGCACAAAGTATCCACGGAGAGAACTGAACAACAGCCCTATGACAATTTCTCATCCTTTTCCGTATAAGGCATCCCATTATCACTGCAGCTCAGAAAAATAGTATAAAGACCGTGGATAAAATGAGGAAACAATAAAGAAGGAAACAATACAAAAATCCAAAATTTAATTTAGTCAGCATGACCTTATTGTATTATTAATGCTCTGGATGATGGAAGGTAGAGTGGTAAAAAACATGCTGTAACAACATAGTGTTTTTCACTTCTATGTTTGCCTCTTAAATTGCTCTGCTTAATGATATTAATATTTAGAATAAATCATCAGAGCTAGAATTTGAAGTTGAAATCTTATAGAGGTAAAAGCTGATGATGGGAATAGCATTCTTGTACATACTGTTCCAGTTATTAGACTGAAATGCTTTTTGCAAAGCTGGGCTAAAAGGGCCAATTAGTAAATAATATGAAGACTTCCTTAATGGAGGGACTAGAAAATTGCTGTATTAAATAGATTCTGAAAAGAAAAGAAGTAACATGATCTTTCCTGCTCAGAGTTGTCCTAGACACAATCCTGATTTTATAAAGATCCTTTTAACAGCATCAACCCCTTCTGAATCCCTGTGATACAGATGTAAAATGTATTTTCATAAACATTTATAGTCTTTCTGTAGTATAACTTTTTACCATGACATGTCTATTTTAATACATACCAGACAGGAAGAAAAGAAATCATTGCCCAATACTGGAAACAAAACACTCCTTGAAAGCCTCAGTATAGAGTATAAATAAAAGATGTACAGAATCATCACTGTTGGGATGGATGGAAGCTGGAACCTGATATAAACATTCAGGCTTACTACCCTGAGTACACAGGCTGAAAAGTTGATTTTTTTTTTTATGTTGGTATGAAACATAAAATCCATTGCAGTGAATTCATTTGTAACTGCTGCAGTATATGGATTAACCTGAACTCAAGCTGTGTGTACGAGCGTTGTAGTGACCTCTTCTCTGGTGACACCACGGATCAGCATACGTTGTCCCTGTGCTGGTCTTGTCCCTCTAGTTTCCTTCCCATTACTCACTTTCACCACTGACCCTTTTCCCTCTTGGATACTCTCTGCAGATGGGACACTTTTTTCACTGATACTTAACTCTGTAGTTATGCCAGCAATGGCCTTTTGTTTAAAAAAAAAAAAAAAAAAAAAAAAGCCTACTGCTGTCACAGATCCTTGAAATAGATGTTGATCAAGAGATTTTTAAGTATTGCTTTTTAAGGTTTCGCATATGAATTTCTACAAGCCAGTAAATATGTTTAAGCACTATTCCTGGATTAGCAATGACTAAGAACTTGAATGACGGAAACTTTGTTTAATGGAGAGCTAAGATTGTCCTGAGATTTCTTGTTCTCTTCCAAATTAACATTCGTGATACTCATCCCATATGGATAGACATATCTTAAAATTTTCCGAAGGCTCTGAACATGATGTTTTCTGGCAAATCGCAGTTTTAATAAAACTGTTTTTTGTCATAGCACAGGTTATGAAAAATATAAGTTCTCAATAATAGATATTATTAAAAATTAAAGGGACAGTTTTTTTTTCCAGTTATGTCTCATTTTTATTGAAATTGTGGAGTTAGAATCCAGGTACCTTTACAGATCTGCTTCTTCATGTATCTCTTTAGTACTAGATCCAGAGGTCATTTTCTCTTTAGCTTAGGGGTATGATTTTTCTTTTTTTTCTGTTTTTTAATGCATAGTGTTTTCTCTCTCCAGCCATTTAGTTCAATACCTCTGAGTAATGTTCAGGCATTTTTCTCCAAAAGCCATCTTTTAGCTGGTAGTTTATCTGTCTTTATTGTTTTTTAATAGGTACTCATCAACATAAGAAACAAACTGATTCAGCCTTCACCACTACATTATTTAAGCATTTGTGAAGTAATTTAAATGTAGAATTAATAGCCTTCCTTCCTGTTGCCTCAACCTACAGGAAATGTTATTTAATGGCTAATGCATGTATAAAAAATTGTTTGGGAAGTAGATGGATGGTTATTTATTCTTAGATGGTACAAATTTCATATCTTGGAGAAAAAAAAATCTGCGGTATTTGCATGTCTCTCTTGCTAATCTGTGGATTTTGTCCTTCTACTGGAATGTAGCTGCTGCTGGCAGTTGAGGTGGGAGTAGCAGAAGTAGACTCATTTCCATTATCCATCTTGCAAAAAGAAGTTACTGATTCTTCTGTTTTTGCTTTCTTAGGAATACTTACAAAATGGAGCTCCAGTTTTAAGCAGGCCCTTGCTTGCCTCTTTCTGGCATATATTTGCATATGAATGTGATCTGCCTGCAATTACTTCAAATTATGGCCTCAAAACAAAAAATGGAAAAGTAACAATTCCATGCTTTCTCTGACTCCATCCTTCAAATCATTGCATTCAACACAGTTGCAGACATTAGGATGTATAAGGAGATTCTTGATCCTTCTCCCCCCCCCCCCCCCCCCCACATAGGAGAGGAAGTTCAGGTTTGGTGAACTAAAATAAAATGGTATAAAAATGTTTTAAAAACTCTGATCAGAGAGCAGACTGTTTAGGTGATCCGCTTCAAGAAATGAAGATGCTTTCCAACTTGGGTAGGTTTTAGCTTTCTATGATGGAATGACTGGCTGGATAGATGAGGGGAGAGCAGTGGGTGTTGTCTACCTAGACTTCAGCAAGGCTTTTGACACTGTCTCCCATAACATCCTCATAGACAAGCTCAGGAAGCGTGGGCTAGATGAGTGGACAGTGAGGTGGATTGAGACCTGGCTGAATGGCAGAGCTCAGAGGGTTGTGATCAGCGGCGCAGAGTCTAGTTGGAGGCCTGTAGCTAGTGGTGTCCCCCAGGGGTCAGTCCTGGGTCCAGTCTTGTTCAACTTTGTCCCTTCATCCAGGTCATTTATGAATGAGTGCACCCTCAGCAAGTTTGCTGATGATACCAAACTGGGAGGAGTGGCCGATACCCCAGAGGGCTGTGCTGCCATTCAGAGAGACCTGGACAGGCTGGAGAGGTGGGCAGAGAGGAACCTCATGAAGTTCAACAAAGGCAAGTGCAGGGTCCTGCACCTGGGGAGGAACAACCCCATGCACCAGTACAGGTTGGGGGCTGACCTGCTGGAAAGCAGCTCTGCAGAGAAGGACCTGGGAGTGCTGGTGGACAAGTTGACTATGAGCTAGCAATGTGCCCTTGTGGCCAAGTAGGCCAATGGTATCCTGGGGTGCATCAGGAAGAGTGTTGCCAGCAGGTGGAGGGAGGTGATTCTCCCCCTCTACTCAGCCCTGGTGAGGCCCCATCTGGAGTACTGCGTCCAGTTCTGGGCTCCCCAGTACAAGAGAGACATGGACTCACTCCAGTAGCTCCAGCAAAGGGTTACTAAGATGATTAAGGGACTAGAGCAGTTCTCATATGAGGAAAGACAGAGGGCTGGGCCTGTTTAGCTTGGAGAAGAGAAGACTGAAGGGGGATTTTATCAGTGTTTGTAAGTATCTGAAGGGAGGGCATAGAGAGGGTGGGGCCAGACTCTGCTCAGTGGTGCCCAGCGATAGGATGAGAGGCAACGGGCACAAACTGAAACACAGACAGTTCCGTCTGAAACTTCTTTTCTGTGAGGGTGACAGAGCACTGGCACAGGTTGCCCAGAGAGGTTGTGGAGTCTCCTTCTCTGGAGATATTCAAAAGCCATCTGGACACGGTGCTGGGCAGCGTGCTCTAAGTGACCCTGCTTGAGCTGGGATTGTTGGACTAGATGATCTCCAGAGGTCCCTTCCAACCTCAACCATTCTGTGATTCTGTCTCAGTCAAAGAACAGTCTGAGCTTCTGAGAGGAAAATGGTTTCTGTGCAAGCATGTAACAGTTTATCCTCTTCTCTGACTGCATTTTGGGGAGTTGTGGGAATGTGGCACAGCCTCCAGAGGGAAGTTCCTTAACGTGCTTTTCTGTAAATGTTGCTAAAAAGACCTGACTTCATGCTACAGCCAAAATTGGATGCTTTTGATCCATTTCCATCAAAGAGAGGATTTTCCTAGGGGATTATACGGTGCGTAACTGTAAAGCAGTGAGTTGCAACCTACTTCTTCGATTTCAGCTATCTTTTTTGCTAAAGGATCCTTATTGTGCAATAGATGGGAAAAATGGCAGTAAAAAACAGTAACAGACAGTATTTCTGCATTTGCTTTTTACCTTTTTATTCTTTTTTTAACCTTTTGTTGCTGTTATAAGTGTATTAAGTGTTTTGCTGTGAGCTTTTTTTGCTTTTTGCGACATGCAAAATTAAGAAGATTGCTCAAGCTTCAGTTTAAAGAGCAGGTCAATCAGCGGATAACATCCATTTCCCCTGTTTTGAAATAAAGGTTTGTTTGCAATTTTGCTTGACAGTAATGGAAGATAAATTACAGAAATGTGTGCTATCACGCTTGTCAGTCGAAAAGAGACAGGGTGAGATTTACAATTCTAACATGGCGCTGTTTTTATAGCTGTTACACAGGATGATAGAAGACAGTCTAGGATTAAGTTGAAATAAGATGCAGGTACAGGCCTTTCAGAAGAGGCAAGTTCTCTGGGATCCAGATCACTGAACTGTTTGTGGTGTCAGCGCATGCCTTATTGAGTGCTTTTTGGGACATACTTTCTTATGGTGGAAAAATGTTCTTCTGATTCTGGAAGAGCTCTGCCACCATAGGATCTGAATCGTTGACAAAACGTGGATGAGCTTCAGAAAGAAATGTCATTTTTTTATCCTACAGGTAAAGGAACCATTAGAGCTTCTGCCTAATAAAATAGACCAAATGGGTCTGGGTAGCTTGGGGGTGGCTGCCCGCGGGAGGCGATTCTGGGTGGCTGCCGGGGTGGGAGGAGGTGGGGAGGCGCCGGAGCTGTCCGGGCACCGGGTGCTAGAGGCCCTGCAACCCGCCGGCCGTGGGGTTGTTATTAATTGTTATTCATGGCTATGGAAGAAATGAGTACGTTACGATCTGATGCTTGCCATAAACATTTATTTCAAATTCCTCTTCAGTGGAATTTTCTTCTTTTTTATTATTTGTGGAAGTCTTGATGTTTTATTGGCTGAGGCTGTTACGCAGTTGTTTGTGAAGAACTAATAGAACTGACTGCACAGCATCACACGTACAAACTGGCACATACCTCTGATGTTTCTTTAAAAAAATCATAGTGTAAAAAGTTGGACTAGCCAACTGGAGTACTGGGATGTTCAATTCAGTTGGAGGGAAAAAAAAAAGAAGCTGTGTTTTATGTCTGGGAAGAGCCAGTTGGTGTATGATGCAGTGTGTCAGGCCCTTGCAGCATTTGCTCTGTTCAGGAAGTGCTCTACTGCAGGCAGATTGCAATGTGCAGGTGGGGGCATCACCTCAGTGGCTGGTTCAGAGCCGTGTGGTACTGATTAGCTGGCTGGCAGGCCAAATGAAGCAGACCAATATTGAGCTTGTGCTGTGACTTTTCCTTCATGGTGGATACTCATTTGGTGTGAGCTGCCAATTTTCATAAATTTATAGAAATATCTTATCCCTGAGACTTTCCTTATAGTTAAATTTAATTGAAATTGTTCAGCAAGTTCAGAAGCTAATAAGGAGAACAAGCAGATGGGTAATGTAGTGGTGTAAACTCTTCCTTGAATGAAGGCTAAAGAAATGAAGCAGAAAGCCGCTTTCTTGAAATGAGGTAGTTATTACTGACACTGTTTAATAGCAATAGAATATGCAGTAGCCCTTATTAATTGCTCTTGTCTAGCAAGTGTTGTTTCACTTGCAAAATGAAATGACTCTTGCTTGTTTCCAGTGTTTAAATGGTTGGTGCCAAAACTAATTTAAAATTGACAGGTCAGTTTCTATGGAAGCACAGTCTTCCTTGTAAAAATCAAGAATAGAAACATAATTGCTCTCACTTACTCTGGCATTATTGTAACTGACACTCTGAAAGTAAGATGAGTCTGCTTATTCCTGAGTAAAAGTATTTCTTTGTGATTTTTTTTGTTGTTTTCTTTTCTTTTGGAAGTGATACAAAGGTCAGAATATAAACGCATGCACCCTTTTAAATGTGTAAAGGCAGAGCCAAGAAGATTTACGCATTCATTCCGGAAACTCTACTTTATATTTACTTCTGGCTAGGAACTGACATTGTTTAACTTGTGTTCTGTGTTCCAAGACAAAATAGTTTATAGAGCTGTAGAATTAAACTTTTTTTTAGGTGAAGGGAAGAATTTAGCTTTAGTTTCAGTGTTAGAATTTTTTTGGATTACATTTTAGATGGTAAAGTTTGTTTTCTCTTTAACACAAGATTCATCCTTTTTCTTGCACAATTTGTGCATTATGCATTTTACAATTGCAATGTTTTCTGAAGAAAACTTCACAGTCTAGTTGATGTTTGATGCTGGTTTCTGTGTTTATATAGTGAGTGATTGAATGCATATAATTGCCGTTTAGGGAGGGGAAAGAAGGAAAGAAAAAAGGTGGAAGTTTTGTAGTCTGTAACTGGAAAGTCATGCAAATTCTAGTTAACCTGTGAGTTGGAACTCACCAGTGGGGATAAAACTGTCACTCTTCTACATTTTTATTGAAAGAAAATGAGTTTAGTCATAGTTCTTGGTTTAAAAAAATTCTTTTTGATGAACATTAGTTTTGATTTTTAAAATAAGATGTATGCCATGCTGTTTTCTAATGGTCAAATCCTGAAAGTTTTGTGCAAGTGGTTTGATTTCTAAGTAACCTCTTGTTTTAATAGCAGAAAGAGAGAATTTGGCTTTGAAATTTTGAAATAAATTAAAAAGAGTTGTTAATCAGAATTATTGGCATGTCTGTAAAATTAGATAGTGTCCTTCTATAATACTTTTTAAAATTCAATTGTAAGATTATAATATGGGATCTCCTACAGGGCCTATGAAAAATATATGCTTTAAAAATGCATATTTGTATTTTTAGGCCAGCCTAATAAAGGTCTCATGGTTTGTCAAGTTTGTGCCATGCTCATTTTAAAGTGTGTTTATATAATTCAATATAGTAGCTAATGACAACTCTTTCCATGTTTCGCCAGTGGTAAGAGATACTTAAAAAATATGCAACAGAATTTTATTTAAATAGTCTGTGGGTCTGGATGAAGCCCACAAGACAAAGGAGTCTGGACTGAAGGCTAAGGTTTGGCCTTTTCTTATTCCTTGATAACCATCCTTTAAGAAGAATGATCCAGCAATTGAAAGCAAGGCCTTGAGAGCTGAGACTGATTGGGTTAAATCTCCATGTGTGTCACAGAGTTGCTGTGTGACTTTGAGTAGCTTTCACTGTATGCCCGAGTTTGCATTGTAACTTGGTAAAACGGAATGCTTCATGATGCCCTTCTCTCAGGGAACTTGTCATGGTATATTCATGAAGGGTTGTGAGGGGCTCCTGTAGCGTTGTTTGCATATAGTACTTACTGTAAAAAAACCTCTCTAATATCTAGAGTCCAGGGCCCAATTGATGCTAGAATTTAAGTTTTTTGGGTTTTTTTTGTCTGGTGCATAATTTTTCTGGCCAAATGTAGAAAATAATGGATTTCTCTTTCACTGAAATATGTAAGAGAGCCTGAATAATCAGCTAGACTTTTGTAAACAGAGGAAACCTATATGGCAATAAGATAGCAGACTTCCTCAAATAAAAAAGCTGCTATTTTATTCCCTTTACCTTTCCTAAAGTCTGTTTTTACTAGCTTTTTTCAAAAACAACTTTCAAGTAGTACAGCTGAGCAACTTAAAACTCCTAAAAGGAATCAAGCATTAAAAAAGAAAAAAGCCAAATGCCTGGCGTACAAAGGTTGTCTATTAGAGGAGCACCCAAATTTGAGATAAGCTTTTGTGAATTATATGAGCCAGCTTGCCATTGTCCAGATGTTATCGTAGGAAAGTGCAAGTAAAGTTGATGATAACCATAATACTGTGCTCTAATGAAAAGAGGAGCATGTTCCTAAAAAAATGTGAACTCATTTAGGGGAGTATGAGGCCAGACTGAGGGATAGAAAGCTCTGTATAAGCCTGAGTGAGTAGGAGGGAGCAGGAAAAGGTGAAGCTGTTTGCCAAGCTGGGTGGGGCAGCTGCATCAAAAGGGATCTGCTGCTGTGAGGAGTGGAACGTGCTGGAGGTGACTTGGGGAAGCCATAGTCGCAACAGCCAGTTCTTCTAACTGGACCAAACCACCACAAGCGCTCCCTCACACAAAGCAACTGCAGAACTTTCTTGTCTGCATACTGAAGAGATTGTGTTGCTTGGTATTCCTAACGCATACCGTTTTTTACCAAATTGCTTATACAAAAGACAAATCATGGTTATTAATATGAACTACAGCCACATAGCCATTATAGAATCCTACATTAAATGACAGGCTCTTTTGGTCACACTTCACAGTGTGGGGGATGGCACAGTTGGGGACAGAGCTGACACTCTGGAGATTGTCTAGTCCAACCCCCCTGCTCAAGCAGGATCAGCTAGAGCAGGTTGTTCAGGACCCTGCCCAGTCAGGTTTTGAATATCTCCAAGGAACAAGACTCCACAACCTTTCTGGGCAACCTGTTCCAGTGTTCAGCCACTCTCACAGTAAAAAAAAGTTTTTTCTTATGTTCAGATAGAATTCCCTGTACTTCAGTTTGTGCCCATTGCCTCTTGTCCTGTCACTGGGCAACACTGAGAAGAGTCTGGCTCCATCTCCTTTACTCTCCCCCTTGGGATGTTTATGCACACTGATAAGATCCCCCTGAAGCTTCTTTTCCCTAGGCTGACCAGTCCCAGTTCTCTCAGCCTCCCCTCGCATAAGAGATGCTCTGGTCTCTTAATCGACTCAGTGGCCCTACGCAGAACCCACTCCAATATGTCCCTATCTCTCTTGTACTGGGGAGCCCAGCACTGGACACCGGCACTGCAGATGCGACCTCACCAGTGCTGAGCAGAGGGGAAGGATCACCTACCCGGCCTCTGGCAATGCTCTGCCTAATGCAGCCCAGGAGGCTGTTGGCCGCCTTTGCCATGAGGGCTCATTGCTGGCTCATGGTCAACTTGTCCACCAGGACCCCCAGGTTGTTCTCTTCCTGCCGGTCGCCCCAGCCTGTCCTGGTGTATGGGGTTGTTCCTCCTCAGGTGCAGGACCTGACATTTTCCTCTGTTGAACTTTATGAGATTCCTCCCTGCCCATTTTTCCAGCCCGTTGAGGTCCCTTTAACATGTCAAGGTCACTCAACATTAAGGTCACATTCAGACCCAACCTATTAAGAGTGAATAAGTTCTTGTCCTGTGTTTGTATACAGACTGTCTCAGTGGTCCATGTTTCGAAAATAGATATCTATTTAAATGTTTCATCCTTATAAAATCTTACAGATCAGTATCTTGTTTAACATGTTCTAAACATGGTAGGTAATGTGCTTATAACCTCTGTTGATAACCTTTTATAAACTTTATGAATGTGTTTTTTAGATACAAGCTGGTCTATATACTGTGAAGGAGTTCTGTATTTCTTGATTCTACAAAAAATGTCTTTGGGACCCAAAATACTTCCAGTTCTAGGATAGAAAATAGGACATATGGTTTCACCTTCCCTAGCCTGTCATTTATATACAGACATGAGACATGTAAAACACTTCAGATAAATACTTATAATTACACTGATAAAGAGGGCCAGCCTAGAAAGGATTTAATAAATGTGTATGTTATAATCCAACTGTTGATTAGTTACACATTTAATTTTTTAAGGTGCAGTTTATTATTTTTAATGAAAATTAAACAATAGCGGACCAAGTTTGACTAGCTAGAGAAGACCTCCAAAAGGAGGTTTTCTAGATACCTTTATGTATGACGTCCTGGATTATTAACTTTACAAATTCAGTATAAAAAGAACAATATTAAAGAAAGTTGTTAACAAGAAATTTTTCTCTCTGCTTGAGGCAGGGGGATGACAGTATTATTTTGCGGGATGTGCTGATAAAGGGGAAGCCCGCTTAGTGGTCAGCTGTTGTTTCCAAAGTAAGGAAGACCACTAATTTTTTTTTTTCAATAAATATTATGTTAGGCTAGGCTCAAGAAATATGAGACTGGTAATGGTAATACCTAATTCAGTGAACATTTAAATGGAGGGGGAGTCTAAGTGAAGGTATTTCCCTTTCCTTCAATTCCTCTTTTGACTGCTAGAAATAGCCAGGTGAAATTAAGTTGCATCTAGTGGTTAATGAAAGAGCTACAGTATTTGGAAATATAGCACTGGACTAAATTTAGTTGTTTTTAGTACTGCATATGTAAAGGGCTTCCTATAAAAGGAATTGACAGCTATCTGCAGAGTATCAACAACACGTCAAGATCAAATAGAATGTGCCTTTAAAATTACAGAGTTACTTTCACAAAATTTTCATTTTAAATTAAAGTCAGTTTTTACAAATTATAATTCAGTGAAGTATGCTCATGATTTGCACGCTATGTAGGATATGTGGAAGTGCTTGTTTTAAAAAAGATGTCCTTGTTTGTAAAATCTGTTTTAAAAAATCCACTAGTAGGACAAAAATTAGAATGGAATTAATTGTCCAAAGTCATTCAGAAAAGAAAAAGTAATGGTAATAGTAACAAATAGCCTCACATTCGCTTCTAGTAACCTGATGTGGACACTGAGAACATAAAAGTAATAGTTGTCCTAAGTTGATGAAACTGAGTATCCTTTAATTTCAGAAACTTTCAGAAGTAGCCTACTTAATTTGTTGAGCAAACAAGGAAGAAATGTTGGAAATCAACAAGTAACTTAGAAATAGAATCAATTTCTTTTTTTCTTTTTTTCTTTTTTTTAATCTCTTGAGGGTATAATGTAAAACATGTTTATTCTAGTAAATTGAAACAGAAACTATAGCCTGTTGTCTTTGTGGATGCTTGAATATGCAGATGACCAGATTGGAGTCAGGCTTTTTATTTACTTTCTAGCATGCTTGCTTGCACATTGGCTTGGCTTCAAGAGATAAGCTTTCAGTGCTTGCTCTCGGACTATGTCGTGGCCTGGGGGATAGGGCAGTTGTTTGGGAAATGTGCGTTGCCAGTCTGACATGTAACCAGTCAAGCAAACTCATCCCTTGGTTTTTGTCTCTCCCTTTCTGATGCAGGTTCTTGACCTTTTCTGTTTACTTGTTCTAAAAGAAGTAGAGGTTCTTCAAAGGCAGTGGAGGTTGGGGGAGGACACTGTGCAGAAAAAGTAGTACCTCACCTCACCGTATACAGAATAGAGTTTCTTCCGTGTTCCCAAAGCAGAGAGTCATTTTTCTCTGTAATGTTCGATGTCAGAGCGAGAGTCCAGATCTCCAGTTGTATCCCTTGGTCTGCCTTTAATCTGTCTCTGTATACTTCCTTCTTCAGTACCTGAATCTTATATTACCTGTCTGGGTAGGTAACTGTAAATAGAAAATATGACACATTATGTGCCAGACTTTTTGGACAGGTCTGGAGGAAAGGGACACTTGGGTCATAGATCACATAGCTTCGTTGCAATTGGTTTTAGTCTTCTTTCAGGCAATGGTGTCATTACCAAATGTAATTTTGCTAGAGAATCCAGACTGAAAGCACGGTATGTTATTTTTTTTAAAAGCCCTCTGGTGGAAGACCATTTGTTTTATGCCAGCAGTTATTTCATCGCCTGATGACTAATCAGCCCGTGGCTGATTGGAGAGCTCTGTTACCAAGAGTAATGGAAAGTTGGCCCTTCATAGGAATCTCACAGATAGTTACAAAAGGAAATCAGGACAATGTTCTCAAGCTTTGCTAGCCAGGAACACAATGAAATGTGAGTGAACGTGACTGTGATGCTGCAGTTTACTTACAACAGATGCAACTTTTCAAATGCTGCCCAAACCTTTGAGCAAAATGGAGTAGTACCAAAAAATCCATTACTGGCTAGAAGTTTCTATTAGAAATGTCTAAAAGTCTTTCACAAGTAATGTAGCCATAAGAAATAATAGGATTTATAGTTTTAGATTATCTCATAGAATATTTTAATACTACTGCAGTGGAAGAAGAAAACAAATGACAGTAGATAGCCCTTTGAATTTGTACTTTGGACATCCCTCTGCTTGTTCATCCTCTACCAGTAATCCCTGTTTCACACTAACACAACAAAATGCGTTGAAGTAAATCGGTATCTGCAGCTTCCTTTGGCTGTTCCCCATCTCTTTCTTGTACAAGTTTATTGGATCAGGACAGAAGAGGTTTCCTATTCACCTGTCCATAAGGTCTGTTCATGCTATGGGATCTCTTTGACCTCTCTATTTTCTTGAAGAACAAGTTATTTGGTTTCAAAGGTCTATAATCCTTCATAATCAAGGCACAGCTATAGACTTAAAAGACAGCTTGAGAATAAGGACTAGGTTTATAAAGGGGCTCAAGTGACAATGTTTAGTATCATTATGCCCAAATTTTACACTCTGAGCACAAAAGTCTCCACACCAAGTTAGGCAGCTGAGCTCTTTGAACATCCTTACACACGTTCTGTGTGTTCTGGGCTATAATCCCGGTTTATTATGGGGATGTTCAGAGTTGTTTTAAGGGAAGAGAAAAGCAGGTCCTGAGATGAGTGCATGTCTCGAATAAGAACCTAAAAAAAGGCATTGTAACCACATCAGTGTTAGATTATTTGCTGTAATTTGTGTCTCAGCACTGTGACAGTAACATGCAGTAGCATGGGTCTGTTTGACCATGGTCATACAAGTGCTAGCACAACTGTATCAAGGTAGATAAGATCCTGTGTTATATGTTATGCTGGGAGGTGCTACATGTTCTACCTAATGTCTGTATTTGTTGACAATGGAAGGTCATATTCCAAAATGGGAAGATAGCCATTCAAGGGAGAACTTCAGGATGAGGACAGTGGTGACCATGGAAACGAGATCCATGTTGTATTTGCCCTTTATTTGGTTATGCAGATAGCTGACATGAGCCAATGGGTGCAAGGAAGAGGATTGCCCTGGTCACCTGGAAATTGGTCATCCCTAATTTCCGACATTCTTTAGCTGCGCAGTTCAGGGGAAAATGACACCTAGCTGCCCAGTTTGGGGGGTGCCATTTGTAAAATCCTCAGTCTATATATTCTGGGTAATAGACACATGGTGACCCTTCCTTGCTCCCTTTCTTGACTCCTAAAGCCATTTATGGTCAATCTGAACCATGCACAGGGTTTCTTTAGTTAATGCATGATTGGTAGTCTCGTGGATGTGGATAGTGGTTTTGACCATCTGAAGAGGAGCCTCATGGCTGTTGTTATTAAGATTGAATCTGAGTCCCACCTTCTCCCTAGGGTCATATTTGCATGCTGTGTCCTGCACCTTTGCAAGAGGAAAGGGGAGCAGATATTGCATGGGTGCATGAAGTCTGTACTGAAGCGAGTGCAGCTACCAGCATCAGCTGTGCTTCATTCACTTGCCTCTCAGAACTGGAAAGGCCAAATCATGGAAGATGCTTTGGCTAACAGCTTCAGCATAATCCCTGACAGCTGCTTGCTGTAATTTGACAGTGCACACATATGGAATGTGAACAGTAAAACTATTCCTCCCCTCCTGCCCTATGTTTCTTATTTCCAGTTCCTGCCTTCCCCCCCCCCCCCTTATTTTTGACCTTTGGCTCAACCTTTTTAATCTCAACACTATAGTTTCTGGTAGCTCAAGGTTTTTTGTTGCTGATATTGTCCAGCCCTGGAGGATGACTGCAGCCTAAGAGTACAAGTATTTACTGAAAATAGGAAAAAAAAAAAACAACAAAAAAACCCCAGTCTCAGAAGCTGCACTCTGACACATGGGACCTGAGCTTGGGGAAGGTGTTAGCCGCCAAGTTACTCCTGTGGATGTATTCCTGGCCGGTAGGATCTTCGCTTTGGTGTTTCACTAGTTGTTTTGGTTGGCTGCCAGACATCAGAGAGTTTGCCTGGTGATGGGAAGTGTGTTCCATGTAGGCTGCAGGCAGCAGACGTGCAAAACCAGTGAAATGTCTAAACAGAAAATATGTGCTCAGTGTGCTCGCTGATGAAACTCCTAATGCAGCGCCCAGGCAGAAGTGAGGAAGCACCCATCCTGCCATCAGTGTCATCTGCAAACCTCTGAAGAGCTGGCATTTATGTGGTAGGAGTGAGGGCAGGTTAATGTTCAAGTGCTGTCTTTTTTTGGTTAAGACTTTCCTGTTTAGATGCTAATGTATATATCTCTCTTCTGAAATAGTCTCATTGCAGTCCTCTTGTTAACATTTGTTATTCTCATAATTTTTTTTATTGTTATTCTTTTTATTTTTTAACAGTAACTGTGGTCTCTAATGAGCTACATCTCTTAGTCTTTCTCTAAAACCAAACAGGAAGATGTACTTTGCCTCATGCTCTGAAAGCTGACAAAATTGTCTCTTTTAGTTCTTACTAGCTGAGAATGAATATCGTGAGTGCAAGAGACGCTCCCTTTAAGTATGTAAAGAGCATAAAATATGCAAACTTTAAAATACATATCAAGTAAAAAAATCTTAACTTTCACCTGGAAATGAATAAACAGGCAGTGCAGACTGCAGATCATACACATTAATATATCTTTTTTTCATCAAGGTACTTTGTAATATAGGTTTCTGCCCAGGTAGTCTTAGTAAGCAGGAAGAGATGTTGTATAATCTTAACTTTAGAAAGTTTTAATGGTGTTTGCCCATGTGGGATGTGTTGTAATAACCTAATGGCAAAGTGACAAAAACATGAATAACAGTAGGGAAGCCTGAGTCTTAAAAAGTTTGAGACTTTGGATTAAACACAGGTAGTATGAATGTGTATGGGGAGAGAAGCAGTTATGTTTCGCAGTTGCAAAATTGTGTAAAATAGTCGAGATAATTACAAACTCCATACAAAGGTGTACTCCCTCAGAGGAGAATACTGACAGCCATGACATCTTCTCCAACCCACTACCATCAACCAGATTGCATCTTTATTCCTTTGTAATAAAGATAACTTTCAGCTGCTGTCAAGAGATTAAAAAATAATAGGCCAAAATTTTGCAAAAATGAGAACCTAAAGCACACTTGTGTAATAATTAAGGGAAGGGTTTAGACACTCAAGAGTTTGAGAGAACAGGTCATTTTTGCAAAACCTTGGGCTGTCTAGTTTGCAGTTTGACAGAAATTCTAGTTCAAGGACAGGTGCAGACTGCTCTTTGTCTCATGGGATGTTGATCCTGAAGCCTAATGACATATAAAATGTCAGTTCGATAGTTTTACAGATGAGTGGTTCCATTCAACTGTTTGGGGATTGCTGGTAGAGCTTTAGCAGAATGACCAATTTTTCTCTCATTCTGATTGGGAACATGCATACATTAGTAAATATGCTTCAGGCAGCAAAATTAGAAAGCAGAAAAGAACATGAAATTGAATCTAAACGCCTACGCTGCAGTGTTAGAAAGCAAATAACCATAATATTCTTAAAATAGCTTTTGAAATTTCAAGTGGAAAGGAGGCATTTACAGATGGTAAGAAGATAAAAGCATTACTGACATTTTGTATCAGATGGGTTTTAGTAGCAGTTGTAAACTATGCTATGGCTATAGCAGAATATTCCTTGAAAATTGTAATAAATTGCTTCGGTAGCTAAGGGGGATGTTACTGCAAGTAGTGTGGGGTGTAGGGATCATGTTAAAAAAAACGAACTTAAAAAAACCTCTCTGTTGGGTAGAAATAGGCAGTTTGGTAAATTATACCAAGACAGAGGGTGAAAGCAAAAAGGGACCTGTGGATCATGATCAAGCTAAAGCAGCCCTTCAAATCTTAGTTTTTCTCTCTGTAGGAAGGCCTGGATCTTCATTGCCCAGAACATGTCCTGGGAAGGTTGATGTCCTTCATATATTTATTTCATTGGTGCTTTTTATGTTCAATTTCATATTGTTCTTTGCTTTCTAATTATTTTGTCCCTGATGGACATAATCTTATCATATGCACATCATTAGTTTTCATCATATGTACTGAATAACCTGAGATTGAGGGCAGCAAGTACTCCAAACCAGAGCTTCCTCACAAACACAGATTTTCAGCTCTTATCAAACAAGTTCTTACACAAATTAATTTGTTGCAGCCACTGCTATAATTGAGGATTAGAAATATTGATGTGAATGATATTTTTTTCTTCTCTAGATGACTGATTATTTTTAATGAAATAATGACAAAGTGTACTGGTCCCAAGCAGTAGTGACAATGAATTTGTAAAGGAAAACATGCTATGTTTAGCATGCGATGCTATACAACAGAATGCATATTTCAGATAAGAAGCATTCAATATAGCAGCATATTCACTTAACCTACTCTCAGATTAATGTGCTATGTTAGAATATAAAAGAAGTGCTAGGATTCTCCTTAAAAAAAAAAAAAAAAAAAAAAAAGCCCAAACCTTGTAAGATCTGCTTGAGTGGGAAAAGTAAATATGCTCTCCAAGAGAAGCATTTCATTCCCAGTAACTGCTGTGAGAGCCCATTTCACTACGTTGGGTCATTGGTCCAACCCAGAGTAAGATCAGACAGGCATCTCATCTTTTTATTTTCAGCTATAGTAATTATGTACAGCATCAATTATTCATAATAGCTGAAATTTCTTAACTGATAAAGCAGGAAAGATTTCTTTGCCTCTCCTTCAAGATTTGTGTTATGACAGGTTAAATAACTAGCCAACTTGTAGTGCTCTATGATATGTCAAAACATGACCAAGGAAGTGTGCTACTCCATAATAGCATTTAAAAATAAATATATTTAAAATCAATACAAAATATAACCTGGAAATAGTGTAAAAAATGAAAACCTGAAAAAATATATTAGTCACGGCTTATTTAATATTTTCAGGTACTTCAGTTAGAGCATTGCTGTTTTCCTGATAGCATAGTGATGAGTTTAAATATGTAGATAAAAAGGGTTTTCATCTTCAGCAAAACAAAAACTGAGGTATTTATCCTCATATTTATCCACATATTTATATTCATGTTCTTTTGTGGTGACTTGTTAATAATCAACTAATTAATTTGTCAAAACTTTCACTGAATAGATATTTATCCTTTTTTTGACCTGAGTCAGCAAGTCATGTTTTTTTTTTTTTTCCTTTTCTGTGTGTGCAACGCAGGCTTTGGAGTTTGAAGAAATAATTTGTGGCTTGTTGTTGTGCAGTCATTAGAGAAGATATAAGGTAGAGGGGTTGGCTGTTTGTCGTTTTCTGTTGGAAGTAGCAATTCACTGTGTGTATCTACTGGGAGATCGGGTATTTCATTCTACGAACCAACACCTAAGAAGAGGGGCTTTCTTCTGTGCTGTTTTTGGTATCCTCTCTTTTAGGGTATGTTATGTATTTGTGTGAATAAAATAGTTTACCTGGATTCTCCATCTCAGTTTCCTTTGAAGGCTATCTGGGGAGGGTGCAGGATCCTGCGCAGCACTGGGAAACGCGTGGCGTTGGCTTTGCAAAGGGGCAGGCCCACTGTAGTAGTATGCAATTATGGAAATACTAGCTCCAGAGCTGTATCATAAGGAGCATAAGGCAATTACCCACTATAGTTTTCAAAATATTGTGACTGTAAGGCTTTCCCCACTTTCTTGAGAAACTATTCTACAACAAAATAGAACTCATTTTCCAGACTGAAAATGGCAAGAAGTTAAGTAATCTGTAGAGCCAATTAAAATCTTAAAATTCAGTTTGGACTAACTGCATTTTAGATCTATAAAGAAAATGGGCAATGCTGCCTTTTCTGAGTTTGCTTTCGTTTGTTGCATATTTTAAAAATGGGGATAATAGGATATTCTGGTTTCTGTGTATTTTTATTTTTCTACAGATGTGTTGATGTCTTCAGAAATGGGAATAATTATGTGTATATTATGTTGTGGTACAGATGGTTTTAAAATCTGTAGATGTAATTTTAACGGAAGAAAAAAAAAGCAATCATCTTAGGGCATCCCATCTAATGTAGCTACTTCCCCATACCAACCTCCACTTCTCTTGCAACAGCCAAAATGATTTTCTTTCCCTTTTTCTCCTGGTAGCCTATAAACAGTGATGCTACTGCATCATCCCTTTCTCGTCTTGGCTTCCCCGTCTCTGACTGCGGGGCTCCCTGAAAGCATGTGTTTAACACTTCATGGCTTGCGTCCCGGATTGTGCCCGTGCGTGTGAATGCCTGCGGATGTATGCGCTCTCCCTCCTATGGAACGTGGCCGCGCTCCGGCCGCAGGGACCACGCGCTCCCCAAGGAAACGTGCTCCCAGTTCCTTCTGGCAACGCACCCGCTTTGTTCGGGGTCGGATCCCTTGGTGTGCAGACCTTGCCCTTTGAGGAGCCGTGGCCTTGCCTCCCAAGGGAAAACAGCGTTTTGAGGTGGAGTTTAGAGTTCTTGTTAGATTCAAAGGTTGGTTTGTTACGGAAGGTGACAGCAGTGCTGTTGCCGAACCTTTCGGGGTCTCTGGCAAGTGTCAGTTAGGGTGTACCTCTGTACGGCTGTGATTTACCCTTTCTCCATGTGTCAAGGCCCAGTCTAGGTGGTGTTCTTGAATGTTGGTTTTGATTAAAAAAGAAATCTTTTGAGTTGGATTTATTTGGTGAAGGAAATAGGAAGATGTATCTTATGTATTTCATAGTGATGATTTTACTATTAAGTTTCCAGAAATCAAAATATAGCGTAGCTTTCTAAATAAGCGTATCTAATCTCTTTACTGCAAGGGCTTTTTGTTTGTATTCTGAATACTGCCTGCGTGTTCCCTGGGCCCGTCTCCTCTCCCCATCCTGTCACAGCCATCATGGCCTTTCGCAGAGAAAGCGAGCACCATTCTCTCTAGGCCTAACAACTCCCTCCTTTGTCACGGACTCATTTCTCCAAGCTGTCACTGAAGGTACCAGCCGGAGTCTGAGAGCTGGAAGGAAGAATAGCTCTTCAGAGTAAAGCAACCCACTTCCAAAGTTATTCCAACTCTAACAAATTTCTCAGTGAAATAGAGATCTATGTTTTACAATTTTATCACGTTTTCTGTAATTTCACTTTATGTTAACAGCTTGATTTTTATCATCTGCCTAGATCTGTATTCTAGTAATATCTCCATGTGCTTTTAGAGAGTCTAAGAGAGAAATGACCATGTACCCTGACCTCTGGTAGCAGTACAGACTGTAAATACAATTGGCTCTTAATTATATAGCAATAAATTATCGGCTGTGGACTGTCTGTGCCATTGTGGTTGTGGATTATCTGTGCCGCTGACATTCGTGCTGGCACTGCTGCACAAACACAGCTGAACCGCTTTCAGAGCCAGCTCCAGAAGTGCTGCAGCTGCTTCCCCGTGACATGGAGGTCGAGCAAAATGCCATGCTGCCCCGTAGCCTCCGCTGTGCAGTGAGCAGCAATTCGGGTGTCCCCGTGACATGTGTGCAGAGGCATCTGGCTGGAGTTGGTTTGGGGTAAGCCAGTTTTATTAGCCTGGGCCTAGGACCAACTGTGTTCAGCCTGCAGCATTCTGGAAGAGGCAGACTTGCCCCTGTGAGGCCTGGCTGAGGGGGAACCACATGGCCAAGAGCACGTGGTGGTGGCAGCAGTGGTGCTTGTACTGCCTTCCCTGAGATACTGTGCGGTCCTATTAGTGTGAACGTACATTAAAATTAGTGTCTTATCTTATGTCCACCTCAGACCTGGCAGTGCTCTGGAATGATCATTCCTCCTGGAATAATCCTAAAATTGTGATGGAGAGAAATTAGAGCAGATCCAGAGAGGTGTCCATGAGTGACTGGATACCCTGCACCATGCTCTCCCATATCTGTCTTGTCTTTATTATTACTGTTATCATTCTTATGCATGATGTCCCAGTCTATCATTCTGGGTAATGGAGAGTTAAGCATACTTTGTTCACTTTGAGGTTAATGACTTAAGGCTGACTAAAGCATGTATTTTAGAAAGGCATTCAGTCTACACTTAGATACGTTTTTTTTCTTGTTCTTGTTTCACTTATGTTTTCTCTTGTTCTCTTATTAGTTCATTCTAATTAATAATCTGTGTAGGAAAGAAGACAAGGTCATATTAACTTGTATAATATAGGAATGAGATTTGCAATAGGCATAATTCAGCATCTTTCTGAAGGTTGCTGGGCCTCTGAGAAGTGGCAGAGCTTGGAACTGAGAAGGTGGAGTCTGTAGTGCAAGTAATGCTGCAACTTGGCCTGGGATTTTGAGGTATATAACATAGGTGGTGGAATGAGAAAACCAAGTGAAACAAAAATATCTCCTTTGAAGTCATTTCAGTTAGGCTGATATAATATCATGGGGTGTGTTGAGAAGCAGGTTCTCAACCTCTTGTTGAAATTTGGGCTATGTTTAACCACTGACCTCAGTGATGTCCTTGAGAGCTTTAGCACTGTTTTGCCTTCAATAGGATAGAAAAAATGTATGATTTAGCTATGACTTTGTTTCATAACTTCACTCTGGGCATCTGTGCCTTCCACCCAAGGATTACACACTGAGGTGCAAGTACTATTTCTGTCTGTAGCTACTTTTTAAGATGTATTAGCAACATTCTTGTTCTGTATGGGCTATGGTCTGCTGAATTTGAGGTCTTTAGAAATGTAATGGCTGAGTTTAATTTTCTTTTTGTTTTTTTGTTTTTAAGGGGGTTTAGCTTTTTGCCCCCTGAAGATATTACAGGGGCTAATTGAAAGTGGAGCTAGTTGAAAGTGTTCTTCTAATTTTTATTAATGCTGAAGATTTTTTTCACTGATCTGCCAACCCAGTCACTTAGAGCAGGCATTTTGGCTCTGTGTGTTTTGCTCTGAAAGAGCATTTACTAGAACTGCCATCAGTGTGGCCCGAGGAGTCTCCTGCTGATCTCTGCCTGCAGGAGCAGGCTGCGGGGAGCCCGCTGAGCTCCCGAGGCCGCCTGGCCTGCCGTTGTGTTTGCCCCTGTTTGCAGACCCGCAGGAGGCACAGCTTACGCGTCTGGCTGGCGGAGAAGCTTGAGCGTGTCCTCAGCAGCCACCGTTAAGCGTAACCTCTCGTTAGATCCAGGGCTGTCAGTGCCCTGACGTTTTGGGAAGACTGCATGTCTAATCTCTGTGATGTATTTGATTTATTATTCCAGGCAGTGGCACTAGTGTTTCTGGCAGTCTTTGAAGTAAACTTGACTTTGAGCACTTAAATTGGGAGTGTGCAAAAAGGCTCAGTGCTGTGAGAACGAGTTAACTGGGTGAAGGGCTCCCAGGCAGGGATCCTTCCTTACCGTTATCATCTTCGCCTTGGTGCTCTGCGAACAA
The DNA here is from genome assembly GCF_003343035.1 of Apteryx rowi. Classification (NCBI taxonomy): domain Eukaryota; kingdom Metazoa; phylum Chordata; class Aves; order Apterygiformes; family Apterygidae; genus Apteryx; species Apteryx rowi. The sequence continues at coordinate 131,083 of NW_020447764.1, read as the reverse complement.
TCCCATTGACCCCCATTTCTACCTTCTTCACTTACAAAATAATGTTACTTTTATTGTCTGTTTTGCAGGGATGTTGTGATGACTGGTTAATGTTCATAAAGAATTGTATGAGTGAAAAAATGTCCAGAGAGGAAAAGAGCAATAGTTAGCTGGTTGACAGTTGTCAGTGATGGAAAAATTTTATCTTCAGTGAGTGCTTCATGTAATTCACTGTTGTTTTTACAGAGTGGATTCTTAGTGACATTATAACATTTTTTGGCTGCTCTTATCGTTTATGTGGTGCCAATTATTTCTGTTTATTTACTTGGGTCTGTATCACCAAAATACTTCAAAACATTCTGTAGTTTTGTACAGTTGTCTGAACAAGGATTTGCAAACATGAGGAAACATAAATTTCAGTTACTAGCAGATAACATCTTAGACTATGGAATTCTATCGTTATTTAGTCCTAACAAGACAACAACTGTAATATGTCATATAAGAATTGCTAACTTAATTTCAAACAGTAATTTGATCAAAACTTTGTCAGGGTATTGACATCTGGGGTTTTCTGCTTTTTGCTTGTTTCTTTTGCCTTTATTCGTTTTCCCCTATGAAAGTTTGCAGTAGACTTTTGTTGGGACAAAACAGAATGCAAAGAGTCGTATTAATACTCGAGTGACCTCACATACTTAAACAAGATTCTCCACTAACTGAAATACAGCACTTGGTTGCAGTACAGCACTCTCTGTTAGTCAAATAAAAGATAAAATGTCAGTGGAAATGTTCTGAATGTATTTGCCTCCCAGTTTACCTCTTCTTGGGAAAAATCATTAGATTTTGCAATGACTAGGTTTTGCAATCCATGTTTTGCTCCTCCTACTTTTTGCACAAGTCAGTAGGGTTTTTCTTTGGTAACTATAAGTCAGTACATAACCAGTTTGATTTGGAGGGGGTTCCTTCTTCCCCCTTCCCCCTTCCCTC